>NC_057815.1:86551051-86889801 GCF_910594005.1 Cervus elaphus
GTACAAGGGCTGGCCCAAGCTCTGGGGACGAAATGGAAGTTACATTGCGAATATAATCCCCAGAGCTCAGGACAGGTTGAGAGAATGAATCGGACCTTAAAAGAAACTTTGACAAAGTTGGCAATAGAGACTGGTGGGGACTGGGTGACTCTCCTCCCCTTTGCACTCTTTCGGGCACGTAACACCCCTTATAAGCTGAATCTTACTCCTTTTGAGATTCTGTATGGAAGACCCCCTCCTGTGTATCCTATTTTCGAAGGAAAATGTCTGCCACCCCCTACTTTGGGACAATTCCAGCAAACTCTGATAGCATTAAGTAAGGTGCATAACCATGTTTGGAAATTGATTCGAGAGATACATGAGGGCCAAAACAAGAGGGCCCTCCCCTCACATAATATTGGCCCAGGTGATTGGGTTTGGGTAAAACGACACCAATCTAAAGTATTAGAACCTAGATGGAAAGGCCCTTATGTCGTTCTCCTTACCACTCCTACCGCTGTCAAGGTCGACGGGATTGGACTCTGGGTTCACTGCAATCACGTGCGGCAAGCCACATCGGAAGAACAGGAAAAAGCGCGAGCAGAATGGAAGGCGAGTCCTCACCCGTCAAATCCTTTGAAACTGAAACTCGTCCGCTGGGAGGCCTCCTAATTCTCCTGCTGATGGCAGCTCTCATCGACCCAGGAGCGACCAGTCATAACCCCCATCAACCTGCTAAGATCACTTGGAAACTCAACGACGGGCAAACTCATGAGCTGCTCAATGAGACCTCAGGAATCCACCCTCCAAACACCTGGTGGCCGGACCTGAACTTCGACCTCTCAAGCCTCTTCGCAAAGCAGGACGGTCTCTATGATAAATACTATAGGGATGGGATAAAAAACCATAGGTTGGGGCTTTGGGCTTGCCCGGGCTATGTAAAAAATAACTGGAAAACTTGTGGTGGCATAGAAAGCTATTATTGCAGGAGCTGGAGTTGTGTGACCTCTTGTGATGGACCCCAGAGGTGGGATGTCGGAAACAGAGATCTAGTTAGCTTCACCTTCAAGGACCGTAGACACCAGGGGCCTCAGGTACGAGTACGATTTAACCAGGAACGGGCGAAAAAAGAAAACTGCTGGACCTCAGGACTGACTTGGGGTTTTCAGCTCCACGTAAATTGGCCCGGCCCCTACCCAGGCGAGCTTTTAATCATTAAACAGGTTATTGAGCCGGTGCAGGTACATAGTTTAGGTCCCAATCTGGTCAAAGCATTACAGGGGCACAAGGCGACCCCCAAGCCAACCCCCTTCAGACCAAGCTTGCCAGGAACATTTAACATCTCCTCTACCCCGAGCCTCAGAGGCAAACTGACAGAAACCCCTGGCCCTCTGGCTGTTACCATTAGCTCAGCAATTCAGGACCCCCTATGGGCCTTAGTGAATGCAGCCTTTACGGTCTTAAACCATACCAACCCTAATGCAACCCAGTCCTGTTGGCTTTGTTATAATCTTCACCCCCCCCTTCTATGAGGCCATAGGCCTCAATGTCTCTTACCACTTATCTTCAGGCCAGAACCCACCCCCATGCCGATGGGAAGAACGCAAGGTTGGCCTCACAATGAATGAAGTTTGGGGACAGGGACTCTGTTTGGGCACAGTGCCACGTGATAAAACTTCCCTCTGTGCCCGGACTATTAGTAACCTACGCTTATATGGCAAAAATTGGATTGTGCCAGAGGTTGGGGGCTGGTGGATTTGTTCACATACTGGGCTAACCCCATGTTTAAATGTGAAGGTTTTTAACCAGAGTCAAGAATTCTGTGTCCTGGTTGCTGTAATGCCAAAAATCTTATACCACTCTGAAGAGGTTATGTACTCACATTGGGACCGAGAATTGCCAAGACAAAAGAGAGAGCCAATCAGTGCGATCACCATGGCAGCCTTGTTCAGTCTTGGGCTGGCAGGAGCAGGGACAGGAATAGCTTCACTATCTCTGCAAGGCCAAGGGTTTTCTTCCCTACGAGCCGCCATAGATGAAGATATAACTCGCATAGAAGAATCAATCAGCCACTTAGAGAAGTCTCTGACTTCCTTGTCTGAGGTGGTCTTGCAGAATAGGAGAGGATTGGACTTGATTTTTCTCCAACAGGGTGGGGTCTGCGCGGCTCTGGGAGAAGAATGTTGTTTCTATGCAGACCATACAGGAGTGGTAAGAGAATCTATGGCAAAAGTAAGAGAAGGGCTGGCGCAACGAAAGAGGGAACGGGAGGCCCAGCAGGGATGGTTTGAGTCTTGGTTTCAACGCTCCCCCTGGCTGACCACCTTAGTTTCCACCCTCCTGGGCCCGCTTATAGTGCTATTATTGACACTCACGTTTGGCCCTTGTATTTTAAACCGGCTAATGTCATTTATTAAAGAACGTCTAAATACCATTCAGATTATGGTATTGAGGCAGCAATATCAGATGGTAGCCCAGGATGAAGAGAAGGATTCCTCTACAGGAACAAGAAGACAGGGGGGAATGTGAGGCTGCCAGGGTTAATACCATGACGGGCGGCCTGGACCTAAGTTTTAGCTTCCCCCGAAATGATAAGATTCCCTACCCCCATCAGGTAACCTGGAGCCAGCCAATCAATATGCGCCCAGTAAGAACAAAGGGAGAGCTGAAAAGCCCGCGAAAGTCTGTACCGATAGAATTACTTTGTAAACATGTAACCAATCCGCTTAAGCCAGCTACTAACCGCTTTTGCATATCTTATAAATTTGTGTACCAAGCTTGAGCTCGGCGCTTTCTGACCCTGCACCACTGTGATGTTTGTGGCAGAAAGCCCTGGCTCGAGACAGTAATAAACTTACCTTTTTGCGAGTTGCATTGTCTTGGAAGCCTTCTCTCTCTCCCCGCTCGGGGATTCGGACATCGGGCATAACAATTACCTGTGATGACTTAGAGAACCAAAGAATTTGTCATTTCCTTTGATGGGGAAATTATACTTGATCCCCCATTGCCTGCCCATTGTACATGACTCTGGTTATTATAGATCTGCAGTGGTGCTTACAGAGATGACTAAGAGAGGCTCTCGGTTTCCAGTTTTAGTTTTTGTTTCTTTGTGCCCATAAAAATAATTTTTATACTTTTCTATTTTATCAGAAAAAAATACACTTGTGAGGCAGTGTTTGACTTATGTGTAGCTATATAGTGCTGTATTTGGTTCTGAGAATTCTATGAATATGGGAAAGTGATATTTTTAATCTATCTAAAAAGATCGAAGGCTAAATTTTTAATACTTATGCAATTTGAAGTTGTATCATTTCTGTGTAATAGTTAAAGCCCTAACCATGAAATGGGTGGTTTATAGAATACCTAATATCCACAGTGGGTCTTATGCATCATTGTAGTCTCTGTAGTCATACACATGATAGTTTCTAAAAACCGTTAATTTGATTTAAATTTGGTAGTTAATAGGAGATGATAGGAAAAAAATGTTCTTGTTGGGAGCTTAAAGCCAAATCTTTTTGAGAAGTGTGTTTAGTATCTTATTCTCAACTTAGTCTGCTTTAATATGTTTAAGAGGGACCTTGGGGGAACTTCCAGTTTTAAAATAGGCAAGTAACAGTATTTTCTAGCCTTTTATCTCTTGGAATATGTAGGAAATTATTTAGGAGAATAAATTCTCCTAATAATTAGGAGAATAAGAAGCAGTAAGCACCATTTGGATGAAATGAGGGAACTTCTGAAATCCTTGATTCCCAGTCACAGAGAATAAAGTTGGAAGAGTGACAACTTACTTCACAGAGCAGATGTCTAAGAGCTCACAGATGGTCCACCACTGAGAAGCAGGCAAGTTTGCTATGGACCCCAGAAAAACACAGGAATTCAAAAGACAAGGATGAGGAAGGGCACCGAACCAGATGTGCTTGTGAGTCCAAAAAACTGGGCGCAGGAGAGAGCGGAGGTGAGACACCAGACTGGAAACAGAGGTTAAGTGGCAGGTCTGCAGACTAACAGCTGCCCAGCTACTCAGCAACCAGCAACTCAGAAGACTGGAGTTTGGGGAATGAAGAGATACCAGAGTCCTAGAAAAGATAAAGACACTGTTATCTGTATGTTATCTGTATTGTTACCTGCATTTGGAAGAGTCATTTTCCAATGTTGGATCTGTTGTTTTGACTTTAACCTTTGCTTTTTGTTGCTATTGTTATTATAATCATACATAATGGCCTGCCTCAGGTAACCCTGTCCCTCTGCTTGACTTAAACTGAAGTGTCTTTGTTCAGCTCACAGAGAGACAATCTGACCCAGCCCATCTGGTGAATGGCTGCAAAAACACGAAATTGACACCCTCCCACTGTGGGCCTCCCCCCACCTCCCACCACTGGCCATTCCAGGAGGTATTTGCAAGATTAATAGCCTTTTTTACTTTACTTCCTTACCTCCTCCCACTCTGTTCAGTAAAAGAATCTGGCATCCAGATCCCACAAGATGGTTGTTTTGAGACATTAGTCTGCCATCTTCTCTGTCTGCTGACTTTCTGAATAAAGTCGTATTCCTTCCCTCCACACCTCATCTGTAGACTTTTTGGCCTGTCATGTGGTGAGCGCGGAGCAAGCTTGGACTCAATAACAGTACTGACTTGTGGATCCCCTAATCAAAGAGCTGGTTTGCCCAATGATTACCCTATAGTGAAGGCCCCAATTTAGTCATCCCACCCATGCACCCTCATTGCCATGTTATTGTCTCCAAGATGAGACAAACCAAAACAATCAAAAATAACTTAGAGGAAACAGAATAAAAGAGTAGAAGAAACTATAAATATATAAACAAAGTCTAATTAATGTCCTTAGAGATAAGAGAAGATAATGAATGCATAGTAAGAATAAGCTGATGCTTTAAAAAGAGAACAATTAGAATAGAGAAGAGCTCTTCATTACTAAAAAATTGACAACCTAATTTTAAAAGTCAATACAAAATTTGGAAGATAAAAGTTGAAGAGATTTCCAGGAAAATAAATAAGAAGAAAAGTAAAATTAATAAAGAAATTGTTATATCCAAACTCTGGTTAATGGAAATTATAGAGAACAATGTGAGGAAGAAATTATCAATAATTAATATTTAATACATAAGAAAATTGCCAGAATTGAAGACCATGAATTTGGAGTCCCATCAGTGCCTAGCACCAATGAATGGAGAAGCACCCACTCCAAGTCCTGTTATCATGACAGAGTCCTAAAGATGAAGTAACAATCCTGAAAGCACCAATGACAAAAAAGCAAATTGTCATTTGCAAATTGTCTGTAACTAGAATGGGTGAAACATTCTTTTTAAGCAATACTGGTGCAGTGGAGGGTTGTTTTAAATTTTTTGTTGAAAACGATCTCCTGTTCCAAATTCTAGTGTAGACTTTAAAAACGTGCACAACCAAAAATTTGAGAATTATGTTTTATTTGGCAGACATACTGAGGGCTTAAGCCCAGGAGACAGCCTCTTAGCTCTGAGTGACTGTTCCAAAGAGGTAAGGGAGGAGCCAGGAGATACGAGTTTTTGCAATAAAAAAACAAGTAATCAAAAGATTGCTGTTGATTAAAGAAAACCAGACTTCTTAAGTTAATGAATTTAGTGCTTTTTCATGTATGGGAAGATGCCAGAGTCTGGGTTTATTGAAGTCATTCCTTTGATATGCACCCTAACAGTCCAGTATCCTGATTCTCTCCATCCTGATTCCCCTGAGGGTGCACAGTTGGGGGCAGCTGCAGTGGCTGATGGCTTGATGACCTCAGCATCCTTTGTTTACTGATGGCAGGCAGCATTCTTTGTTCATACTAGTTAAACTACTACAGGTGAAGTTAGAATATAGACTATATTTTTAAAGATACAAAAGATTAAAAAAAATTGCCTCTTCAACTGTCACACGAAGAGATGTGATAACTAAATTTAAAATTCTGGATGGCATCCTAGAACAGAAGGACACTCAGTAACAAGATTGCCTGAAAAAAATATGAACTTTAGTTAATACATCATTATTGGTTCATTAATTGTGACAAATTTTCCATACTAATGTAAGATGTTAGATGTTAGTAATAAGAAGAATTAGCTTGGAGTTTGAGAAATACTCTATATTCACATTTTTTTTGTTTGTTTTTAGATAAGTCATACTTTAGCCACCTGATGCAAAGAACTGACTCATTGGAAAAGACCCTGATGCTGGGAAAAGTAGAAGGCAGGAGGAGAGGGGATGACAGAGGATGAGATGGTTGGATGGCATCACTGACTCAATGGACATGAGTTTGAGCAAGCTCCGGGAGATGATGAAGGACAGGGAAGCCTGGTGTGCTGCAGTCCATGGGGTCACAAAGAGTTGGACACGACTGGGTGACTGAACAACAAATGCTGCTTTAAAATTTAATAATTACTTTTCAAAATGTTTAACAAATGTATCTAAATGCGTCCTTGTTTGGCAATTTAGATGTGCTCCATAATGAGGGACTAGAATAAGATCTAAAAAACAAGAGCTTCAACCCAGGAGAGTCCAAGAGAATTCCCAAGATTAGGTTCTAGAACCATAGCTGATGTATCTATTCCATGTTGGAATAGGATGAACGTTAGAATGTTCTGTGAAGGTGATCTTTAAGGGAAAGAAAACCAAAAAAAAGAAGCATGGAACAAACTGCTGGGGTTGATTGTGTGGAAAATTATACTGAGAGGCCTTTAGAGACTGGGGGAACATTTAAAAGGAAAACTATGCAAATGCAAGAAAAAGGCCATTTTAACTCCAGGAGAAGAAAAATGTTGATTAGGAAAGAAAATGTAATTCTGCTATGCTGTCTGGTTCACTAGTGGATGATATATTTTTCTAGCCACAATAATTGTTGAATAATAAAGGATTTGACAGATTTTGTTCCTGCTCTCTGTGAAGTGAAGTGGAGTCACCCAGCCGTGTCCGACTCTGCGACCCCATGGACTGTAGCCAAACAGGATCCTCCGTCCATGGGATTTTCCAGGCAAGAATACTGGAGTGGGTTGCCATTTCCTTCTCCAGGGGATCTTCCCAGGGATAGAACCCGGGTCTCCTGCCTTGTAGGCAGCCACTCTCTGGGAGGGAGTATCTAAATCCTTGGAGTTTCCTAAGTGATAGGGGTATCTTTGTTATTCATGGTGGGCTCTGATAATGTATGCTAGTGAGATCGCTCATGGTGGGACTGTATGGAGAGCTTCAAGATGGGGGCTGGTCCTGCTGGAAACACCAACCTCGGGATTAGAAGATTGGCGCCTTGAGCCATGGGATACCAGCTGAACCTGCCAGCCTCTGCGGAGGGATGAGGAGCCTTGAGTCTGAGTTCAGTCCCATGGCCGATGATTCAGTCAACCACACCTTTGTAATGAAACCCAGTGAGAACTCCATCTTCCCACCACGCACTGCTCTCCTCAAGAAAAAGTAACCACTCCTGTGGATTTATTCTCCATTCACACTGGATCACACTTGGAGAAGGAAATGTGACCCAGAAGGAAAGGCTGGCTCACACTCCAGTATGGTTGCCTGGAGACTCCCATGGACAGAGGGACTGGTGGGCTACAGTCCATAGGGTCACAGTCGGACGTGACTGAAGTGACTTAGCACTGGATCACAAGCTAGTACACCAGCTATTTTACTTGCTTTTAAAAATATATCAATATTTCTAAAGGTCTGTGCAGTAGGACTTGATTTCCTTCATCTGCCAAAAGCAGCTGTGTTGTGTAGAACTCCCAGAGGCAGTGCTGCTGTGTAAAATGATGATTTAAGTAACATTAAGCCCTTCTTGCAAAAATCATCTTGCAGTTCCTAGTGAGTGAACACACTGATGTTCTGGGGTGGGGCTGGAGGAGTGGCCCCCCTTACTCAGGGAGGTTATAGAAGCGCTACAATTTGGGGACCCTCCCACACCTTGCCCTCTGTGGCTGTTCACTGGGTTGGTCCTGATTTGTATCCTTCATTAAAAAGCTGTAGTCATGAATTGTCTTAGGTTATCCTGAGTTCTTTGAGTCATTCTGGTGAATTCTTGAACCTGAGAAATTGTGAGAACCTGAACATTGTAACCAACTAGTCACCAGTGTGGGTGGCCTAGCGATGCCTGGACTTGTGGCTGGTGTCTGCCTCGTGGGCAGTTTCTCTGTCTTTAACCTGTAGGATCTGCACTCACTCTGGGTTAATGTCAGAATTGAAGTTCCAGTATTATAACAATGTAATGACTAACTTTTGGCAGAATCTTGTGCTATAACTTCATTGGAAGGATGGGGAAATTTAAAGGGGGTGAAGATTCTCTTTCAACCCTAATGAGTCAAGTAATATAAAAATAAGTGAATCAGGGAATTAGAGTATAATCGGATTTAGAACGTGTAAAGACAAGGAGAGGCAATTAAAAGCAGTGAAAATTGTTGTTTCTGGGGATAGAGTAGGAAGGTGCAGAAGGATACAGATAAAATCCCACTTTTTTTTTTTTTGGTCTAAGCCTCTTGAAACTGTTTTTTCTTT
The DNA here is from genome assembly GCF_910594005.1 of Cervus elaphus. Lineage (NCBI taxonomy): Eukaryota > Metazoa > Chordata > Mammalia > Artiodactyla > Cervidae > Cervus > Cervus elaphus. Next base: position 86,559,537 of record NC_057815.1, read on the forward strand.
TTCAAGCTAAGTTACATATTTCTTAGATTTAAGTAAAATCACTTTAAAAAGAAGGGAGCCTGACTTGTAGGCCCTCAGTAGTTCATCACGAAATAGACTTGGACATATGTGATGTGTGTATGTAGGGGAGGTATTTAGGGGATGTTTTTAGGAGTGGTACCTAAAAGTGAATAAGCAAAGGAAGCAGGATAGGGCAGAGGGAGAAGTCAAACTGATGCTGGGATGGCCCATAGAGATCCCTAAGTGAGGTAAGGGAGCTGGATCTTTGTGTGGAACGGTAATTACGCATGCATTAACCAGGGGAGGGCTGTAACCTTGGGCAAGGCAGCTCCCTTTGACTGAGGATCATTCCTGGGAGATGCTGTCTTGTGTGCTGAGAGCAGATAACACTCCTGGTTAGAGGATTGCCCAAAGACCTCTGTACTGGAAGCAAGGATGTGGTTGGTACTCTTAATGGTGCCCAATGCCCACTACAAACTCCAGAAACTGGAGAGTCTGATTAAGTTTTGATACCCATCAGACAAATTTTATAATCTCTAGTCCTGGCATATTCTTGGCTTTGCAGGACTATTTTTAAAGTGTGGTATGCTGGTTGAGGGCTTCTCAGGTGGTGCTAGTGGTAAAGAACCTGCCTGCCAATGCAGGAGACTTAAGAGACATGGGTTTGATCCCTGGGTCGGGAAGATCCCATGGAGAAGGGAATGTCAACCCATCCCAGTATGCTTGCCTGGAGAATCCCATGGACAGAGGAGGCTGGTGGGCTACAAGAGCTGGGCACTACTGAGGTGACTTACCTGCATGTGTGCTGGTTGAGGTCAGCTTGGAGTTGGCAGTTTTCACATACACACAAATACACACACACACACACACACACACACACCAGAGTCATCTGTATTCTTTTGAAATATGTATATTACAGCCAGAAATTCTAGATGTATTAGTTGGGGTGAATTTATTGTCATTTAATTATTGAGCTTTTTCATATTAAGGGATTTCAAAACACCTAATCTGAGAAAGTCTGATGTTGCCATCGACTCAGTGCTGTAATCCCATGTAGGATTTGCTTGCTCCACAATTGTTGAGCATAAGCAGAATAATCTAGGTACCAGAGGCTCTGTGAGTAGACAGGTTGAGTGGCAGACAGATTAGGAGAGTATAAGGTATCGTACTTGTATCATGAAGAACTTTGAGAAACCAGGTTCTCAGGGAAATTGTCTAAGTCTTGTTTTGTAGTTTGTAAGAGCAACTAACTGTGAGCATCATTCATGCATTCAGCAAATGTCTACTGAGCACTTGCCTTGTGCACATCACATAGCAAGGAGCCTAGAATCCAGTAGAAGAATTAAGACGTGTAAGGAGATGCATTTGAAAGTAGAGTGGCAAGTGCTGTGAGAGAAGTGCGTGTAAAGATGTGGAAGAGAGAAAGAATTCGTTTGAAGTGATCTGAACAGTGCAGTTAGTCGGTGGAGTCTGAACAAGCTATGAAGAAAGAGGCATGGAGATGAGGTTCTGGGGATCTGGGAGAGAGCAGAAAAGTTTATCACAGAGAAAAGGAAAAGGAGAGAATTGGGAACAATTAGAAAATGTTTGTCCTTCTTGTGTGAAACATTAGTGAATCAGTGACAGGAATTCAATGTAAAATTTGGGTCCCCATACTTCCAAAATACTCAGAAGATGAAAAGTTACAGAAATGTGCAACAGAGTTGATAATGAGGTTGGAGGAACTTGCCTATGATACTTAATTTCCTATAGGTGGATTCCACTACAAATGTTTAAAATCATGAGTTAATAATGTTTTTTGTAAGCAAAATCACAATCATAAAAACACATGAGTTACCTTTGAGAGGTATCAGAGAACCAATTTATTTTGAAAACTGGTAAGTAAAGGAAAAAAATCCAACATTTATCTTGTGCTCCTGTGCAAACTCTGTATCAGATAACTGATAAGGAGTCATTTCTCTATGGAAATATTCCAGCTAATAAATTAAGCTGGGATGACAGAATTCAAGTATCAGTATAGTTCAGTTCAGTCACTAAGTCATGACTGACTCTTTGCAATCAAATGGACTGCAGCACGCCAGGCTTCCCTGTCCATCACCCTGTCCAACTCCTGAAACTTTCTCAAACTCATATCATTCACGTCGGTGTTGCCATCCAACCACTTCATCCTCTGTTATCCCCTTCTCCTCCTTTCTTCAATTTTTCCAGCATCAGGGTTTTTCGAGCCAGTTCTTCATATCAGGTGGCCAAAGTATTGGAGTTTCAGCTTCCGCATCAGTCCCTCCAATGAATATCCATGGACTGATTTCCTTTAGGTTTGACTGGTTGGATCTCCTTGCAGTCCAAGGGACCTCTCAAGTCTTCTCCAAACCACAATTCAAAAGCATCAGTTCTTCAGCCCTCAGCTTCAATTCCCACATCCATACATGACCCTGGAAAAACCACAGCTTTTTTTTTTTGTTTTATCAGTGTGATGAATGTTTTATTAAAAATACAGTAATTTCTTTTACCAAGTCAGGCTACACCTCCTAGGACTCCTAAATAAGTGAGAAAAATACAGTTAAGTTTTCTGAAAAACTTCTCAGAAAGTCAGCACTGGTAAGAACAAGAAAAATCTAAGAATTTAGTAAGACAGGGTATTTAGGATCTGTTGACTCTTCTTTGGCCTTAATGTAACTATTTTTTTTTTTTTTAATTCTGCTGCTGCTGCTGCTGCTAAGTCGCTTCAGTCGTGTCTGACTCTGTGCGACCCCAGAGACGGAAGCCCATCAGGCTCCCCCGTCCCTGGGATTCTCCAGGCAAGAACACTGGAGTGGGTTGCCATTTCCTTCTCCAAAAACCACAGCTTTGACTAGACAGATCTTTGTTGGCAAAGTAGTGTCTCTGCTTTTTAATATGCTGTCTAGGTTGGTCATGGCTTTTCTTCCAAGGAGTAAGCATCTTTTAATTTCGGCTGCAATGAAATTACAAATCATCTGCAATGATTTTGCAGCCCCCCAAAACAAAGTCTCTCACTGTTTCCATTGTTTCCCTATCTATTTGCCATGAAGTGATGGGCCTGGATGCCATGATCTTAGTTTTCTGAATGTTGAGTTTTAAGCCAACTTTTCCACTCTCCTCTTGCACTTTCATCAAGAGGCTTTTTAGTTCTTCTTCGCTTTCTGCCATAAGGGTGGTGTCATCTGCATATCTCAGGTTATTGATATTTCTCCTGGCAGTCTTGATTCCTGCTTGTGCTTCATCCAGCCCAGCATTTCTCATGATGTACTCTGCATATAAGTTAAATAAGCAGGGTGACAATATACAGCCTTGACGCACTCCTTTTCCTGTTTGGACCCAGTCTGTTGTTCCATGTCCAGTTCTAACTGTTGCTTCTTGACCTGCATACAGATTTCCCAGGAGGCAGGTCAGGTGGTCTGGTATTCCCATCTCTTGAAGAATTTTCCACAGTTTGTTATGATCCACACAGTCAAAGGCTTTGGCATAGTCAATAAAGCAGAAGTAGATGTTTTTCTGGAACTCTCTTGCTTTTTTGATGATCCAACGGATGTTGGCAATTTGATCTCTGGTTCCTCTGTCTTTTCTAAATCCAGCTTGAACATCTGGAAGTTGACGGTTCATGTATTGTTGAAGCCTGGCTTGGAGAATTTTGAGCATTACTTTACTAGCGTGTGAGATGAGTGCAATTGTGTGGTAGTTTGAGCATTCTTTGGCACTGCCTTTCTTTGGGATTGGAATGAAAACTGACCTTTTCCAGTCCTGTGGCCACTGCTGAGTTTTCCAAATTTGCTGGCATATTGAGTGCAGCACTTTCACAGCATCATCTTTCAGGATTTGAAATGGCTCAACTGGAATTCCATCACCTCCACTAGCTTTGTTCATAGTGATGCTTCCTAAGGCCCAGGGTGTCATTCCAGGGTTGTCTGGCTCTAGGTGCGTGATCACACCGTCGTGGTTATCTGGGTCATGAAGATCTTTTTTGTCTAGTTTTTCTGTGTATTGTTTCCACCTCTTCTTCCTATCTTTTGCTTATGTTAGGTTCATACCATTTCTGCCCTTTATTGAGCCCATCTTTGCATGAAATGTTCCCTTGGTGTCTCTAATTTTCTTGAAGAGCTCTCTAGTCTTTCCCATTCTGTTGTTTTCCTTTATTTCTTTGCATTGATCATGGAGGAAGGCTTTCTTATCTCTCCTTGCTGTTCTTTGGAAGTCTGCATTCAAATGGGTATGTCTTTTCTTTTCTCCTTTGCCTTTAGCTTCTCTTCTTTTCTCAGCTATTTGTAAGGCCTCCTCAGACAACCATTTTGCCTTTTTGCATTTCTTTTTCTTGAGGATGGTCTTGATCACTGCCTCCTGTACAATGTCACAGACCTCCATCCATAGTTCATCAGGCACTCTGTCTATCAGATCTAGTCCCTTGAATCTATTTCTCACTTCCACTGTATAATCATAAGGGATTTGATTTAGGTCATACCTGGTGGTTTTCCCTACTTGCTTCAATTTAAGTCTAACTTTGGCTATAAGGAGTTCATGATCTGAGCCATAGTCAGCTCCTAGTCTTGTTTTTGCCGACTGTATAGAGCTTCTCCATCTTTGGCTGCAAAGAACATAATCAATCTGGTTTCGGTATTGACCATCTGGTGTTGTCCATGTATAGAGTCTTCTCTATACATGGAAGAGGGTGTTTGCTATGACCAGCACACTCTCTGACAAAACTCTATTAGCCTTTGCCCTGCTTCGTTTCATACTCCAAGGCCAAATTTGCCTGTTACTCCAGGTACCTCTTGACTTCGTACTTTTTCATTCCAGTCCCCTGTCATGAAAAGGACATCTGTTTTGGGTGTTAGTTCTAGAAGGTCTTGTAGGTCTTCATACAGCCGTTCAACTTCAGCTTCTTCAGCATTATTGGTCAGGGCATAGACTTGGATTACTGTGATATTGAATGGTTTGCCTTGGAGATTAATAGAGATCATTCTGTCTTTTGGAGATCATATCCAAGTACTGCATTACGGATTCTTTTGTTGACTGTGATGGCTACTCTATTTCTTCTAGGGGATTCTTGTCCACAGTAATAGATATAATGGTCATCAGAGTTAAATTCACCCATTCCAGTCCATGTTAGTTCACTGATTCCTAAAATGTCAGTATTCAGTCTTGCCCTATCCTGTTTGACCACTTTCAATTTGCCTTGATTCACGGACCTAGCAATCTAGGTTCCTATGCAGTATTGCTCTTTACAGCATTAGACTTTACTTCCGTCACCAGTTACATCCACAGCTGGGTGTTTTTGCTTTGGCTCCATCTCTTCATTCTTTCTGGAGTTATTTCTCTACTGATAATCCAGTAGCATTTTGGGCATCTACCAACCCGAGGAGCTCATCTTTCATTGTCCTATCTTTTTGCCTTTTCATACTGTTCATGGGATTCTCAAGGCAAGGATACTGAAGTGGTTTGCCATTGCCTTTTTCAGTGGACCACGTTTTGTCAGAGCTATCCACCATGACCCGTCTGTCTTGGGTGGCCCTACGTGGTATGGCTGTTAGTTTTATTGAGTTAGAAAAGGCTGTGGTCCATGTGATCAGTTTGGTTTTCTGTGATTGTGGTTTTCATTCTGTCTGCCCTCTGATGGAGAAGGATAAGAGGCTTATGGAAATATCACCATTTTGCAGTCTCTAATTAAATAATATATCTCAGTGGTGAACATCAGTGGCTGCTTACATAACAAAAAGCAAAATTAGCAAACCTGTGCCTCCTGATAGAAGTATGTACTATTGCTTATAAAGTATTCTTACCCAAAAAATTAAACCTGAATTTGATCACGTAACTATTAGTGGACAGAAGAACATGTTAAATGACATCAGGAGGATGCAATCAGCCACTGACAGGCTGGTTAAGTTAAATGTATGTTCTAATATATTCAACAAATGCCAGGGAGGGGAGGAGGAGGGAGGCAGAGGGAGAGGAAGCAAAGCCGATAGAGCAGATAGAAAATGGCAACCCACTCCAGTATTCTTGTCTGGAGAATTCCATGGATGGAGGAGCCTGATGGGCTACAGTCCATGGAGTCGCAAAGGGTTGGACATGACTAAGCAGCTAAGAGGGGGAGAGACAGAGATGGAGACAGACATAGATATGATTTCATAACCTGTTCTGTTACTTCATATTCTATTATGATTGTGAAAGATATGACTAGGAAGAATTTAGATATGTTTGCCATATTTCTGAATAGTAAAAGTAGGGAAGATGTTAGTTGCTCAGTCATGTCCAACTCTTTGTGAACCAGTGGACTATAGACCACCAGGCTCCTCTGTCCATGGAATTCTTCAGGCAAAAATACTGGAGTGGGTAACCATTCCCTTCTCCAGTGGGTCTTCCCGACCCAGGGATTAAGATCCAGGTCTCCTGCACTGCAGGCAGATTCTTTACCGTCTGAGCCACAGGGAAGCCCATTTCCGGATGCTGTTCACAACCATGCTATGAATTTGTTAGCAAACAGAATTTTAGAGGTAAGATACCATGGTGTGGTCTGACCTGTTATCATTGTCAAGTGTTTATGCTACATAAGATTTTAGAGCTTTAAAGAGAAATATGCTTTCTCATAGAAGAAATAGATATTACTTGATTTCTACTACCTATATATATATTTTAAAGGTTTTAAATGTATAATAGGCTAGTGTGTACTTACTTGTACAGCTCCATGCATTTTTACATACACACATACACATCAAGATACAGAATATTTCCTACATCCTGAAGGTTCCCTTAATGCCTTTTCCCTGTCATCTACCCCATTACCCAGGAGTAGCCAATATTGTAACTTCTGTCATTATAGATTAGTTTTTCCCTTTTTGGAATTGGATAAATGGAATCAAAACAGCTTGCACACTTTTATTTCAGGCTTTTTTGGCTCAGTATAATGTCTGAGAGATCTGGTCATCTTTTGCATGTATTAATAGTTCTTTTATTTAAAAAATTGCTATTTAGTATTCTGTTGTGTAAATATACCTTAATTTACTTACTCATTCTCTTGCAGTTTAATATTTGGACAACTGGGCATCAATAAAGCTACCATGGACATTATTTTGATAGACATGATGTTTTTATTACCTCTTGGGAATTGTTAGGTCACAGGTGGAGGCACGTTTATTTCTGGACGTAATGCAAAGTCATTTTCCCAAAATGATTGTGTCAATTTATAGTGCCGCCAGCATTGTATGAGAGTTCTAGCTGCTTCCCATCCTTGTCAGCCCTGGGAAGTGCAGTTTTTTTATTTTTAGCTTTGTGCTGGGTATTCGCTCCTAATATTGAACCGCTGGTAATTGCTCCATCTTTTACATCAAAGTATAGTTGACCCCATCAGCAGCACGGTCAGTTAGGGTCACGGACCCTCCTCCATGCAGTTGAAAATCCAAGTATAACCTGACAGTTGGCTCTCAGTATCTTGAGATTTAGCTTCTGAGGTTTCATATCTGTGGATTCAACCAACCTTGGGTCATGTAGTCCTGTACTATGTATTTATTGGAAAAAATCTGCATATACATGGACCCTTGGTGTTCGAAGCTGTGTTGTTCAAGGGTCAGCTGTATCACACAGGCCCTCTTGTGTCTAATTGGTGGGTCTTAACTATGATCAGTTCTACGTCGTGATTCTGAAACTAAACTGTTACTTTTTTCTTTTCTCAGTTGTCACAGGTAGTACTGATGGAATTGGAAAATCATATGCAGAAGAAGTAAGTAATTTTCAAGACTTTTCTTTTTGGTATAAAAATATAAGAACAAATATAGAATGCTCTTTTACTGTAATTTTGATTTTGAAGTTAAAAGCACCATTAGAGCGTTATACAATATAATAGAGGTACTTTGTTTCTACCTTGTTAGCAATGCTATGCTTAAACACAACTTTAAAACAAATTTTGGGGCATAATGCGTGTAAAACATTTTGTCCAGATAAGTTGGAATTGTGAACATTTTAGTGTAATTTTATTTTATATTGTGTAACTATGGGTCCATAGTCCATGGGTTCTCAGTCTTTAAAGTTAATTGCTTTGGATTATTTTTCAAAAGGTAGATAAATTATGAGAGAGCGATTGAATATGCAGACTAGCTGTGGTATCCTTCACAAGACGGACTGAGATTGACAGATATTGACAGACACCCTCAGAGGATTCCAGTTGTCTGTAATGTAACTGACGGGGAAGACATCATAATAGTTTGAACAGAACTGTACAGACCAGAAGCATTGGCCGTGCCGTTAAGGCATGCAGTCCTAGTTCCACAGAGGCACCAACAGCCTGAGATATTGTCTGACTGTGACGGAGATCCTGGCCGATCCACTGACTCTCTCATTTATCCTTTCAAAAGGGTTTTTAAAAATCCTTTGGTTTCTCAGCCTTCTGTTTTTAATACAAAATCTACAGAGAAGTTGCAAGAAGAAAACAGCAAGCACTCATACACCTTTCATCAGGATTCACCAGTTGTTAACAATTTGCCCTGTTTCACTTTATCATTATAATTTGGTGGGACCATTTGGGACTTACAGGCTTTGTAACAATTCACCCTTAAAGATTTCAGCATGAAGCTCCTGAGAACTAGAACGTTCACTCTTGTAACCACAGTCCAGTGATCATACATGGGATAGGAAGTTTAACTTGACACCATACTACTGTACAATATATACTCTGTATGAACGTTTCCTTGTTATCCCAATGATGTCTTTTAGAGAGCTTTTTGTATTCCAGAATCCATTTAAAGATTATGTGTTGCATCTAGATGTCATATTTCTTGACTAGGAGAGCTCCCTAGCGCCCTTCCTCGCAGCCCCGCCCGCCCCCCCGCCCCCCAGCCTTTTTGCCTTTTTTCTTTTATAACAGTGGCATTTTGGAAGAAATCCACGCCAGTTGTGTTGTAGATTACTCAGTTTGTCTGATTTGTCTGACTGTTCCTCGTGACTGTGCGTGTGTGCTCAGCTGCTCAGTTCCTCGTGATTCGGTTCAAGTTAAATTTTTTTAGCAGAAATGCTGCACAGGTGTTAAACATTTTTTAGCAGGAATGTTACACAGGTGATAGTGTGTTCTTTTGAGTTGATCTTATCAGGAGCCACAAGAAGTCCATTTCTTTATTGATTATGTTGAGATAAATCACTTAAGATGCTCTCTCCCATAATTTTCTATTATAAAAGTACCTTTTCCCCCTTTGTAATTAATGAGGAATCTGTGGGATGATTCTTTGTATGCATACCTCATTTCTCAACAATCTTCCACCCCAGCATCTGTTGCTGATTTTTGCCTAAATTAGTTATCGCTAGGGTAGTTTTAAAATGGTGATTTTTAAATGGTATCTTTCCTTTTGCAATTATATTAGATGCCATTTTTCTATAGATAGGCTTTTTTTTTTGTTCTTCCTCTCCCCATTAATTAAAAAGAGAAAAGAACTCTTGGTATATATTTGTGGGTTTTTTATAGTGTTTTTATAAGAAATTAATTCAGCAAGTTATTACCAATCTTAATTATTTTTTATAAAAAAATGTTCCATATCTTCTCATTTGCTATACCACTTTTTACTTAATAAAAGCTGACTTTAGGATTTAGGACTGGAAAATTAGTTTACTAAATCATTTATAGTTCAGAGCACGTAATTTACTCTCATTTATATACTGTCTGTAGTAGTTCACTAAAAATTCTGCGTATATCAGTGTTTTTCCCTCTGCTCCTATATTTATGGGTCTCTGGGGGTAGAAACCATGTTACTATAAATCTTATTCATTCTGTGCAGTACTTACACAGCCCTGGGGAAGTACACAGAAGGGACTCCTTAGGAAATTCTTTAGTAAGTCTTTTAACTAATTAATTCAATTAACTATCTTAGTTTGCCTTTGTAGTCCATAAAGTATAGTATTTAAATAAAAACTTTAAAATTGATTCTATTTATGAATTCCCAACATGTTAACCGTAGTGTCCTTTGCTAGTTCTACAGTCTTCATATATCCAGTCTAAGACAAAAACTTTTAAAGCTAATTTTTAAATTAAAGAAGTAATAGATACTTAGGAATAAAAAAATTAAGTATGGACAGGTACAAAATAAAAGTCTTCCTTTTTCTAAAACCCATTGGCTTTTTTTTTTTCCCATTTATTTTTATTAGTTGGAGGCTAATTACTTTACAAACCCATTGACTTTTATACACTAGCTTGACTGAGAAAGATAATTCTTTGGGGAATCTTTTTGTACAGTCTTCATTTTCGTTTGCCCATTCCTTACATTCAGGGGTATATTTGTTTTTTAACGTGAGTTATCATATGGGTCAGATTTTCTTAAAATGAGACTATATCTAATTTACATTTTAAAGTGAAACACACAGATGTGATTCAGCTCTTCGGTGTCTTCTTTTATTGTTTCAGTTAGCAAAGCGTGGAATGAAAATTGTCCTTCTCAGCAGATCACAGGACAAACTGAACCAAGTTTCCAGTGAGATAAGTAAGTCCTCATATCACCCTTCCCCTTATAATCACAAAAGGAGTACAGGTAGTCTAAATTTAATGTTTTCAAGCAGATATCTAGCATTAATGTAGTTATTTATGGTTCAGAAAGCTTCTTTTTCTTTTTTTTTTGCCGTTAATGGGGTGTTTCAAAGGTGGATCAGTTTTTTCAAATTAATATAGTACCATTATAAGTTGCTTAAAATGTATTTTACTGACTCATTTAGGTTCTTTTGTGAAGAATCAGATTCTCTGATTATGTTCTCCTTAAACATCTGCATTCCTTTTCTGTTGCTCCTTTTAAGTATTCTAACTTCTTTTTTTTTTTTTTTAACTCTTTGACGTCAATGTCTTTATTTACTGGCCATGCCATGTGGCATGTGGGATCTTAGTTCCCCAGCCAGGGATGGAACCTGCACCCCTGCAGTGGAAGTACACAGTCTTAACCACTGGACCACCAGGGAAGTCCCTGACTTCATTGTCTTTAAATGTATATCATATATGACTGAGGAAAAATGCAAAAGGCTAGCATATATACATGTGAGAGAGAAACTATTTTGGACTTTTTTCTTAGACAGCTGTGCTTGAGACCTGAATTATAATATGGCAAAAACTCTTTTCAACTGACATCTCGTTAACCAACCAGATGGTTAAACCAATGCTGTGCATTTCCTGGGTAAAATGTGTTAACTCATGTTCCTCATACGCTGTTTGTGGCTGGTAGGCTTCTCAGTTTGATGCTTGTGCACTTTTATTCCTGTGGGTCTAATGGTTTACCTGTTAGCGGTCAGTTTTATTTGTTTTCAGACTTACTTACGCCACGTGCATTTGTTATTAAGCATTCTGTACACTGATGAATTACTAGTGTAAAAGGGGGAGTATGATAACTAAGTTGAATGCTCTGAAAAAAAGTGAGAAAAGCAAGTTCTTTTAGAAATTGGCTGTCAACTTAGGGGAAAACAAGAAAAATGCAAAATATTGGGGAAAAAATGGTTTGGACTGTTTCATATGTGTTGAAGTTTTTGCCGCATTTTATAACAACTGAAACTGCAATTACAGATAATGCGTTATGGGTGTGGGGGTGTTGTATATCTAAGAAAGACTGGAATTCCACACAGCAGATCCAAATTCAGATAAAGACTTGGTCCCCAACACAGAGGATTGGTGAATGAATTATACTTACTCATGGTGTCAGTTAAAATGGTTATAATGTGTGCTTATCATTTTCTAGAATTCCTTGCTTTAACTGACTTCTCTGAGTATCCAACTAGAAAACTGCCCTAATTCTTTCAGAAGAGAAAGGATTTCTACTGTATTTTTCTGTTTTCCCAGCTTTATTGAGATATAATTGACATATAACATTATGTAAGTTTGTATATACCATATTATTATTAACATTGCTGTCTACTACTAACATTTATATAGTATGTTGTGAGGTGTATATTTTGTTATTATTTCTACTCAGACCATAACTGGTCCTGTTGGACAGATTACACATTGAGACACTTTAGGTGAAAAACAGATCTTTGTAATATAAAGTATATTAATATTTGTTTAAAGCCCTGTTGAGAGCACAGATCTTTGCAAAAGTGAAAATGCAATAAGTCTTTGGTATTTAAGGATTTCAACTTTCAAAGTTTCAACTATGTAAATGCAACCTTGAAGGTCCAAGACATATAGTATCTTGCAGTTTTGCTGAGGTGTGAATTTGAATTAAGGAGTGCTTCTGTGACACTAGGCAGTCTGAGGTATTTACTTAATGTAGTAGATGATGTTAACATATTGCCTGGACCTTAGTACTGTTTCTTACTAGTTACTTGTAGTTAAATGTGTGTAATAACTCTTACAGTGATAAAAACATTGTGTGTATGTTTGGGGGGGAGGTGTGTAAAACTGACTGTTAGTGAAAACACTTAGTAGTTGCTAGAAATAAAGGTTCGTAGGCTGAAAATAGAAGCTTTTGATTAAATGGAACATTGAATTTTGAAATGTTGTACTATGAATGACTCCACCCCCTATTTGATACAGAAGCAAGAAAAGCTTCCTCATGACACTCACAGCAAGTGCTCCAGGCTGTACAAAAATTGCCCCGTGAGTCAGAAGATACACTTTAATGGCATTTGAGAATTTTGTTAACTTGTGATATGAGGTGACACATGACTGTGGGCAGAAATGTGATTCTGGAAAAAGATAGGATCCTGTTCAAACATTTTTCACGCAGAAACAGATGGTGAAGGCACTAAAATGACCTTTATTATGAAGAAAAAAATTTTTTTAAGTTGTTGAAAATTTTGAAAAACATTTTTCTGGGCATAATATAAATTTACTGGGAGAGGTGATATCAGCAAACCAGGTCATCTGTTTTAGGCTGAAAAAAATAAATACACAGGGGCGATTTATAAGTTTGCACAAGTCTTCAACTCAGATGTAAATTATCTGTGAGGGGATCATGTTTTCCTGAATATATGTATTCCAGAAGAAGGAAGGACCAGAATTTAAAGTTGGCAAAGACAGACTGACCCTGTTTATGCCTTCAGCAAATCTTTATTAAATGCCTGTGTACCAGGTACTATGTTAGGCAGTCAAGATACAATAGTGAATAAGATATATGCAGTCGTCATTCTCGTAGAATGATATGTAAGTGGAGGATACAGAAAAAAAATAGGAAAAAAATAATAAAACCAAAAAAAGACAAATAATTGCAGTTTATAGTAAGTACCATGAAGGAAATAAATGGGGGCTGGAGAAAGAAAATAGGGAGTTCTTATATTGTAAGAACACAATGAGTTTTATGACTGGCAGACTAATAAAGGGCTACGCTAGTGACCTCTTGCCCGTATAATAAGCAAGTTAGTGCTTCAGTGAAGCATCTGCTGGGCCCTCTTGGGAATGTGGTGGTGGAGGGATTATGTGTGCAAATTGCTATGATAGATCCACTCCAACATTTCTACTCTGTTAAACTTTTGGGTTCTTGACTCTACATTATGCCATGAGAAGTTGTGGCCTCTTTAGCCCAGATGGTAAAGAATCCGTCCAAAGAGTTGGACACAACGGAGCGACTAACACTACTACTACTACTGTTTTATTAGCTGAGCTATTTAAAATCCTAGAAGATGATGCTGTTAGAGCGCCGCCCTCAGTGTATCTGCAAATTTGGAAGACTCAGCAGTGGCCACAGGACTGGGAAAGGTCTGTTTTTATTTCACTACCAAAGAAGGGCAATGCCAAAGAAGGTTCAAACTCCATATAATTGTGCTTATTTCACATGCTAACAAGGTAATGCTCAAATCCTTTAAGCTAGGCTTCAGCAGTCCATGAAGCAAGAATTTCCAGATATATAAGCTGGGTTTCTAAGAGACAGAGGAACCAGAGATCAAATTGCCTTGGATCATGGAGAAAGCAAGGGAGTTTCAGAAAAACATCTCCTTCTGCTTCATTGACTACAAGAAAACCTTTGACTGTGTGCATCACAACAAACTGTGGAATCTTCTTAATGAAATGGGACTATCGGACCACCTTACCTATTTCTTTAGAAACCTGTATGCAGGACAAGAAGCAACAATTAGAACCTTACATGGTACAACTGACTGCTTCAAAACTGGGAGAGGAGTATGACAAGGCTGTATATTGTCACCCTGCTTATTTAACTTCTACGCAGAGCACATCGTGCGAAATGCCAGGCTGGATGAATCACAAGTTGGAATCAAGATTGCTGGGAGAAATGTCAGTAAACTCATATATGTAGATGATATCATTCTAAAGGCAGAAAGTAAAGAGAAACTAAAGAGGCTCTTGATGAGGGTGAAAGAGGAGAGTGAAAAAGCTGTCTTAAAACTCAACATTCAAAAAACTAAGATCATGGCGTCCGGTCCCTTCACTTCATGGCAAATAGAAGGGGAAAAATTATTTTCTTGGACTCTAAAATCACTGCAGACAGTGACTGCAACCTTGAAATTAAAAGATGCTTGCTGTTTGGGAGGAAAGCCATGACAAACTGAGACAGCATATTAAAAAGCAGAGACATCACTTTGCCGACAAAAATCCATATAGTCAAAGCTATGGTTTTCCCAGTGGTCATGTACGGATGTGAGAGCTGGACCATAAAGAAGGCTGAGTGCCAAAGAGCTGATGCTTTAGAGTTGTGGTGTTGGAGAAGTCTCTTGAGGATTCTTTGGACAGCAAGATCAAACCAGTCAATCCTAAAGGAAATCATCCCTGAATATTCACTGGAAGGACTGATGCTGAGGCTGAAGCTCCATTACTTTGGCTACCTGATGCCAAGAGCTGACTAACTGGAAGAGAAGATTTGAGGGCAGGAAGAGAAGGGGCGACCAAGGGTGAGATGATTGGATGGCATCACCAACCTGATGGACATGAGTTTGAGCAAACTCCGGGAGAGAGTGGGGGACAGAGGAGCCTGGCGTGCTGCAGTTCGCATGATAGCAAAGAGTTGGATGTAACTTAGCAACTGAACAACAACAGGAATCTTGTTAAATGTGGACCATCATGGAGTCGAAGTTAACTCTTGGGGCTCTTTTCAGCGGTAGAAACTAACCTTTAAATCCTAAATCTTTCACAAATGATTCATGGAATCGATCCCTGGGTTGGGACAATCCCCTGGAGAAGGGAATGGCTACCCACTCCAGTGTTCTTGCCTGGGAAATCCCATGGACAGAGGAGCCTAGTGGGCTATAGTCCATGGTGTTGAAAGAGTGGGACACAACTTAGCAACTAAACCACCACCAATCTGGTGTTATATTTTGTTTTCCCTAGTCTAATACTCATAGAATCTATTCACACCCAGATTTTTCCACATCTCTACCAATACATTTTTCCAGATCTCTACCAATACATACCAGATCTATACCAATTGTATAAAAAAAAACCTTGACAGTTATTGTTGTGTATAAGTTATTACTTCATGGATTAGACTTTGTGCTTGTGCTCCCAGAGAATTTCAGTATCTAACCCTGTTATGGGTGGTGATAAGGGATGTTCTGGGTGGTAATAAGGCCTCTTCAGCTAGGTCTTGAGTAGAAGAGGCATTCCGTTGCAAATGAATTACCCTTATATTTATGGTGAGGTTTTTACAGGATTTTCAAGCCAGGGAAAGCTAATCTCTTCAAAGACAAGAGAGCAAGCTATTTCTGTTTCCACTGGTAGGGCAGGCTCAGAGTAGCATTGCAGGGGCAGCGTGTGTGTCAAGATTTCTTAAGCCTCGACAGAGTCCACCCAGATACCCTCACCTCCAGGCTCAGGGTCTCACTCTTTCTCATTCTGCTTCACTTTTCGTCCATGAAACGTGGTGAGTCTGTGAAATTCAGCTTCTGTTATAATTCTGTAAATGACACACTCGAATCTGGGATGTTAGTGACGTGAGCTCTGTGGCTATAAGACATAAAAGTTTTTACTGGGGTTGCCATAGAAATTCTCTGGATCCAGGTCATAAATGTGATCTTGAAAGCTTAAAGACCCAAGCTTGTTATTTTCTTTCTGTTAGAGCCCCAGTGCATTCAGAAGAAGCCACATACTGCAGTCTTTATTTTTTATTGAAGTTATAGTTGATGGATGATATTATATGTTAGAGGAATGCTGTGCAGTGATTTGCAGTTTTTAAAGGTTATACTCCACTTACAGTTATTATAAAATGCTGTCTGTTTTCTTCGTGTGTACAATATATCCTTCTAGCTTGTTTTATCTATAGTAGTTTGTGTGTCTTTGTACCCTCCCGCTACATTGCCCCTCCCCGCTTCCGTCTCCCCACTAATAACCATTAGTTTGTTCTCTTTATCTGTCTTGCTCTTTTTTGTTATATTCACTAGTTTGTTGTATTTTTTAGGTTCCACATATAAATGATATCATACAGTATTTTCTCTCTCTGATTTATTTCACTTAGCATAATATCCTCCAAGTCCGTGCATGTTGCTCCACGTAGCAAATTTTCATTATTTTTTTGGCTGAGTAGTGTTCCTATGTGTGTGTGGGTTTGTGTGTATTCCCTTTTTGCCATTCATCTGTTGATAGACACTGAAGTTGCTACTGTATCTTGGCAGTTGTAAATAATGCTATTGTGAACATTGGGGTACATGTATATTTTCAAATTGATTTTTTTTCCTGATATATCCCCAGGAATGGAATTGCTGGGTCATAACGTAGTTCTGTTTTCAGAGTTTTGAGAATCCCCCATTCTGTTTTCCACAGCGACTGTACCAGTTTGCATCCCCCCAGTGTCTTAGGCGTGTTCCCTCCTCTCCACATCCTCACCAACACTTGTGGTCTGTGTTCTTTTCGGCAGTCACCATTCTGACAGGTGTGAGATGATGTCTCCTTGTGGTTTTGATGTGCTTTTCCAGCCTTTGTAGTCATCATTTCTTCCAAACTGAAATGTCTGTGCCACGGAGCTGCTTGGGCTCTTACGGCACTTCTTCGGTAGATACTTGAATGATGGGCAACCACCATTAATAGTGATGCTGCGGCGTGAAATCAAGCCAACGTAAACGTCTCTTGAGGTCTGTATTTTGGTATCCATTTCCGTACAAGTCAGAGTCAGGAGACGGAAGTCAAAGCAAGTTTGTCTAACTAGGCTGATGTGTCTCTCTTCATGCTCATGCTCAGTCGTGTCTGACTCTTGTGACCCCATGGACTGTAGCCCACCAGGCTCCTCTGTCCATGGGATTTCCCTGGCAGGAATACTGGGGTGGGCTGCCGTTTCCTCCTCCAGGAGTTCTTCCTGACTCAGGGATCGAACCCGTGTCTCCTGCATTTCCTGCGTTGCAGGTGCATTCTTTACCACTGAGCCATTGGGGAAGCCCTCTCTCTCCAGCTTTTAAACTCACTCCAGTGGGTAAGCTCATCCTTCTTTCTTCCCTGTCTCACTGGAGGAGAAGACAGGAAAGGAGGAGACTGAAAAAGAAACCAAGTGGAGAGAAACAGGGCTCCTCTCACCATCTAACTCTCTACTGTTATTATGTAAATTTGGGGATTCTGTGCCTTGAGATGTAATTGCTTGTGTATGTGGAGGACAGCCTACCCATCAAAGCTTTTCAGAAAAAAATTTAAAAGGATTATATATAATATTGTAAGGAACTGAATGTTTCGCCAGCAGTGGTTAAGTGCTTTTCCAGGATTGACTGCTTGGATGAAATTACAGTTCTTTGTAAGGATACCTGTCACTTGTTGAATTAAGACAAGTCATCACACATATAATAAGCTTATTTTATTATCATTGTTAGCCAGGGTTATGAATATATTAAGTATTTTTATTGATTTTGATTTGTCAAAGGAGAAAGACTCCTGGATAATTGTCAAACTCTGAGTTGAGCTGTGCTTAAAGCACAGTGCAAGAGAGACTGGCTTTCAGAGCAACTTAATGGTTTATAGAATACAGAGGAGGAAATGTTAATAGTTCATATTATTATGTGGCAATCGATAATTCTCATTGCATACAATTTAATCAGCTTTGATTTAAAAAACACACATTTCTGTCTTTGATTAAAGAAAGTGAAGTCACTCAGTTGTGTCTGACTCAAGGCGACCCCATGGACTGTAGCTTGCCAGGCTTCTTCCGTTCATGAGACTTTCCAGGCAAAAATACTGGAATGGGTTGCCATTCCTTTCTCCGGGGGATCTTCCCAACCCAGGGACTGAACCCGGGTCTCCCGCGTTGTGGGCAGACTCCTTACTGTCTGAGTCACCACAGATATGATGTCTCTTTTGTGTCACTTACGTCAGGATGAAAACCTTTGGGATGGCCCCAAAATTTCATGACTCTATTTCTTCAAATGGGAAGCTTTTAGAAAACTTACTGGTAAATAGTCAACAGAGGAATAGGTTAAGGTGAACAATATCAGTTTTACTTTTTTAGTCTTTACCTCTGATCATATCTGTGCA
This sequence comes from Cervus elaphus, assembly GCF_910594005.1. NCBI lineage: Eukaryota > Metazoa > Chordata > Mammalia > Artiodactyla > Cervidae > Cervus > Cervus elaphus. The sequence goes on from NC_057815.1 coordinate 86,577,898, forward strand.
GTTAAAGTGCAGATTTGACCCAGCATGTTGTACCCATGTTTTTTTGATGCGCCATCAGTATTGTTAATATGGAGCTTTGCTGTAGTTAGCTTTTTCATCTAAGGAATATGAAACATTCTTGAACACATAAAGATCTTTTTGTTTTATCTTTAATAAAGCTAGAACCATAAGATTGTAGGAATAGAGTTAATCTCATGTATTCCCTAGAGTCATATCTCTTTTATCACTTCTATGGTACCAAAAATATCTTAAGGGCCCTTTCAGTTCACCTATTTCAAGGTCATGAGCCATCAGGAACCAAAAAGACCATCCAGTATGCCTCTACTGATTTTGCCTATTTGTAAGATCATAACACCTATGATCTTACTCCAAGTTCCCCAAATAACTCAGTGTTGTTGGCCTTCAGAAAGTGACATTCTGTGCTCCCCATAAGACTCCCTTTAAGTCATAGAGGAGGTACCAGTAAGGTTTACTGGGAGGTCTTTGAAGCTTTGTTTCCCCATATGGGAGTGTAATCCTTGTTCCTTACTTGTGGGTTTGTTATGCCTAATTAAGTGAGATGTTCTGTTAAATGAAACATTTCTGGCATGGTGATAGTTATAAATTTGCTTTAATTGAATTTATATCCTGGTAGGAGAAAGGTAGATTCCTACTGAGCCTATGCAAATAATTACATCACCATGTAAAGTAAAAGGATTTGGGACTTCGCTAGTGGTCCAGTGACTGGGACTCCATCACGCTCCCAAGGCAGGGGACCTGGGATGGATCCCTCGTCAGGGAACTGGATCCTACATGCAGCAACTAGGGACCCATGTTCCACAATGAAGATAGACGATTCCGCTTGTTGCAACCAAATAAATCTGTTTTTTTTAAAAGAACTCAGTAAAGACATGTTATGTAATACTTGACCATTGTTCTGATTAGGTTTGCAGACAAGGCCAATGAGTATGTGTTGTATTTTCTATATGATTTCCATATGTAAATTGACCTAACAAATTACTAGTTTATATTCAAGTTACTATTGCCACATAACAAACTACCCAAACTTATCAGTGTAAAATAGCCATTTGAGATGCTCACAAATTTTGTGGGTCAGGAATTTTGGCAAGACTCAGGGAACAATTCTTTTACCCATCAGAGCATTATTGAGGTCACTCATGGATAACACAGTGGGTGGTTGCCTGGCCTGGAAGACCTGAGATGGCTTCTCACAGTTTGCTGCCACGGCTGGGACTGTTGACTTCAGTGCTTCCATGTAGCTTCTCCAGTATGTTCATCTCACGGTCGTTGCACTTCGTACATGGTAGCTATCTTTCCCCAGAGTGCATGTCCTAAGAGAACTAGGCAGAAGCTGATGTCTTTTTGGTGACCTACTCTCATAATTCATACGGTGTTACTTTTGACATACTGTGTTGGTCAAAGCGATGATGGGCCATCTCAGATTCAACTGAAGAGGAAAAGATACCATGTCTTGATGGGGGAGTGATGTGGTAACTTTGGAGAACATGTGGGCAGGGAGGTATTTTTTTTAAATAAAATCTCGATTTGGAAAATACAGTCTGCCACATATAAGCTATGTGAAGATTTCTCAGAGAATTTTTTTTTTTTTTTTCCTCCTGAATCCAGAGGGCTTGGTCAGAGTAATATAGCATTCAAAGAGTGTTTCATTTCAGTATGCCCAAGTATAGCCAGACACCATGAGAATTAGTGAGAAAGGGAGAAAGAGGTTTTGTCAAAACCAATTAAATTTCCCTCATGGGTTCCATTCAGTCTTGCAAAATTAATTCTTTTTCCATTGGATCTTGGGTTAGCAGCCTGGTTTTACAAGGTGTCTGATTTTCAAATAAAAGAGTCTTATAAATACTGACTTAGGCCCCTGGTACATTCTATCTAAGAGCCTGCTCTTGGTGGTGCTGTTGGGTTACACGGGACAGGAAGCCCGACCCATGAGTCCATAATAGTCAAGGGTACTAATATAGGCCTTTATCAAGGCTTTATTGTTTGAATGTGTCATCCTAGAGACCCAGTTTTCTCGCCTCCAGCCTATGGCCTGGTCTTTCAGCATTTTTGAAGGAAAAGTAGAAACCACCTGTTAATAAGACTGATGGTCTCTGGTTAATTTACTACAGCAGTTAGCAGCGTCAGAATGGAATCCCCTACTGGAGTATACTATACAGCCACTTAATGGTTCAGTCAGTGATTATCCCGAGGGCATGAGCCTTATGATGAACACTAAAGGCACTGATAAATAGATCTCCAGGGACCTTTATATAGTGTGTTTTAAACCTGCCACCAATTCACAAGAGTATTTAGAAGTCATATTGTTTGCATGTTGTGCCAGTCCTCTTCACAAGATCTTGAATGTGTTCTGTCTACCATGAGAAATGTCCAAGTGTTAAGCCATACTCATTATTAGTTACTTCATGGATCTGCCCATTTTATGGGTTTGGTAAACAGGGCATCTCTTACTTAGAGTTAAGCTAAGTTAAAAGATACGGAGTATACACTGACATATCTAGTTCTTCCTCATAGCCCCCTTACTCAATAGTGCTGCCCAGTGGCTATCTGGGAAACACCAGAGATGGTTTGGATATAAAATATATCTTAAATAATTCTATTATTTTTAATTTGAGGCTTATGTTTACACAGGCAGTATCATAAAGAGTTGCCAGGAGACTAGTGATTACAGCAAAATATAAGCAGAAGTCATAGGTACCCAAGACAAGAAATGATTATTGTCCTGGTTTGGAGGGACAGTAATTCAAATAAAGCATAGCTGCAAGAAATAGTAATTATTATGAAATCTGGCTTTCTCAGAAGCAAGAAACTTTTGCTAAAAAAATGTTTCAAGGGCACAACAAAAGTCAGCACAGAAACTCAAAAAGTTAACTGGTTGTTCGGAAGTGAGAGTGTTCTGGGTAGATAAGGAACCTGGCCAGGTTAGGAACTGGAGGCACAGAACAGCTTGTTTTTAGAGTCTTCTTATTAAGAGAAGATTATATTATCAAAGGTCAAGTTTCTTTGCAACAACTGGTTTCTAATGGCTTAATTCATAAGCTTTCTTTGTAGACTTTAATATATTTTATAAGCCCATTTATATATAGGTATGTGTGTCTATACATATATATTTATATGACAAATTAACACTTTTACCTGTAACTTAGAATGTATTAACTGTATTCTCTTAGTATAAGATGATGCACATAACCACACTGAACTTAATATTCTAATTAGAGTTTTCTTTAGGAATTTTAGTATTCAGAAATCGGCCAGTTAACCAAACATTCCTCATTATTTAAATCACCATGATACTAGTATAGTATCTTAAGGCCAATTAAGAGTTTTAGAGGTTTATTTCCAATGATATTACAGAGCAATATAGTCATTTTTGACACCAGATTTGTCAGAGATGGCTTTTAAAAGTTTTACACAGGAGACAGGAAGAGTGATTAAGATAAGATGATTTGCAGCATTGTCTGTAATTTAGAAGAGCTAATAACCCTTTAATAGAGACATCAATTTTCATGACTTTAAATTGTATGTGTGGAAACAGTGATGATGCTTCTAACTAGTAAAACCTGGGTAGAAAATTTAAAAGCTAAAAGAACGAAATGTTACAGTGCTTTATTTTTTGTACTGTAATATGATCAGAAAGAAGACATATTTAAAAAACCAGTTCTAATTTGGTCAAGTATTTACCTTAATTAGAGCTTTATGAAGAAATTGGGTTCTTACCAATTATTAAAAATATTTCAAAACTTCGTATTAGTACAATTATAAGTAACTATTAGTTGCTAGTCGAATGTCTGTTTGACTTTTTAAACTGTCACTGCTTGAGCTGATCATTTCTTTCAGAATGATTTTTCTGAAATCATAAGCATATGTAAAGCATTAGAAGTTTTGTCCTTGTTTATTAATTTTTGAGTTTTCACAGATTTAAGTGAGCACTTATTAGTCAGAAAAGAATAGGTGTTTTGAGATTTAAAACGGTTGCTTGATAGTATTGTTCTTTGCACTGAAATCTACTGTGTCCAACTTTATTTTGATTACTGTTAGCATGATATATCTTTTTCTGTCTTTATTGTTAGTCTATATGCACTTTATATTTAGAATGGGTTTCTTATAGACAGCATAGGTTTAGTCTTGTTTCTTATCCAATTTGATGATTTCTGCTGTTTAATTGGTTTGCTCAGGCCATTAACATTTAATGTTATTTTTGAGGTAGTTGAATTGAAATTTACCACTTATTTCTTTGAATTTTTCCCATCTGTTCATTTGCTTTTTTGTAATTTTTTTCCCTGCCTGCTTTTGGATTAATAGCCTGGTTTTTATTATTCCATATCATTTTCTTCCTTAGCTTATTGACTGTACATCTTTTTCTGTTTGTTTTTAGTGACTGCTTTTGATTTTGCAGGGTACATTAACTTAGCACTGTCCTACTTCATGTGTAGCATATGAACCTGAGGATCCTGTGCTTCCCTTTCATACATTCTGTTCCTCTATGTGTTATAGGCTGTGTAACATAGTACTTTTGCCTTAGTATTTTAAAGAGAACTAAATTTATTTTTAAAGTATTTTATATTTACACACATATTGTCATTCCTGATGCTCTTCATCCCTTCATGTAAATAGATTTCAATCGGGATTTTTTTCTTTTTTTCTGTTTGAAAGATGTCCTTTAACATTCTCTTGTAGTGTTGGTTTGCTGGTGACATTCTTTTTGTGTATCTGACAAAAAACTTTTACTTTTGAAATATATTTTCCCTGGGTATAAAATTTTAAGTTGACTGGTTCTTTTTTCCCCCCAGTATTTTTTTTCCCCCCAGAAACTATTTGTTTCACTGTTTGCAGTGTCTCTGACAAGAAGCCTGCTGTCATTCTTTTGGCCATTAGTTCATCAGATATTCTTTCTTTCCCTCACTCTTGTCCTAGGACTGCAGTTGTAGTATAGTAAACTGACTGAGGCTGTCCCTCAGCTCACCGGCAGTGTGCTCTTCCATCTCTTTTTCAAACTCTTTTCTCTCTGTATTTCATTTTGGATGGTGTCTCGTGCTATATCTTTACACTTACTAACCTTTCTTCTACAGTGTCTAATCTGCTGTTAATCCTGTTAGTGTATATTTTTTTAATCCAGAAATTGTGTTTTTCCTCTCTGTATAAAAATTTAGATCTTTTTAAATATCTTCCTTATCTCTTTTTAAAATATTCACCCTCTAATTTCTAGAGCGTAAAGAATACAGCATGTTCTCCCTCTCTTGAGAGAGAACAACACTGGTTTGAACTGCTCAGTGTGCTACGTGATCTACAGATGCACATGTGTGGATGTGCATATCCTGCAGATGTGGGGTGCTGCCTGTCAAGTTAAATGTCGATTTTCAACTGCGCAGGGGGGTCAGTGCCCTGCATCCCGAGTTGTTGAAGGATCCACTGCATATATATATATATACACACACACACACATATATATATATATATCTTTCTTACTGTTGTTCTCACTCACTTTTTCTCTTCACTCTGCTAATTCTACAGACTCTGTGTTTCCCAAGTGCTCAAGTCTGTTTCCCCAGCTCAGGGGACACTGCTGGTATCTATGTGAGTTCTCTCTTCATTCCAGTCCAGGAAGCCTAAGCGGGCAGTAAGCTAGGGCAACCATAAGGGTCACCTTATTTATTTCCTTTTTATTAGGTATTCCTCTCCTGAACAGCCTATTGTCCAGTGTCTAAAAACTGTTGTTTCGTATATTTTATCATTTTTTTTTTTCAAGTGGTGGAGTAAATCCGGTTTTTGTTAAACCATCCTGGCTATAAGCAGAAGATCCCCTCCCCATTTCCCTACTACCATTATAGATTTTCTGGTAAGCATAATTACTGTCTTTGCAGATGTCTATAAATGTTTGGTCTGTATTAAACTTTGAAGAGAAAAAAGGACTCTGTGCTTTTGCAGATGTTTGCACGGGGCCTGGTATGACTTAAGGGGGTGAAATGTGTCCACTTAGCAAGTATTGTTTTGTTGGCTGAAGAGTCATTATGCAACCTCATATATTCGTAATATTGCACAGAAAGATGCTTTTGACATTTAGCTGACGTTCCAACTATGGCACAAGTGTTTTTCTAAGCTAATGCAGGATCATGTTGTAAAGCTGTCCAACTAAACAATTTCACCAAATGTAGCTGATTTCAACTTCATTACTGTTTGTTACCAATCGTTTACTCCAGCAGAGAGCAACATCTGTAATATGGGTGGATATTTTGTTAGAAATGTAGCGTACCTACCAATTAGCTGGCTCTGCCAAATTAGCATGTGTTGGTCTGCATCTCCAGTTAAGGCAGCTGCTTGAATGTCGCTGCTCTGCAGCTGGCACCAGGCGTGTGGGAGTGTGCTGCACCATGGCCAGACACTAGCTATACCTCTTAATTAAAATATTTGCTTATGTTTGTGTGATTTCTTTAAAACAGCAAGTGGTCTTTCGAATTGTGTTATTGATGGTTCCATGACTTTTGTATGAAACAGTTTTCTTGGTTAAGGAAATGTGGGACCAAGGTGTTCTGAAATGGCTCCCATTTAAATAGATAATTGGTGTTTCTCCTCCCACTTCTAAATTGTTAGTTGTTGTTTTAAGTGGATAATTGTAATTTGGGGTACAGCCTTCAGCTTTAATAAAAGAATTTGTAGAAAGGCATATTCTTTAAAACATAAAGTTCAGTGGTCTTATATAGGGATTGCTTTCTTTTTCATCACAGAGAGAAAGTATTTTTGAAAGCTTTATGGAAAAGTTTAATTTTATCTTGATTTTTCTGGCAAGTGAAGTTCTATGTTTTCTTGTCAATTATCTACTGTTTTAATAATCTCTTTATACCATCAGTTATTAAAGGTATAATTTATGTTATATGCTGATCTTTAAAATAACTACAAATGAAATTTAGATAATCCACTGCTGTATCTAATACTAGAATCAAGAGAGAAGATGAGTCCATTAAAACTGACAGGAAATTTCATAAATTTTGAATTACTTTATTCCTTTGTTATTAAAAAACAATAGAATGAATATTTTGTAACATCAGTCTACTAGTAATAGAATATTGATACAGAGTCAGCTTTTGTTATGCATTCATTCTGTTTAATGCTGTAGAGATGTATAAGATCTAAAATGCAATCACTTTTCAGTAACTGATTAAAATATTAAGCCACAAATATAAATATATTCACTTTTGTGGAATACATAGAATCATGTTTAGGTATATGTAGTTTGAAAAGCACACTCCACACTATTTTAAAAGGGAATCTCTGTTTAGGAACCACTGATGGATTAAAACCCTCATTTTATTAATATGGAAACCCAAGTCTGAGAAGCCAAGTCATAACTAATTAATGGCAGAGGTAGACAGGGTTCGGATCTTTGGCCTCTTGTACTATGTTTTCCATTATCCCCATGCTCTTAAGTATACTTTGAATGGTGTGGCTGATAACTGAATGATAACCTTTGGGGAGGTACATTTCAAAAACTTATTGCCAGAGTAACCTAGCATCAAGAGAACAAAGAACAGGCTAAGCTAAATTTGCATTATGACTATTTTTGAATGCAGTTGCCTATTACATTTATTATCATTGGATCATTTAAAGGATGTGTGAGCATTTTGATTGAATGGGTGTATTCTTTCTCTTTGATATAAAGCCACCCATATAAAGCCATAAAGGAGGACTTTGAATTGGTAAAACCCTAAAAGAACTATATAAAACTGTTGATATTAAAATAAGCTTTGAGTAAAAGCAAATATTCTTCTAGTAATATTTGAGATATTTCCTGAATAAGTAGTAAAATAAACATTCATAATTGATTCTTAGAACCATCATGAGGACAGCCTGCAAGCTTACCCAAGGTCACATAGTAGGCAGCGTGAATTTTAATTACAGACCAACTAACTGCAGGTCTCGTTCTCTTTCCACTCCTAGGTGACACTTCTCATTATTCGCCCCTTTTCCCCAAGTTATCCTTTATGGTATTAATATAGATTCTCAAGGTGTCTTGAGTATAGAGAGAATCCATGTTTTGGACTTCCATTTCTGAGTGGCATGGAAGATTCTAGAAGGCCATTTTTCATCCTTTGTGTGTCTTTAGTCGTGATCTGTGGAGTTGGATATTGGACTTGCAGGAAGGTAGGGGGCACCCTCATGGGTGGGACTCCAGCTTTCCTTCTGCTTCAGTGTTGGCACTCTTCTTTGATCGGTTTTGTACATGGAGTTGTGTGGACTTCTGATAAAAGGTCCTGTTGAAAGTGAAGTTTGGAAACCATTGCTGAAAAAACCAGTGCTTGTCACTTAATTACATAAATCTTAATTTATGTCTTTGAAAATCCAAATGCTTTGTTCACCCTGGGCCCAGCCTTCCTGTAGAGCAGCTGTCAGCTGGAGTTGTGGCCTTCTTGGCCTTTGGGTGGGGACTGTCCTCTCAAGTATATCCCATCCCCTCTGCACTCACACAGTGCCTGCATATGTACTTTACCAGGCCCTCTTCACACAGTTGGGAGATGTGCTTGGTCCCTGAGGACGTGTGAGTTTGCAGCCTCTACTATCCTTGACAGTCTTTCTAAGCAGCACATCTAGAGAGAAATTCTGTTTCATTTGCAGGGTGTGGTAGAACATTTGTATCACTTGGATATGCCTTATCTTCAAAAAAAAATACTTCTGGTATGGTATAGGTACACTTTTATAAGTATTCTTAGGGCTTCCCCTGTGACTAAGTGGTAAAGAATTTGCCTGCAATGCAGGATACCCAGGTTTGATCCCTGGATCAGGAAAATCCTCTGGAGGAAGAAATGGCAACCCACTCCACTCTTCTTGCCTGGAGAATCCCATGGACAGAGGAGCCTTGCAGCCTACAGTTCATGGGGTTGCAAAGAGCCAGACACGACCAAGAGACTAACACTATCACTTTCACATAGGTACACTTTATAAACATTCATTAATTTTGCTTTTGTCTTGTAACAGAAAAGTGAAAGTGAAAGTCACTCGGTCGTGTCTGACTGTTTGCGACCCCATGGACTATACAGTTCATGGAATTCTCCAGGCCAGAATACTGGAGTGGGTAGCCTTTCCTTTCTCCAGGGGATCTTCCCAACCCAGGAATCTAACCCAGGTCTCCCGCATTGCAGGTGGATTCTTTACCAGCTGAGCCACAAGGGAAGCCTTGTCACAGAACCATACCTATAAATATTAATACTGAAAACAAATATAAACTTAGGATAGAGAAAAAACAGTAAAAATACTCATGTACAGGTTAGTGAGTGAACACAAAGTTGAGGGAGTCACAGGCTCCCTCCCAATTATTACTCTCTCTTTCCTCCCCCAAAGTAGCCCCTGTCTGAATTTCTAATATTATCATTTAGCTTTGACTTCTTTGGACTTTCTATACATTGCATAATACAGTGTGTATTTTTTTTTAAATTTTTGGCTTCTTCAACTCAGCATTATGCTTGTGAGTTTTGTCTGTATTTTTAAATGTAGCTGTAGTTCATTTATTTTCATTCCTTTGTGAATATACCACAGTTTAGTTGTCTGTTCCATTGGTGATGGACATTTGGGTTGTTCCTATCAGTGATGTTGCCGGGAACAATCCTGCGTATGTCTTTTGGAGCACATGTGCATGTGTGTGCATTTCTGTTGGATCTATAGTATGAGTGGACTCATATTCTTCGTAGCTTCTGTGGCATACACATAGCACTGCTGTCTCTTTCAGGGTCTTTGATAAAGAGATATCAAGTACATTTCTTAAGATTTGCATTGGCACCTAAGACCTTAATTCCTTCTGTGCCATTTTCAAAACAAAACACAACAAAGTAAAAAAATTAAAAACATCTAATGAGACTGCAAGCTGCCTCTTTATTTTTATATCTTAATTTGTAGTAGTTTTTATGAATTTATATATGTAATTTATATGTATTATATATACATATATATATTGCTGAACATCTAATCTTTTTACTGAACTGCTTTAAAATTTTTCAGACTTAACAAAAATTTTATAAGTTGGTTCACCTGACAGTTTTCTTTCGCTTGGCATGGCTCCAAGCGGTCAGAAATTGTAGTGAGGAGACTTAAAGTACACTTTAAAGATCATGTTAATGGTAATGGAGCCTGAATATGGTAGATTACTGCGTTAAATGGGAAATAGTGTAAGCTCCCCTATTGCACCCACCCCTGTTTTCTCTTAAAAGTTCATTCTTAAAAATGTTATAGAACAGATATGTGTACTCATATAAGTTCACATGGCCCTTTCTAAGCAAATCATTTATTAAAATACGTTTTGGCTTTCCCTCCTGTCCATCACCCTTTCACACAGTTAATATATTATTAATTGAATTTTCTCTTGATGTAACTACAAGATGAGTTTTGCAAGAAGGGCTTAATGTTACTTAAATCATTGTTTTACACCACAGCATTGCCTCTGGGACTTTTACACAATGCAGCTGCTTTTGGTAGGTGAAGGAAATCAAGCCCTACTGCACAGACTTTTAGAAATATTGATATGTTTTTAAAAGCAAGTAAAATATTCAGTGTACTAGCTTTGACCCAGTGCTAAGTCACTTCAGTCATGCCCAACTTTTTGTGACCCTATGGACCGTAGTCCTCCAGTCCCTCTGTCCATGGGAGTCTCCAGGCAGCAATACTGGAGTGTGAGCCAGCCTTTCCTTCTGGGTCACATTTCCTTCTCCAAGTGTGATCCAGTGTGAATGGAGAATAAATCCATAGGAGTGGTTACTTTTTCTTGAGGAGAACAGTGCATTGTGGGAATACGGGCTGTTTGTAAATCTTTTTTTGTGAATGGGTTTTAGGTTGTCAGATGCTTGTTTGGGGGGAAAGAAAATAGTTTCAAGCCTTTTTGAAGATGTTTAGAAAAATTAAAGAATATTTTATGGAGAAGATTTTATCTTACGAGATTTAAAAATATTTTGTAGTTTGTTTTTAAAAAATAAGCTTTATTCTTTAGAGGTGATTTTAGGTTCATAGCAAAATTGAGGGGAAGGTACAGAGATTTCCTATGTACACAGAGCTTCCCATGCTATCAAAATCCTGCACCAGAGTATTAGCATTCATTACAGCTGATGAACCTGGGTGTTAGCACACCATTATAACCCAAAATCTGTAGTGCAGGGTAAGTTTTTCATACTCTTGGAAGGAATATATTTAAATCTCAAGTTTGTTTTTGTTGTATACTGCTACAAAATGTGTCTTAGATGTCTCTGTCTGGATTCCTTGGCTTATACTCTTTTGGCTTTAAAAAAAAATGGCATGGAAAGTAAAATTTTTGCTTTCCACCAGTTAAGTTTTTTAAGTTTATTTTTGTTTTCAAAAAAATATATTTTACTACATGCCTATCTTTTCTGTGTCTATATTGTTCACTGGACCTAAGCTGAAAGGGATGAGTTTAGGTCCCAGGTTAGAAATGCATATGCTTCTAGAGACCAGGCAGGTAATGAAAATGAATCACCTGGGCCAGAATGAGGCAAGAAGGAGTGGTCCGGTCTGGGGAGCCAGAGAGCTCTCGCACTGTGTAAAGATGTTGGCTCTTACCAAGTGTTACTATGTGGCAGTTCAAGCATGAGGGTGCCACTATTTCTAGTTATTTAAGAAGGATTGTAAAAAGAAACCAGGATGTCTTAAGTAAAACTTCACAATTTGACATCAACTTAACTCTCATTGGGGCCAGATAAAATTGAGGAGGCCCCAACAATCTACGGGCAAGTATTTTATTTCCTTTTATCAAAGTATCGCTGGCCATTCAGGTATGGCCTAATCAAATCCCTTATGATTACACAGCGAGGGTGACAAATAGGTTCAAGGGATTAGATACAGTAGACAGAATGCCTGAAGAACTATGGACAGAGGTATAACATTGTTATAGGAGGCAGTGAGCAAAACCATCCTGAAGGAAAAGAAATTCAACAAGACAAAGTGGTTATCTGAGGAGACTTTACAAATAACTGAGGAAAGAAGAGACGTGAAAAGCAAGGGAGAAAGGGAAAGATATACCCAAGAGAATGCAGAGTTCCAGAGAATAGCAAGGAGAGATTAAAAAGGCCTTCTTCAGTGAACAGTGCAAAGAAATAGAGGAAAACAATAGGATGGGAAAGACTAGAGATCTCTTCAAGAAGATTGGCGATTCCAAGGGAACATTTCATGCAAGGATGGGCACGATAAAGGACAGAAATGGTAAGGACCTAACAGAAGCAGAAGAGATTAAGAAAAGGTGGTAAGAATATGCAGAAGAATTATACAAAAAAGGTATTAATGACCTGGATAACCACAATGGTGTGGTCACTCCCTAGAGCTGGACATCCAGGAGTTTGAAGTCAAGTGGGCCTTAGGAAGCATTACTACAAACAAAGCTAGTGGAAGTGATGGAATTCTAGCTGAATTACTTAAAATCTTTAAAGATGATGCTGTTAAAGTGCTGCACTCAATATGTCAGCAAATTTGGAAAACTCAACAGTGGCCACCGGACTGTAAAGGTCAGTTTACATTTCAATCCCAAATAAGGGCCATGCCAAACAATGTTCAAACTATCGTATAATTGCACTCATTTCACATGCTAGGAAGGTTGTGCTCAAAATTCTGCAAGCTAGACTTTAACAGTGCATGAACTGAAAACTTCCAGACTTACAAGCTGGATTTAGAAAAGGCAGAGGAACCAGAGATCAAATTGCCAACATAGTTGGATCACAGAGAAAGCAAGGGAATTTCAGAAAAACATCTACTTCTGCTTCATTGACTATGAGAAAGCCTTTGACTTTGTGGATCACAACAAATTGGAGAACTCTTAAAGATATGGGAATACCAGACCACCTTACCTGTCTCCTGAGAAACCTGTATGGGGGTCAGGAAGCAACAGTTAGATCCTTACATGGAACAACTGACTGGTTCAAAATTGGGAAAGGGTTATGACAAAGCTGTATATTGTCATCTCTTTTTATTTAACCTATATGCAGAGTACATCATGTGAAATTGTGGGCTGGATGAGTCACAAGTTGGAATCAAAACTGCTGGTAGAAATATCAACAATCTCAGATATGCAGATGGTACTATTCTAATGGTGAAAGCAAAGAGGAACTAGAGAGTCTCTTGACAGTGAAGGAGGAGAGTGAAAAAGTTGGCTTAAAACTCAACATTGAAAAAAACTAAGATCATGGCATCTGGTCCCATCACTTCATGGCAAATAGAAGGGGAAACAGTGGAAGCACTAACAGATTTTCTTTTCTTGGGTTCCAAAATCGCTGTGAATGCTTACTGCAGCCATGAAATTAGAAGACGCTTACTTCTTGGAGGGAAAGCTGTGACAAACCTAGACAGCATATTAAAAAGCAAAGACATCACTTTGCTGACAAAGGTCTGTATATATAATCAAAGTTATGGTTTTTCCTGTAGTCTTGTATGGATGTGAGAGTTGGACCATAAAAATTCAGCTGAGGACTGAAGAATTGTTCCTTTTGAATTGTGGTGTTGGAGAAGACTTTGGAGAGTCCCTTAAGCTACAAGGAGATCAAACCAATCAATCCTAAAGGAAATCAACCCTGAATATTTGTTGGAAAGACTGATGCTTGAAGCTGAAGCTCCTATACTTTGGCCACCTGATGCCAAGAGCCAGCTCACTGGAGAAGACTCTGGTGCTGGAAAAGACTGAAGGCAAAAGGAGAAGGGGATGACAGAGAATGAGATGGTTGGATGGCATTATTGACTCAGTGAACATGAGTTTGAGCAAAGTCCGGGAGACAGTGAAGGACAGAGGAGCCTGGCATGCTGCTTGTCCATGGGGTCGCAAAAGTTGGGCATGATTTAGCAACGACAACAACACCAACAATTATTTCTCTGATCATTAAATGTGCTGGGGATTATTCTCAGAGCTTGTAGAAATCAGCTCATTGAATCAAGCAACACTGGGGTTGGTACTTTTGTTATCCCCATTTGAAAGGTGATATAAAGCAGATACAGAGGGGTGACTGTCTGTGATAAGCAGAGTTTAAGATGCTCCTAAAGATTCAGGCACCACAGTGCACAGAACCCATAGAATCCCTTCCCCTTGAGTGTAGGCGGGACATCTTGTAGCTAGGTTACATTTTATGGCAGAGGTGAAGGGAATTAGTAGATGCAAATAAGGCTCTCATCAGCTGACTCTGAGTTCTTCTAAAGGGAGATTACCTTTGATGGGCCTGACCTCATTAGGTGAGCTCTTTCCAAGCTGGCTCAAGCCTTCCCGAGGTGAAGAGATTTGAAGCAGCAGAATTATCCTTGTGGCCTTGAAGAAGCAAACTGCCTTGTTATGGGGAGGACTGTGTGACAGGGAATGGCAGGTGGCCTTTAGGACCAGAGAGGCTGAGTTTTACAACTGCAAGGAGCATTGTTCTGTCCAACAGCCAGTGAGCTTGAAAGCAGAGCCCGAGCCTCAGGTGAGATCACAGACTTCTGAGACTCTGAGCAGAGGACCCAGCTATACCATGCCTAGATTCTTAACCTACAGAATCTGGGGGCTCATGAATGCCTGTTGTTCTAAACAGACAAGTTTGTGGTCGTTTAATGTGCACCAATAAGGAACTCGTATCTATTCCATTTCACATTGCTGAGGTCACACTGCAGATCTGGGGTGTGGATCCCGGTGGCGCAGGTACATAGTACACCGCCCTGTGTCACGAATGATCCTGAGAATGCATTTTTGAAAGCCTCCACTCTGTCCTTCATGGCTGCAAGGTGTATATTCTACTATGATGTTTTCATAAATCCACTTTTGTGGGCAACTCAGGAATTTATTACTTTAAGTTCTCTTTTTATCTCCCCCCCAAATTAAGAAGCTGTATAAATATATACATATAACATTTATTCATACATGGAAATATTCTTCACATAATATATTCAAATCTGTTTTTATTAAAAAGCAGTATTTTTTTCTGTATTGTGAACTAGTGTTAATGTTTCCTTTCTAATCTCTTTGGTATGAAATTGTAAAAAATGTGCATTTCAGGGTATGCAGATAAAGTATTTGCTGAAATCCCTTTGAGGTGTTGTAGAAAGTTAACTTTCATTGATTCAAATTTTTAAAAGATGATGGAGTATTTTACAACTTGTAATTGAATTAATGACATTCATCCTGAACTTTCTGACCTTCAGAACTTACAGTCTGTCTTATATTTTAAAATTGTGAAGCGGAGCTGATCATTTTTTACTTCACTTGCATGTACTTTTAAATATGTGAAACTTACCCAAAGTAGTGCAAAGGACGTGGCGTGGAGTATGATCTTCTGTGTGGGCAATAAAAACTCATCGGTTATTATTACAGGTATTAATGATTAATGAATCTTAGTTATTACGGGCTATCAAGGTTCTTAAACGAGCTGGAGTCCATACCTTTTTTAAAAGGTTCCAGTTTGGAATGTGAAATCAATCGACAACATTGTTTTTATCCAGAATGCTCTGTTAAATACCAGGTACTTTAAACAGAACATGATTCAGTGACCATGGATTAACTGTTAGGCGACCTGGATCCACCTCTGGTCTTCCCCTGAGAACCTTTGGCACCTGAGACCCCTGGTTGTCTATTGTACTTTGTATTGGACAGATATATTCACATTTATGATGTTGATAATATCTACTTTCTATAACTTAGAGGATTATTGTACGGATCAAACAAGATAATATACTTGAGAAATTTCTGAATGTAAGGGGAAAGCTTAAATTTCAGTATTTGCCTTTCCCAGTATAATATGTTAATTGCTTTCTTGGGAGCCAAGTGAGAAGTATAATTACTGTTGTCTTCCCTGGTGGCTCAGCAGTAAAGAATCTGCCTGAAATGCAGGAGACACAGGATGAATCCTTGGGTTGGGAAGATCCCCTGGAGAAGGAAATGGCAACCCACTCCAGGATTCTTGCCTGGAGAATTCCATGGACAGAGGAGCCTGGTGGGCTACAGTCCATGGGGTCCCAAAGAGTCAGACACGACTGAGCGACTTTCAGTCACTAATTCTTATTTCTTGGTGGCATTTGGTAATGAGGAACAGGAGAGGATAAAAGGGAGATAAAAGATCTCTTGCTTTTCAAGGTAACTCTTCATGGCAGTGACACTGTGGTCATTACTGAAGCTTATAAAGCAAAAAGGAAATGTTGCTACAGAAGAATATTGGCTGAGGGCCCAGTTCTGTGACTGCCAGGGGTCTGCCTGAGTTTATTACCTTTAGGATACATGAATTGATTTCTTCAAAACGACCAGTGAGACTTCCTAAAAACTTAGTTGAAATACATATAGAGAGACATGGACTTTATTAATGACAGACACATTATGTCTTTATATTTTACATTAAATTGTATGACATTCGTCAGTTGGAAAAAATTCAAGTGCTCATTTTTTGCTTAGAAATAATTGAAAAGTATAGTAAATACAAGTAAATAAAGTTTACTTCTTGAGGATTCAGCATTCAGTTAGTTGTCTGATTCAGTCCATTAATTACCTGTGATACTACGATTTTGTCATAGACTAGGGTTGTCATGGAATTTAAACAGTGTTGTATCAGTTTAACACATTAGGAATAGAATTTCTTAGCTTCAAAAAATAGTCTCGTTTTAAAAGAACTGTTGTTAGGTCATTCCCTGTCCCTCTCACCTTGCTTTTATTTTTTCCCCCATGGCATTTATTACCAAATAAGATGAATTATACTTTTGCTTGTTTCTTTCCTGGTTCCCCCTACCCTGCAATAAACTCAGAGCTCCAAGATAAGCAGATTAGTTGGGTCATGGCTAACATTCCCACATATAAAAGGCACTCAAGAAATATTTGTTGAATGAGTGAGTGAATGTCCATAGTATTAACTGCCTTATAAAGAGACTTTGGAGCATATGCTTTATTTATTTTTTAACTGAAATATATAGTTGGTTTACAATCTTGGATTAGTTTCTGCTGTAGAAGCAATAAGTATACGTGTATCGCCTCCTTGTACCTCCCTCCCGCCCCAGCACCCCCGTCCCATCCGTCTAGGTCAACTACAGAGCACCAAGTTGAGCTCTCTGCACTATCCAGTCGGTTCCCATTAGCTGTCTGCTTCACACAGCGCAGATACCTCGGTCCCAGTCTCCTAATTCTGAAGGGTATGCTTTTTAGATGATTTAACTCCCCAGATTTGAATGACATCATCAAGAGGAGACTAGCTAAACTCAAGGTATTACGGGCCATGTTTCCAGATATTCATACACTGAGAGTTTCAAAAGTACACTTATGGGTTAAGTGTAGCAATAAACCTCAGCACGGCAAGAGTCATCCTAAAACTGAAAAAAAAATGTTGTTATTTTGTTCCTTACAAAAAATGTGGATCTAAATGGAAGGCTTACCAGCTTCAGTTAATCCGGAAGCAGCACCTGATGCCATCAAGAGAGAGTGGGACTGGGAGCAGGACGCCTTCTCCAGACCCATCCGGGCTCTTGACAGAACCTTCTGGTATTGGACGAACTATTTCACTTCGGTTTAGAATGGAGACAGTCCTAGCATGGTGTTCTAGGATTGTGGTGCGAATTCAGTGAGATGACTCATGGAAAACACTTGGCACAGGGCCTGGCACATGCAAGCACTCAGAGGTCGCCATTGTGATTTTGTTAGAGGAGCCCATGAGATGAGAGAAACAGACCACAAGAGTTCCACATTGTCAGAGAAGCATGTTGAGCTCCGCTACTGAATATGGAATCGCGTTGTAGGCAGACCTCAGTGGCCAAGGGGTGGGGTACCTGGAGTGGCCCGCAACAATGCATTCATGCTTGCTGCCAAAGAGTGCTGGCCAGGGTAGGGGACGGACAGAATCCATGTGCATGTGTGTCTAAGACAGAAAGCTTAAATTCAGTTCAAAAGGAAACTCTTGGAGAACTGACCCAAGATTTAGAAGCTGAAACCTGATTTTGTCCGAATATTCAGAGTAAATACGCCTTCCAAGGGTAAACTTGCATGAAATCAACTTTAAGAGGCTGGTAAACAAAACGACCGAGGATGAGATGGTTAGATGGCATCACTGACTCAATGGACATGAGTTTGAGCCATCTCCGGGAGATGGTGAAGGACAGGGAAGCCTGGCGTGCTGCAGTCCATGGGGTTGCAAAGAGTCAGACACAGCTGAGCGACTGAACAACAGCAAAACAAAACTAAATGTCCAGTTTTATTTATTTTTTTATAGAAAGCATAAATATGGTGACGGCTAGGATACTTATCAGTGTCACTGCTCCTGTTGGCAGATGTAGAGAGGAAGGCAAAATAAAGCCGGAAGTTCCCTTCGTGAGCATGCCATCTATTGTCCAGAGAGTCTGTGTGTTTAGGGGCATCAAGTGAAAAGTCTGGCATTTCCATTCCCATGAAGGGAGCAGCCTTGCCAGGAAACCTCGCATTTGCTGCCTCTGGCCACCCTCCCTCAGCCAGTGCCTGGTGAACCTTTCCAAAACTTGTCTTAGTGACTCTCGTTTTCCTACTGCAGGCCTCTCCAGCATTCCCCTCTCTTCTACTCAACACTTTATTTCCTTATGTGGTTTACTGCTTGCAGCTTGGCTCTCTTTATAGTTCTTGTAGACGTGGGAGCGAGTCTTGACCAGAGGAGTTATTTTTTTTCTTTTAAAATGACAGAAATGCTTCTGGCTTTCTGAAATTCATCAACTAATTAATTCAGACTGTAAAAAAGCCAAAGGTGTGGAGAAGAAAATGGCAACCCACTCCAGTACCCTTGCCTGGAAAATCCCATGGACAGAGGAGCCTGGTGGGCTACAGTCCATGGGGTCGCGAAGAGTCGGACACGACTGAGCGAGCAGCTGGACATTTTGAGGGGAGGAAACAGTCCCAGAAAATTTGAGGCGCTCGCCAAAGGCCCCAGAGCTTTTGATGGCAGAGCCAGAACTATGGCAGAGGACTCCCAGCTGCCAGGCCTCTTGATCCTGGCCTCTCACCAGATACCCGTGTGGAAAACTAGAATCTAAAGTATGCCCAGGGGCTTCCCTGCTGGCTCAGTGGGAAAGAATTCAGCTGCCAGTTTAGGAGGTGCAAGTTCCATCCCTGGTCCGGGAAGACCCCACATGCCTTGGAGCAGTAAGCTACTGTGCCACAACTCCTGACCCCGCGTTCCACAACTCCTGAAGCCTGAGAACGCTGGAGCCCTTGCTCTGCAACGAGAAGCCAGCAGTGAGAAGCCCACACACCACAACTAGAGAGTAGCCCCTGCTTGGTGCAACTAGAGAAAAGCCCACACAGCAGTGAAGACCCTGCACAGCCATAAATAAATAAAATCATGAAAAAGAAAAAAAAAAAAGCCGAAGTGATTCCTTTTTCTCCTGTACCCAATTTAAAAATACAAATACCCTGACCGTTCTACATCTAGGAACTTACCTTACAGAAAAACTCAAGTAGCTAACTGCATGAAGATTTAGGTGCAGGATATTCAACGCACGTTGTAGTAGTGAGATATGAGAAATGATCCACATGTCTATCAGTGACTCCCTAATCCACTCTTCTGTTTGATTAGAGACAGGGCCCCCGCCTCTCAGTGGAGATGGTAGGCCCTAGATGGTTCTGTGTTAACAGACCAGCTTAAACGCAGGGCACTGGGAACATAAGCCACCTCTTCTTGGTCAGTGACTCCTTCCAGACCTTGATGCAGATGATCAAAGCAGCAGTCATGTGACTTATTGCCTGTCTTGACCACAGTGACCGACCTCCATAAATAGTCTTGAATGCTTTGACTCAGTAGGGCTTTTTGATGTGTTACTCAGCATTTTCTTTTATGACTTCATGCCTTTGTCTGTTGCCTATGTTACAGTCTTTCCCAAATCTCACCCAGGCCATTCCCAAGGTGGCCTTAACTAGACTACAGATATCCTTGCCTTGGATTTTGATTTATTCTACATTCTTTAGTTGTGTATGTATGTTTTTTTCTCTTTTATTATCATGGCTTTGGCTGGGGGAAGGGTCTTGGAAGCTGGGGCGGGCATATGTGAGGGAGCAGCCTTAGTTGCAGCCATCACTTCTCTGGTCAAACGGCTTTTCACTTTAGTGTTAACATAAACATTCTGTAGTTTCCTAGGTCCTTATTTTGTCTCTCTCTCTTTTTTTTAATAAAGCCTTGGTGACCTATAAAATCCCTCTGCATTTGTTGGCTTCTCACATTCTGTTTCTTATAACTTGCCAGGTTACACTCCCCCTCTCTAATACAATGAATTCTTTAGATCTGTGCCCGCTCATACTGTGTTTTAAATGGCTCATTAAATTATGGCCCAGAAATTCCATGTAATTAAAAATATCTCTCAGTAGGTACTGACCTGAAAGGCCATCTTTATTTAAAAAACAATTTAGAGACTAACATATTTAGAGAAGGTCTGGTCTTACTGTTGTTTAAAAGAACAAAAAACCCAGTCTGCCAATGCCACATATGTACAAATAAAAAAATAACAAAACTCAAGAACCAACTCTGTGTGTGTATATGTCTATATGCATCAAAAAAAGGTCTATAGGATAACAGACCATTCACAGTGGTTATTTCTGGGGAGCTGTTAAACCAAAAACACTTATTCTTTTGAGGGTAATGACCGCTTTGTGATTCCAAATAAAAACCTTATTTCTATAAAAAATATGTACATATACAGAGTATTTTGCCTACAAATTTAGGGAGTTCAGGGACTCTTCTAATAATTTTTTTGACTCAACCCGTGTGCTTTGGTATTACAGTCTAATATCCATCTTAGTTGGTCTGTTTTTAAGTACTGAGAAAACACTTCATCTTTGCCTTTATGATATATACATTGTAATAATATGTATTGAACTTCCACTATATTGCTTTGAAGCAACCATAAGGGTAATAGAAATGATATTGCCTCTGTCTGCTGCAGAGAAACTTGTTAATTAAAAGGTTTAACTCATACCTCCTTGAACTTTTTTTTAAAGGCCCATTCTACACAAATCATTCTAAAGTTTAGGAAGCCAGTTTTATTGTATATTAAGTGGGACCAACATGTTTTATGAACAAATTTATGATATGATAGTTACATTTTTTACATGTTAAATACATACTTTATAGTAAATTGGGTCCTTAAGACAATCAGTATTTGGGAGCATAATTTTACTATTTTAAATTATTATAGAGGCTAATGGTATTATATGTTTGTATATTTATGTTATGTTATTGGGCTTAGCTATGATTGATTTTGGTACCAGAAATTCCAATTATAAAATTGTTTCTGTGGACAAATGGAATCTATTTTTCAGTATCTGTTTAGTGTACTTGCTGGAAATGCTTTGAGCAAAGTATGTGGAGTTGCTTATATGTTTTTAGCATGAAACTCCATAGGTAACCAAGAGTCTGTTTTGCCCTTTACAGCTCAAATATTATTTCATACTCTAATCTACCAAGGCAAGGCCCCAAATAAAGCTACCCCTTCTTAAACTAAGAAACTACAGTGTTTCATCAGCCTTTATTTCACATTATGTATCAAAGACATTTGTGCATCTAAGATGTTGTTGTTTAGTTGTTAAGTTGTGTCTGACTCTTTTGGGACCCCATGAACCATAGCCAGCCAGACTCCTCTGTCCATGGGATTTCCCGGGCAAGGACACTGGAGTGGGTTGCCATTTCCTTCTACAGGGGATCTTCCCGACCCAGGAATTGAAGCTGCATCTCCTGCATTGGCAGGTGAATTATTTTCCGCTGAACCGCCTGGGAAACCTGTATGTAAGATACTTGGACACATTTGCAATGTTCCAGGCTTTGGAGAAGAACCAGGGCCTGCCTGCAGCGCCTTTGGCTACTCTATGAAAGCGTCTCAGATAGTGTCTCTCAGTGGCCACTGAGTCCTCTCTGGGACACGGCCCAGTGTGGATTTGTCTCATGCCTGGGACTCTGTGAAGTTGGTTGCCAAAGCCTATGTTCTTTTCTGGGAGCAGCTACACTTCAATCATAATGAGTAAACTCACCACTCATATCTCGGTTTCCAGATACTGTTTTCTAATAAAGGGTGCAGTGCTCCTTGGAGACATTGCTAGTTCCAGGGCTGGAGCAGGGAAAATAGAAGGTGAGCCTGGAATATCTTATTGTGCCAGAATGCAGGAAAGTATTCAAAGAATAATGAGGATGTATCAAAAAGACACAGAAACTAGTTTGAAGAGACTCCCTCCCATTAGTCAAATCTGGATAAATTGAACATTAAAATTAAAATGATAGACATTATAATTATTGAACAAAATAGGAAGTTATGAACCCAGACTCATAATAATAAATGCATACATTGAAATTTTAATGAGAAAGGGAATTTTATGTAGTCTCAAAATCTCTCCCCACAAAAAACCCAAAATATTTGTAATTACAAAGGGGAAAACGCTAACTTTACAGTGGATGAGCTAAGCAGTTACCATTTTAATAAGAGATCAAATAGATCATGGGTAATAGGACAGTTGATAGGGTACAATGAGAAACACAGTTTCATGTCTATGATATTCCTGCCAAGGATGTATAACCCGAATCTAATAATGAGGAAACATATAAACCTAAATTGAGGGATGTTCTACAAAGTAATTGGCCTGTGATCTTCAAAGTGTCAAAGTCATAAAGGTCAAGAAAAGACCGGAAAACTGTCCTAGGTTGAAAGGCTACACAGACATGGCAACTAAATGCAATGGGTGATTCTGATTTGGATCCTTTTGCTGTAAGGACATCGTTGAGACAACTGATGAAATTTGAATAGATTCCAAGAATTACAAGGCAATACTGTATCAAGGTTAATTTCTTAATTTTGATGCTTATATAATATTTAGGAGACTGTAGGAATTAAATATGAAAGGGACATTCTTAAACTGTCAAGTTTAAGAATGTCCCTTTCATATTTATACATATTTATACATAACTTCCTATTTTATACACTTCTATACACTTAAAAATTGTGGAGAATCCCATAGAGCTTTCGTTTATGTAGGATACAGCTATCAATGTTTATTGTATTAGAAAGTCAAGCTGGCTAATTTTTTTAAATAGTTTTTTAATTCATGTAAAAGTAATAGCAATAAACCCATTCTGTGTTAAGTGTAATGTATTTTTAGTAAGGACAGTAACTATCTTCTGAAACAACAAGATTCAGTGAGAAGAGTGGCATTACTTTACATTTTTAAAACTCTCTTTGATATCTGACATAGAAGACAGTTGTGTTTGCAGATCTGTTTCCGTACTCATTATGTGAAGATATGTTCTTTTGGTTGAAGTTTAAAAAGGGCGGGCTTCCATGGTAGCTCAGCTGGTAAAGAATCCACCTGTTTGATTCTTGGGTCAGGAAGATGCCCTGGAGAAGGAATAGGCTACCCACTCCAGTATTCTTGGGCTTCCCTGGGGGCTCAGATGGTAAAGAATCTGCCTGCAATGCGGGAGATGTGGGTTCGATCCCTGGGTGGGAAAGATCCCCTGGAGAGGGCATGGCAACCCGCTGCAGTGTTCTTGCCTGGAGAATCCCCATGGACAGTGGAGCCTGGTGTTCCGTGGGGTCACAGAGTCGGACACGACTGAGCAGGTAAGCACAGCACGTGGGAAGAGACTCTGGTTTACACAGATACGTAGCTGGAGAAGAGAAAGTGATCTGGGTAGCCTCTTCAGATATTGTGGATTTTTTTTTTTTTTTTTGGTTACTGCATCAGCATTCCTTAAGTGGAAATTTCTTCAAGGTTTGTTGTGATATGGAATCTGAAAACATATCAATGAACTTTTCATACTCCATTACCTTAAAATCCATATGTCTATCTCCCACATTGAATAGGTCTTTTGTCCATCATGATTTTTTAACTTTATGATTGGTCTTTGGAAAATATTGATTCCTGAGTTCTGCGAATCTTACAAATGTTGACACAGTCCCCCCCCCACCCCCCCGCCAAATTAAAATTGCTGATATCAGTCCTAATCTCATCAGAAAAAAAAATATTTTCTTTCAGTCTCAGGATGGTGGATATAAGTTTTACAGAATTCTAATTTTCATTTAAAATCTCCAATTTTACCATGGACAGTAAATCCTGTTGCTTTTGTTGAAGTGCCAGACTTACTTCATCCATTTTTAGGATATGTCTGCCAAATCTGAATAATTACAGTTTTTATGTCAGTTGTTCTTTAAAGGAAAATGATGCTGCCTGAAAAAAGGGCAGCTAATTCAGCTCACAATTCAATTGTGCTTGCTTTTTCTCAGGACGGCCATTATACTGGGTACACAGAAAAAGTGCTTTATGTAGACTTCCCATTTTGTCACATGGAACATTAAAAAGATGTGTACTCAAGGGTAGAGATTTAATAAAAATTATTTTACTGCTTCATCAGGAGCCATTCTATAACGAAACTGACTTTTTTTCTTTTTTACTGCAGGTATGTGAAGAACACGGTGACTTTTAACATAGTTAGGTTTCTTGCAAAGATTCTAGCAGTTTTACCCACCATTACTTTTGTGCTATTGGTGCATTTATCACCAACTAACAAAGGCAAATAATGTCTTAGTGATTTTGACTCTAAAGAGCCACCAGGGTCATGGGTCACTATTTGAGAATGGCTACATTGAAGTGTTTATGGGTGATGGAATCTGAAGCAACTGAACGAAACATGGCTCAGGAAAGAAGTTCCTTGTACAGTATTTGCAACTTTGATTGAGATTATTTCAAAATTTAAAAAAATGTAAATAAATGATAGCCTTTCAAATGATGAAAACTGAAATTTATGATAATAGTCACTTGTAAGTTTCAGCGAGATACCAGTAAATTCTTCTGCAGATTAAAAGACATATGTCGTTTAGTAAACTTTTTGGCATCTAGTTGATTCTTAGCAAATGATAACTTATGAATTATTACTGTAATAGCTGTTATCAGGTATTACTCCTGTTTAGTTGGTAGACTATTAACTGCAGCCCTAAGCATTTTACATGGTACCTTTGAGTTCTTTAGGACATCCTAGAGGCCAGACGATTGGTGTCAGATCTGTATTCTTAGTTCCAATAATATAGGAGGAGATTCTAAATCAGCACTTTTGCTTTTACTTTGGTGTAATATGTAAAAACTGTTCTCCTTCTACTTTAAATGAAAAGTGTTGTTTTGTGTTAAATAGAAAAATGGTTCTACTCTTGGCAAAATGTTGAACTATATTGATCTTCAGAGTATTAATTGCCATAAAGTAGTTATTTCAATAGCTGATATTTTAAATTTTATGGTAATTTTTTCAAAAGTTCCTGGATTGGTTTTGTTTTGACTTTAAAGAAACAAAAGCAACTAACTGTTAAGCTTCCTTTTTCTAAATACCGATGTGAGAGACCTAGATCTTGAAAAGAATACTTTTTCCTGTGGTGAGATTTCACAAAACCAGAATGGAATCTTGTAAGAACAAAGTGACAGGTTGAAATAAAAAGAGGTCACTTAAAAACAAAAACAGCACAATCAGCATTTTTAGAAGAAAGGTACTGTGTGATATTTGACTTCTAATTAATTCTAACTATATTTTTATTTGAAAGAAGAGAGAAATGTTATGGAGGGTTACAAAAATATCCCTTTTGCTTTTGAACTTGATTTTTAGTTCATGTATCCTGCATGGGAAATTGGTCAACTCTGGTCCAGATCTTACTGGTAGTACTCACTACCTTCTGTGTTCATGAGTTCCACGTGGTAGATTCAACCAACCCCAGGATCACGTGTTATGTTTACAATCCTGACTTGGTAGAATTAGTGGATGTGGTGGGCCGAATATGGGACTTGAGCCTCCGTGGATTTTTATATTCACAGGGCGTCCTAGAAACAAAATATATCGATACCAAGAGATGAGTTTAATTTCATTTCTCAAGCCAGCAAAGAGAGGTACCGCAAGAAAAAAAGTTACTTTTCAAAAGAAAGTATTTTATGTAATTTAAAAAAAAAATGCTGAGACATAATTGGAGGAATTGTTATATATCTTTATCCCACAGCACTTAGGGTATTGATTTTAACTTATCACAACTTCTACCTTGGAGGAAAGATGACAGAGGCAGTCATGTTGTGGACCGTTGTGGTGGACAAGGATCAGGGTCCTCAGAAGTATGTCTCCAGAGCTTCGGTGAAGTTCTTACTCTTCTCTAGTGGTGGGCTGTTGCTGGGTTGTAGACTGGTGGTCGTATGAAGAGCCTCGGGTAGGAGACGTGGTGAATGTGGAAGTGAAGATTATGTTGGGATGGCCAAAAGGTTTGCTCAAACCTGAATATAACGGTCCCCACTTATGTTCCGGGTGCTTGCTGCATCCTTGTGCTCATGTTTAAAACGGAGAGTTCTTGTTCATCTGTGTTGGCTTCTGTTGGCAGGGTCAGATGAGAGTTGATAGGCTATGGGAAGCGGGGAAGGGGGAGATGCCTAGATTTATTTCCACAGTTCCTAAGGAAGCCAGCTGTCTCCCACCCCAGCCTTTTAGAACATCTGTCATTATTCTCTTCTAATGGCCTTGGCCCAGAGAGTGGCGTCACCTGTCCTGTTTTTATGTACGTGCTACTATTTTTGACTCACACAGCTTGGTGGTGGTGGTTTCGGGGGGAGTTCATGGAGTCCTCAAAGTTGGTCCACGGCCCTGGTCAAGAGCATGCATAGCCCATAACCTTGGGAAAGGAAATGTGAGAGCAGACTCCTGGATTCTTCTGGGGGAGTTTTCCTCACTATAAAAGGGACCTATAATATATTACAGGATGTCCCGTTGCTGCTTCTGAACGTTACCTGCATGGATGCTTGGAATGGCAGTGGCCCTCTTGAAACCAAGAGAAGAGCCAGTCTAGAGGAATAAGAGAGGGTGGAAGGACCCTGGAACCTTTGTGACATTGTTGAGCAACTGAACAAAACAGATCCAAGTCCTTGTCCTCACAAGCTTAATTCTGGTGGGAGCGGACGACAATAAACATGTACATTAGCAAAGTACATAGTAGATTAGAGAGGGGTAAGCACAGTGGAATGAACAAAAGCAGAGAAGGGGGAGATGGAGTGCAGTAGAGGAGTAGCTGCATTTTTTAAAGGCTGGTCAAGGAAGACTTCTCTGACCCAGCAGAGACACGGGATCTGGAAGAGCATTCCAGACAGAGGGCATAGAAAGCGCAAAAGCCGTGAGTGTATTTGGAGAAGATTCTGTGTCTACAGAACTGCCCGGACCCCTCTGAACAAGGCTGGGGAGTGACCGGAGAGTAGGTGGGTCAAGATGAGTTTGGTATCAGGCTGTTGCTGAAGACTTTGTTTCTTACTGTATGTGAGATGACACCCTTTGGAGGTTTGCAAGGAAGAAACGGACAGGATCTGACCTATGTTTTTAAAAAAAGAAAAGCCCACAATAGGGGCAGCAAAGAAAAGAGAAAGAAGACAGTGTTAACCGGACTAGAGCAGGATTCAGAAAAATTCAGGTATAAGTTCAAATTTTTATATATTAGGAAAAACTTGCATCAAAAACCATTTTGTTTATCCTAATGTGGCGACATAAGAAAACTTACTTATGCCATAGGTATATAAGGCTGTGCCATGGAAGTACATTCACCAAATCTTCTGAGATCTAAAAGTAAATTTGATTCAGTGGCTGTTAGGTGGATTTTATTACTAGAGAGAAATTTTCCTAAATGTCAGCGTATAGTGCTAGTGTGGAAACAGACTTTGCTTTTCTTAAATAAATAGATAAATTTTATCTTATTTTACCTCTGGAATAAAGTTTTACTTTCAATAAAAGATTTCCTTCAGCCTTTTGATTTTTGTCTTTTTTCTTGTGAATTGGTGGCTCTAATAAAGGCAAAGTTCTTTACTTACTTGTGGTAAATTCTGTGAACCATTTGTGATAAGACATGTTGGACCAGCTATGGGGAAATTACAGCCCTATAACTGGCTGTCCATTACATGAACACATATCATAACTCATTTATATTCGAATTGTAGGTGTACCTTTAACATTAGATAAGGTGTTTTCCAGGTCAGTTATTATCCTCTCTGGTTTATTCATGGATTCCTATCTAGGGTCGATAACTTTTCATTGAGTCTAACTAAGAATAAATCTGTCATGAACCAGCTGTTTTAGTTTCAGACATAAATCCTTTTAGGTCAAGAACAGAAATCTCTGAGGATTAATGCTGTATATTCTGTGATGAGCTGGCATTGACTTCAAAGGAAGAACATTTTATTTTTGGAAGTAGGGTTTTTAAATTAATTCTTTTGAATTCTCATCCAGTTCCAGAGAATAAACATTCTCAGAGACTTTATGGACTGCCTCCTGTATGCCAGTACATAGTAGTATTGATAGTACTAAAGGTAATATTTTTGTACCTTTGTGTTGATAGTACTAATGAGTATTAGTACCTTCATTTTCACAGGAGGATGCAGAGGCCCATAGAGGGTATGTGACTTGCTCAAAGTCATTTAGCAAATAAGTGTGGAAGTGAAATTGGTACCGATGTCTCGGTAACCTCACAGTTGATGCTGTGTTCTCAGAGCAGCTCACTAGTGAAGGCAGAAATCAACATGACATGTTCCTTCTCATGAGTATGCTTTCTCCAGTATCTCACCTCTCAGTTTGTTATTTCCCTTAATGGCACCCCACTCCAGTACTCTTGCCTGGAAAATTCCATGGACTGAGGAGCCTGGTAGGCTGCAGTCCATGGGGTTGCAGAGAGTCGTACATGACTGAGCGACTTCAATTTCTTTCTTTCTTTCTTCTTTAGCTCTGTTTGGACCTTAATAGTCCTGTGCAAACTGGAACATAGGCCTTTCTTGTGTCACTTTGTGGCTCCATTACTGTGCATTTTATGTGGGCTTTTTAAATGTAGCGACTATTTACTATTAACCAAGTTTCCAAATTCTAATATCATATTCTTTTTATTTCCAGATTAATAATATGGATTTTTTGTTTAATAGATCACACTTTACAATATTTTGTGACATAGAGACTTCTTCCAGAAAGAAAGAAGTTATCAGTTTGCAATTAAAATCACAAAGCTAGAGATATTTAAAGAGTATATAGCATGATGA
This sequence comes from Cervus elaphus, assembly GCF_910594005.1. Lineage (NCBI taxonomy): Eukaryota > Metazoa > Chordata > Mammalia > Artiodactyla > Cervidae > Cervus > Cervus elaphus. The sequence continues at coordinate 86,606,900 of NC_057815.1, forward strand.
TATGAACCATGTTTTATAGTTTGTACCTAAGGGTCTAAAAAGTCATCATTATTGATTTATAGGAGAACTGATTAAGGAACGTTCAGGCAACTCTGTGATAACACTGGAATTCTTACTTCAGAACTATTGTGCTGACTCTATAGCATCTCTTAGATGGTCTCATGATTGCTTAAAATTATCCTGGTCTAAATTTCATCTCAAATTGGGGCAGGGAAAACGTTTGAAAGAGTAATGCCATCAAATGCTTGAATCTTATTTGCCATATATTAATTATCCTCTCTCCATTTGTGTTTTTTTTTCCCTAGGAGAAAAATTCAAAGTGGAAACAAAGACCATTGCTGTTGACTTTACATTAGAAGATATTTATGACAAAATTAAAACAAGCTTGGCAGGTCTTGAGATTGGTGTTTTAGGTTTGTATCTTTGTTACATTTATAGATTCTTCTTGCATCTATTGATTAGGACTGTTTTCATTTTGAATGTTAGGTGTTCAACTGGTGGCCTAACTAGTGAAAAGAAAATTGTCTTATTAATACAAATGGTCATTAGATGATATTAATTTTTATACATGCGTGAATCTTTACGTTTTGTGTTGTATTTTAATGACGACTACAATTTAGGTTGTTTTCTCGGCCCGCTTTATTTCCAGTCTTTTATTCTCTTGGTATGTATTTAAATATAGCTATATTGTTATAATCTTTTACAGCAGGTGATGCTGACCCATTTTTATAGCTCAGGAAATAAAGGCTTAGAGGGGTATTTCTTAGCCTTTGTTCAGTATTACCTTCTCCCCAACAAGGAGTCTTTTTAGACACTATTTTCCACTAATCTTCCCTCCCATGAAATTTTAATACCACAGATACACTGTGTATCTTGTTTATGTACTATACCTGTGCTTTATATACAGAAAGGTCAAGAGCTCACACCACGCGCCCAAAACAGTTTTTGCCCACTGAGGGTAACTGTCAACCCAGTTGAGAAGACGTGACTCAGATGAGTGACTTGCCTGAGGTCACACAGAGGTTGAGAACTGCATCTGGGTTTTAGCCACCACAGTAAAATCCCCTACCTAAAAACGAGTTCCATTCTGAGAGTGTGTTCATAAGCCCAGTTAGTAAGTTAGCCAAAGTTAGCCTAGGTCCCAGCTAACACAGCTGGCTAGAGAATACTGTACTGTAATAGGTGTATAATATTTTTCACACAAATAACACATAAAAAACAAACAAGCAGAAAAAACAAAAGAACATGTTTTTAATCTTACACAGTGCACACAGTACCTTGAAAAGTCCTGTTGAGTACTGTTGTACTTTTGTACTTTTCAATAGTGTACTAAAAGTACTACCGTACTTTTCAGCAGTGGTGTACCAGCCATATCACTGCTGCTTTAAGCTTGCTTCGGACATCCTGGGCTTAAAATAAAGATACTGCACGACTGCACTCGATGCGGTTGTTGTTCAGCCGCCCAGTCGTATCTGACTCTTTGCAACCCCGTGGGCTGCAGCATGCCAGGCCTCTCTGCCCTTCACCATCTCTGGAGTCTGCTCAGACGCACGTCCGTTGAGTCGATGATGCCATCCAGCCTCTGTACAGTACTGTAGAGTCAAGTACACAGAAGCAGCGCCGCCTGTAGAGGACGCGTGCATGTGACAGTGTCCGCCGCACACGCGCCCTGACCTACGTGACTGGACATGTGGGTGCGTGTTCACATCTTTGGAAGTTTGCAGCTTGGAGGTTCACGTGTAGCGGACTTACTGTATTTGTTTTTTTCCAAGTCTGTTACTTCCTTATGTTACACCTCAGCTACCTTACTCTTATTACCGAAAATCGATGCTTTTGCTGAGATGTAGGAACTATTAGACCTTGTTACGGAAAAGATTCACCAGATTTTAAGGAGAAAAAAAAATACAGGCTTCAAAAAGTTATCCGCCATTCTCTGACTCATTTCTAGAAAGGAAAAGGGCATCTAGTTCAGAGAAACATCACTTCTTCACTAAATCTCTTTATCCCCCTGCCTGCATTGGTGTGAACCTGGCACTTGCCATTGTTTTCTGTATTGGAGTATAACAGGAGGAATGACAGAGAAAATACTTTTAAAAAATGTTTCCTAATTTTTCTTTAGTCAAGACCCCACCTGTCTTCCTCATACTATAAAGGAATGACCTCTCATGTAATTTATTGGTAAGGCAATTAAAAAGTACTATACACGTATCACCCTCCATGGTGCCCTTGGGCCTGGGGTTAACTCTGGCTTTATTACTATGCTGTCTTCTCAGCCCCTGCCTGGCCCGTGTCACCATCACCATGCCCCACTTACCCTCAATGTAACTCTCATACTTATAGGAGAGCAAAAGATGAGTGAACACACTGTTCTAGTCTTTGCCTTGTTCTTCTCTAGTGCATACACCGCCTGGAGTCTTTCACAAGCTCTTCTTCCTTTAGCTAAGCGTAAATCACGACTAACATTGTTAAAACTGGACTTTTTTCTAAACTTTCAAGTGAGTAGCAGCTATAGCTTACTAGTTAGGATAGACACTGCCAAAATCTCTCCAAAACCCTTTCCAGCTAGTCTTGGATTAGAGAGTGAAGTCTGACTTAGGCCAGGAGGTGCGTTGAGGACCCCTAATGAGAGGAGACTTATTTTGAACTTGCGTTCTTGGAGAATGGCTTTCTTTCAGGGGTAGTTCAGTTAATCACAGTGGTCCTTAGCTTTGTAAGATTTCAGCTGCTTTTCACCAGGTGACTTTGAAATTGTAACTCCTCTGGGCGTTGCCACTGAAGATGGAAGATGTCAGGTGTCAGTCAGGCTGCTGAAGGGCTTGTTGCTGCTGTGCAGTCTCTCAGTCCTGTCCGACTGTTTGCGACCCCAGGGACCGCAGCCCGCCGGGCTTCCCTGCCTTTCACTGCCTCCCAGAGTTTGCTCAAACTCATGTCCACTGAGTTGGTGATGCCATCCAACCATCTCTTCCTCTCTCACCCCTTCTCCTCCCATCCTCAATCTTTCCCAGCATCAGGGTCTTTTCCCAATGAGTCAGCCCTTCGCATCAGGTGTCCAAAGTATTGGAGCTTCGGCTTCAGCATCAGTCCTTCCAGTGAATATTCAGGGTTGATTTCCTTTAGAGTTGGAGTGTTACAAAAGGCATTCTTCAGCTGTTCTTTCCTGACCTAGTATATAGAAAGTCTACAGCGTGAGTTTAGGCACAATAGGTAGATCTATGAAGGATGAGGTACAGGGTACCCACTTCCAGAATCCTAGGACTTGTGTCAGTACATAAGCATTACTATTGAGACCTAAGAATTGATATTTTCCTGGGCCACATATGCTTACGGAACCGCTGCTTTTGTAGTCCAGCCCCTGAGTAAATTGCAGCCTGCGAGTCTGCAGTTTCCACCCTTCCTTAGTCACTCACCAGTCAGTGAACTGGAGATGCAACAATGAACAAGAAAGTACCTGGCTTTATGTAGTATAATGTTCTGAATGGAAAGACAACCCTGATCAAAAATCGTTATCAGTGGGATAAGTGTTGAGACGGGGAGGGCAGGGTGTAATAAAGAGGGTAAAAGGAACGGCAGAGTTGATACAGGAAAAAATAGTGGTGACGTGGCCTAGCCAGTAGGGTAGGGAAAAGGGTGATTCCAGAAATATGGACCGAGTAGAGGAAGCAGGACTCTACACGTGAGAGACGCAGAACTCTTGATGACCTTCAGGTTTCTGGCTTGAACACCTGTGTCAATAATACCATCTAATAAAATGGGGAATCCTAGAAAAGGAATCTTTTTGGGAACGAGGACCATTTAAGTTTGGGGTTCCTCTAGGATGCCCAAATGGTTTTGTTTTTTTTTTTAATTAATCTTTATTTGAGTGTAGTTGCTTTACAATACTGTGTTAGTTTCTCTTGTACAGCAAAGCGAATCAGCTATACGTATACACGTATCTCCACTTTTTGGGATTTCCTTCCCGTTTAGGTCAGCACAGAGCACGGAAGAGAGTTCCCTGTGGTATACAGTGGGTTCTTGTTAGTTATCTATGTTATATATAGTAGTGTACATGTGGGCTTTTCTGATGGCTCAATGGTAAAAAAAAATACGCCTGCCAATGCAGGCGATTGCCTGCCACTGCCAACTCAGAGCTTGATCTCTGGGTCGGGAAGATCCCCTGCAGGAGGAAATGGCAATCCAGTATTCTTGCCTGGGAAATCCCATGGACAGAGGAGCCTGGTGGGCTACCGTCCATGGGGTTGCAAAAGAGTCAGATACAACTTAGCGACAAAACCCCCACAACAGAAGTGTGTTTATGTCGATCCCAATTCATCCCCTCCCCACCAGGTGGGGTTGTCAAGCTGGACTTATGGGTCTAGTTTACAGTAGAGCTCTGAATGAGAGAGAGAGCTTAGAGGTCAGTCATCTCTGAGTAGTCGTCTCTTTGGAGAAAGGAGACTGGAGCTAATCCAAGGAGAATGGAGAGAAAGTAAAGAGGAAAACTGGGACAGAGCCCTGTGTCATCAAGGGCTGCCTGGAACAGTGTGGAAGAGGGGTAGTTTTTTGCACAAGTTCAGCACTGTCCACTGGAAATATAATGCAAACCACGTATGTGATTTTAACCTCTCTTGTAGCCACATTTTTAATAAGTGAAAAAAACTAAGTAATGTATTTTATTTTAACCCACTATATCCAAAGTTTTATCATTTTAACCAAGTAATCCATGTAACATTTTTGGAAACATTTTATATTCTTTTTCTCATAGCAAGTCTTCAAGTCATAGGGTATGTTTGACATTTATAACATTATCTCAGTTCAGACTAGCTACATTTTAAATGTTCGGTAGCCATCCACACCAAGTGAAAGTGTTAGTTGCTCAATAGTGTCTGACTCTTTGCGACCCTGTGGACTTTAGCCCGCCAGGCTTCTCTATCCATGAAGTTCTCCAGGCAAGACTACTGGAGTGGGTAGCCATTCCCTCCTCTCCAGGGGATCTTCCTGATCCAGGGATCAAACTGGTCTCCTGCATTGCACGGAGATTCTTTACCATCTGAGTCATACACATGCCTAGTGATAGACATCTATCTCCAGTTCATCTTGGCTGTCTTTCATCCTCAGTTTGTGTGGGAGAGCCATACATATAACTACGAGGTTTTTCTTAATCTTTGACATGGCTTTTAACCTGGGCAATTTTGCAGTGTCTGGCAATATCCAGACACATTTCTGATTGTCACTAATTGAGGAGAGAGGAGGAAGCTCTGTTGGCCCCTGTGAAGGGCGGGAGGGAATGCTGGTAAACATGCTCAAGTGCTCGGATAGATTCCCTCCGCAAAGAATGATCAGGATGAAATCTCAGCAGTGCTGAGGTTGAGGTTAAAATCTTAACAGTGTGGCTTTGAAGTTATACTGTAATTAAACAATTTGATTGAATACTTACTTAGGCCCCCACACACATACACAGACAACTTAAGTTTTGATTTCTAGGTTGGTTGCAGCTCAATAATAAAAATAACTAGAGCTAATGCTCCTTTAAAGTTTATAGCAGCACTTTCACATTCATTATACTATTAATTGGCTATACACTTTGTTTTCTTCCTACTCTGTCAGAGCTATCTCCTTAATCATAAGCTTTGTATAATTATTATTGACATTTATTAGCAGATATATGGCATTATAATTTTAATTTGCCAAGAGTTTTGAGGAAAATATTAAAATGTCCTTATGAGCTAAATTTTATCTCACTACTAGATCGTATTCAACCTAAACCTTATAGTTCTTTCTCTAGTGTGGGTGTAACCATCTAGAACTTGTGGGAGGGGTCTGGTGTTGATTTTTTTTATTGTTATTGTTACCTGAACATATAGCCCTTCACTTTGTTCCCTCTTCCCCCCACCCCAGTCAAGATCCCATTATACCTCCGCCTCTGTCTAAGAAGGGGAAAATGATCTTAGTTTATTCTCCCTCCTCCTCTGCTTAATGTCAGTCTCACCTTTATAACATTACCTAAAATAACAAACATATACATTGATTTCTAGTAAGATTTAGCAGTCAATCCATATTAAGTCATGAGTAAGATTTTTTTTCTACTGAAAAAATTTTAATGAAACCAGTAATGATAAAAAGAAAGAAAAATCACCAGGGTATATTCCATTTGTTTGAATAGCATTGACCACTAAAAGCATAGTCAGTGCTTAATAAAGAAAATTTCTGTTTTCAGAATTGCAATAGTAAATGCTCTGTGTTAGGAAAGAAATATTAAGTTTTCAGTAAGATAAGTGGGGAAAAAAATGGCCATGAATTCTGTGAATTCATACTGAAAGCTCACCATAACTTGATCAGACTGCAAATGTGTAAGGTTGAGATGATGAACTCTTTACTCTTGTGTAAAATAAGCAAACATCGTCTGTCTTCTGTCAGGCAAATGCCAAGAAACACAGATTTAAGAAAACTTAAAAAAAAAAAACAAAAAAAAACTCCAGCTATTTAGAGAAAATGACATCAGTCCTGCTTTCAGTAAGCAAACGATTGGTTAGCAGAATGTGACTGTTACAATGCTCACTTGATTCCTCAAGAGAGACTCGCGTGTGTGTTCCGGATTGGTTTGGAGGACTTCATACAATACATCGCAGAAGGCGTAATTTACCAAGGCCAGGGGAGTAGACTTGGTTTTGAAGTATGCCATAGACAATACTTTTCTCAAATTCCACTCTGACCTTTTTTTTTTTTTTTACTTTTAAATAGTGGCATTCTTTATTCTAGAGGCAAAAATAGAAAGGTCCTTCTGGACAAAGATGCTTAGTTTGTGATTCATTTTTTAAAAAAATCAACCATAGCTTTTTTCAAGCTTTTAATGCATACTGGACCAAGAGTTTCCCTATGCCAAGTGCTATGAAAGGTCCTCTCCACCCATATGTCATTGTTTATGTAACTTGTAGAGTCCAGAAAATCAGTGGGTACAGGGTGTCGATCTGCAAGGGCTTAGTGTCTTAGACCTGTTGATTACCCATCAACTTTTTTCTGTCTCTACACAGTGCCCATAATTACATTAAGAGGCATCATTTAAATAACAACAGTATGTATAGACAATAAAAGTCAGTTGATTGCAAAATCTGAAATAGATGTTATTCTCTTTTCTTCCTGTGCCCTTCATAAATAAATAATTGTTCTCTTAATGTATTTGGTGGATTGTTTTTTAATTGGTGTCTTTGCATTCTCAGCCGAATGCAAAAGTATCTCTTGATTATCCTTACCTGTGCAGCCTTATGGATTATGGGGAAAACATCAGAAGCATTTGTGTTCTGTTTTTCCCCCTATAACTTAGTGTGTGTTCTGGGATGGAAAATGGTTGAGTGTTGGGAATAAATATCTTAAAAGATAGTTTGAGCAGAGATTAATAGTTAAGATCAGTCTACTCTGTAACCGTTTATACTTAATTTTCAAAGCTTCTTAACAAAAGACCCAAAAGTATTATTAGCTACTTGGGGGAAAGGACCAGTTAGCTTCAAAATGGCAAACTCCCAGGGAATTAGTTTGGTTGAGATCTCTAGAAGGCTTCCTTATAGTTCAGTCCCCAAAGCGTCAGAGGGAAAGGAAACAGGTGGCTGAGCGGGAACCACAGGGCTGTAGGAACTGGGCTGAGGAAACCTTTTCTAGGAACCCTGGGAGGGGAGGAATCTCAAGCACCTTGGGAAGTTTTTATGTGGCTTCCCAGTCCCAACTGATGAAGGAAATTACAAGTAGAAGAGTCTTGCTGCTTTTTCAGAGGGTTTTAAAATATGTAAAGCTACAGATGATCTTCTTGCCATTCTCAGGAACTTTACTATTTAGAAATTAGTTTTAAAGTGCCTTCTTTTGAAATGTAAATATCTCTGAAAGAGCAGTGACATCTTTATTTACATCTTATTGGTATTAGTGTGTTCAGTTTACTGTCTACTTGCCAGATCAGTCACCTTGAGGAATGACTATTTTAGTTAATGAAAGATGTGAAGAAATCATTTTGAAATGAAGTAGTGAGGCTTAAAGAGGAAACTGTAGTGGTAGGTTGATGACTAGTGGAGGTGCTTAGGTGGTGGTGGTGATTTAGTTGCCAAGTCGTGTCCAAGCCTTGTGACCCTATGGACTGTAGCCCACCAGACTCCTCTGTCCATGAGCTTTCCCAGGCAAGAATACTGGAGTGGGTTGCCGTTTTGTTCTCCAGGGGATCTTTCCAACCCAGGGATCAAACCTAGGTCTGCTGACTTGCAGGTGGACTCTTACTGACTGAGCTACCAGGGAAGCCCAAGGGTGCCTCGAGAGGGGACGAAAAATAGAAGGGCAAGATAAGGTTAGTTGAGAGAGCACTGGTGATAAACTTTGGATGTCTGGAAGCACCCTTCTTCCTTTTCCTTTTTTTTTTTTTCCCCTTCCCCTGTAACCCAGGTATAAAATGACTCTGGCTCAAGAAAGGACAGAGGCTCTTGTTTTAGTATGCAAGAAAGGATTAGAGGAGCATGGTAGGATGGTAGGATGATAGTTTGTAGAGAGGGTGAATTTACTCTATTGTGCCAGGATATAATTTTCATGCCTTCTTGGGGTTTAGGACATTTCCAAAACTTCTCTTTTCTAATACAATCAAGTTCTGTCCCAAACCACCAGAGTTAGTGTAAACCCCACAAGTATGATGACACAGTCCCCAAATAGACTGCACTCACTTCAGACACGAGCTGTAAGTTTGGAGGTCCCCAGGCCACCTGCACGTCTGACCAACTGGCCACAGATTTGTGGTTTCCCGTGACCCTTTCAGGTTCAGCAACTTGCTATACTTAAAATTACAGTTTTCTTGTGAAGGGTACAAATCAGGACCAGCCAAACGAAGAGACACAAATGGCAGAGTCCGAGAGGGGTCCGGACACAGAGTTCCTGCGCCCTCTCCTTGTGGGTCGGGACTCATCACCCTTCCCACACGTCTGTGTGTTCACCAGTCAGGAAGCTCCATCGAGCGCAGGGTCCAGAGTTTTATTGGGGTTTCATCATTGAGGCATGATTAATCAAAACTTCGGCCAAGTCATTCAACTCAATTTCCAGCCCCCATCCCTTTTCCACCGGCCGGGCTGGCTCAAAGCCCCAACTCTAGTCGCTGGTGACTGAGCCCAGGTTTTCTGTCTGGTTAGCTTAAACTCAGACGTGATCCAAAGGCCCCACCATGAATAGCAAAGACATTCCAAGGGTTTAGACATTTCCATTCAGGAATCTGGGACAAGGACCAGGCAAACTATATTATACAGCATTCTTTATAAAACAGCATTTTTTTCTTTCTTAATTGTTTGTCTTCCTCTCCCACGCCACCCTCCCCACCCCCCGCTACAGGCAGATTCTATTTTTAAAAAATAATTTAATGTATTTATTTACTTTTGGCCACACTGGGTCTTTTTGTTACTGTGTGCAGACTTTCTCCCGTTGTGGTGAGCAAGGGCTTCTCCTCTCCGCTGTGATGCTCTTCATTGCGGTGGCTTTCCTTGTGCGGAGCAGAGGCTCTGGGTACACAGGCTTCCATAGTTACAGCACGTGAGCTCAGTAGTTGTGGCTCACAGACTTGGTTGCTCCATGGCATGTGGAGGCCTCTGGACCAGGGATTGAACCCTTGTCTCCTGCATTGGCAGGCGGAGTCCCATCCACTGTGTCATCAGGGAAGTCCCTTCCTATGTGTTGATAGTCATACCCCAACTCATTCAACAAGTAAAATTGCAGAGAGATAGCAGTAAGCAAAACTGATACTGTTTTTGCTTTCGTGGAAGACAGCCACTGAGCAAGTAATTAGGAATATGTTTCATGTAATGAAAGGGTAAATTGCTGAGAAGGCTAAGAGTGTCAGAGAGGATCTCTCCGAGAAAGTAATATTTAAGTTGAGACGTGAAAGCTGATTCATCCTGCAAGAAAAGATGTTTCTAGGTAGAAGAAACAGGATGTATAAAAACCCTGAGGTGAATGTGCTTGGCAGGTTTGAGGAGCTGACAGAAGGTCTGTAAATCTAGAGCACAGATTGCAATGCTAGAGCCTGGAGATTAAGCGACACCACAAAAGTCTTAGAAATCCAGGTTGATGCGTTTGGACTTTATTGGAAGGACAGTGTAGACATTGTAGAGTTGTAAGCAGTAAATTGATACCATTCTAGCATTTTAGATCATTCTGACTCCTGAGTAGAAGAGGCAAGAATTGATGCAAGGAGACTGATAAGGCTATTTCAGCAATGAAATATAAGATAAGGGTGGCTTATATTAGAATGGTGGCGGTGGGAATGGATAGAAGTGAATTGACTGGAGAGATGTTTAAATAGAAATAGGACTAATTTCTGATGAGGTCCTTATCAGAGGTCTTGTCTGACAGAGGAGTTAAGAATAGTAGCAGTTTGCTTTTAATTATTATTGCCGAGATTCATTAAGTGTTTTTATATGCCATGCACCATGCTAATGAATCTCATTCAGTCCCCAACAATCCTATGAGATAGATATTAATATTTCTATCCCATTTAACAGACAAGGAATAGACTTACAGTGATTAAATGCGTTGTCCAGGATTATTTTGTTGTTTAGTCGCTAAGTCGTGTCAGACTCTGTGACCCCCTGGACTGCAGCACGTCAGGCTATTCTGTCCTCCACTGTCTCCTGGAGTTTGCTCAAATTCATGTCCATTGAGTCAGTGATGCTACCTGACCATTTCATCCTCTGTTGTCTTCTTCTCCTTTTGCCTTTAGTCTTTCCCAGCATCAGTCTTGTCCAATGAGTCAGCTCTTTGCATCAGGTAGCCAAAGTTATTGAAAAGCAGTCCAAGGTTATACAATTACTAATTAGCAGCGTTCAGGTCAACTTGAGTAGCTGGGTGCTATTTCTCTAAGACGAGAGACCATGGACCAGGAGCAATTCTGTAGAAAACAAGGATGATTTAATTTTGAGTTATGTTAAACTTGCGAAAGCTGTGTGAAAGCAAAGTGGAGATTCAAGTAGACAGTAGGATCTGGTGTAAACGCCCTCCTTTGCGCTGAATGAAGCAGAAGCCTGATGCAGCCAATGATGGCAAGCAGAACAGTTACATGGAATTTTTAGGAGACTCATCAGGAACGTTATTAGACTAAATATAGTGCCTAATGGGCTTCCCTCGTAGCTCAGTTGGTAAAGAATCTGCCTGCAATGCAGGAGACCCTGGTTCGATTCCTCAGTTGGGAAGATCCACTGGAGGAGGAAATGGCAAGCCACTTCAGTACTTGTGCCTGGAGAATCCCATATACAGAGGATCCTGGTGGGTATAGTCCATACAGTCCCAAAGAGTAGGACACGACTGAGTGCCTTTCACTTTCATAGTGCGTTATAGTTCCATCAGATGTATTGAACGAGATTGGATTTCTAAAGTGAGAATAAGGTTGAATTCAAATGTATTTCCTTTTACTCAAAACCCACTAGTGGTATTAACTAAAGCAAAACCTTTAGCTTAAAACTGGGCAATTATCTGTGACTTTAGAAATGTAAGCAGAATCATCATTCATGAAACTGACACACGTTCCTCCTGTTCACTGAGCTTTAACTACCAACCCTCTCTCATCCTTCTGTCCTCATTCTCTCTTCCAACTTGATGGATGGCAGATCTTACATGGTTTTGTAATGAGCATCACGTAGCAGTTTGTAATTAAACAGTGGAGCTGAAATGTTCTGTTGTGTTGCTTCTGACTCAATCTTAATTTTTCAATTTCTGAGTAAAAGCGCTGTAGATTTAAAGCCTTGTAAACTCTCTTTTATTTAGAAATTGCTACTCACAAGTGTAGGAAAACTGTAAAGTTTGCAAAATGTTTTACTTGCTGTTCCAAATATCATCTGTCAGAGTCTGAACATGTGCTAGCTACAGCAATATGTTAAATAAGGCAAAGAAGGAATTTTCTTTGCATCACTTTCCAAACTCCGCAGACTGTAAGATTAGATTACTTGAATGAAGTAAAGAGGGTACAGGAGCAGTTAGGGTAAATTCAATCCGTGTAAAGTTATTCTGGTTAACTCTTGCCTGGAGCTGTCTTTTAGACGGATCTTCCACTTCAGTGCTGGTTAATTACAATAAAAGAGACCTTGGCTATTATGCTGCAGCCCCAGGACCTACCCTAGTGTTGGGTGCAAAATAGGAGTTCAGTAAACACTTGCTGAATAAGTAGCCGAGGGTGGGATGTTCAGAGAGAACAGCATTGAAACAAGTATACTATCAAGGGTGAAACAGATCACCAACCCAGGTTGGATGCAGGAGACAAGTGCTCAGGGCTGGTGCACTGGGAAGACCCAGAGGGATGGGATGGGGAGGGAGGCGGGAGGGGGGATCGGGATGGGGAACACATGCAAATCCATGGCTGATTCATGTCAATGTATGGCAAAAACCACTACAATATTGTAAAGTAATTAGCCTCCAACTAATAAAAACAAATGGAAAATTTTTTTTTTAAAATTTTAAAAAGTGAATAAGTGACCACCCAGCAATAACAACTTTCTCCCCAGTTATTAACAGACTAGTATATTCCAAGTGTTAGTCGCTCATACAAGCATTGTGTCCAACTCTTGTGACCCCGTGGACTGTAGGCTGCCAGGCTCCTCTGTCCATGGAATCCCCCAGGCAAGAATACTAGAGTAGGTTGCCACGCCCTCCTCCAGGGTATCTTCCCGACCCAGGGATCCAGCCCAGGTCTCCTGCATTGCGGGCAAATTCTTTACCGTCTGAGCCACCAGGAAGTTACCAGGGAAGCCCACCACTGCCACACCTTTGAGGGGTTTCACTTGGGATTCTCTGGTGGCTCAGATAGTAAAGACTCTGCTTGCAATGCGGGAGAGCTGGGTTTGATCCCTGGGTCGGGAAGATCTCCTGGAGAAGGGAATGGCTACCCACTCTAGTATAGGTGGGTAACCTGGAGAATTCCATGGACAGAGTATGTTCCAGGCATTGGGTTAAATATTTTTATGTGTATTATCCCATTTAATGCTTTAATTGTTATGCCTATTTTATATATAAAGGTGATGAGGAAACTGAGGCTTACTGGAATGAACTCACCTGCATCTCGTTAGGACCTGGTAGTAGAGACTGAAATCTGGGTCTGTTGGCCTCTGAGATCCAGCCCCTCCTGGTTCGAAAGCTTAAAATAAGAGAAGTTTCTCTCCACTCATGGTGTTACTTGGGTCTACATTTTTTTAAAAATTCAGTATCTTTTGCAATAAAGTGAGGTGGCAGCGTTTTTTAAAATTCATTTTTTTATGAATGAACTGCATTAGTGTATCCAACTACAAATGTGACCAAAATGTAAACTTAGTATCCTGTTTTCTACTTTGATGTGATGAGAGAGAAATAGAGAAGACTGCATTATTTGTTATGTATTAGGAAGCCCCATCATTAGGCAGTGTGTTTTTAAGCTGCCTTAATGTCTTACATATGATTAATCTGGAAGAGGCAGCAGGTTGAAGGTGGTCTGTGTGTGGTTACCCATATCTGTTGTTATTGTGTTCGTTCAGATGGACTTTTATTCTCTAGCAATTTATTGTCATTTGCTCCTCCCTCATGCCCAACCCAGATGCCAGAAATCGAATTTCCTAATGACATCATTATCTCTACAGCAGCTGGTTTTGATAAAGGATTCTAAGTCCAGTAAGGGTAGAAGCAGCAGCAAATGAATTCAGAAGAAACAAATCTTGTGTATGTTCTCATCATTTTTTAAAAGTACGAGAGGTGGAAATGATTTTTAAACAGCAGTATGGTGTAATTTAGAATATTTCTGTAACATTCAGAAATACTCTGTGGATTTTCCGAGTCTTTAAAATATGATTTTTCGGTTTCGGTGTTTTTGAAAGTCCTGGATGGCAGATGTGGCAGACACTGTTGAGCATGGTACACTGACAGCTCCTCTCTGCAAGGATCCGCCGCCTCCTTCTCTCTCCACTTACCTCGTCCTTGTTCTTGGTCTGTCTTCACCTCTGTTCTCCGTCTGCCTCATCTCTTCCGTTGAGCTCTTCCCAATCTTAGAACTCCACTGAGAAATCGATGGGAAAGAGTTTCTATCTGTTCATGGTCCTGTGATGATTGTTGGGGTAGTGCTTGGAAGTCTGAGCTTACATGTACATATAACACCTCGTTTTCTGAAAGACATGGTGTGTTACATGAGTTAAAAGGGTTTTTCAGGTCATTGAACAAAAATGTTCAATCTGCCTCTGGTGCCTGACTTGAAGAATTCAAGGAAACTCACTAATGAACAGATATTTAATGCCAATTTAAAACGCTGCCGTTTAAAAGGGATTTTCGATTATCTGAATGATGTTGGAACAACTTGTGGCATTGTTTGGTTTGGCGAATCCTGTAATGAATCCTGTAATATAAGAAGATGGTATTGCATGTACCCATTCTTAATGAGATTAAATTATAATGGAAACATTTCCACCCTTCCCTCCTACCCAAAGCCTGTTTTCTTCCTTTTCCAAGTCCCTGCTGTTTGGTTGCCTTTTCTGCCTGCTGTCTGGTTGTTGCTGCCACCTAATGTCTGAAGATAAAATTGCAATGAGTTTACTTTTTCCAAAAGATTCTCACCGTTGTGCAAGTTTACGGAAATAACATTTGAGAGCAACAGTTGTTTTTCTTGAACTCTTAAATAATAGCACTCTGAGGTGATTACTTACTGTGGAGAGAATGCAAGTAGCATATCTTCCACCAGCGAAAGGTCCGACTAATAAAATAGCAAGAGATTTAAGGGTAATGGACCACTTGCCGGTGTGACCTTGGCATGTATTTCCCCTCATAAAGTCAGGCTCCGTGCTCTGAAAGATCTGTTCCAGTTTAACACCTTTTTTTCCTGTGTTTATTTTTGATTATAAAAGCATAGCCCTTATACATAATACCATTTGTTTCTTCAGACTAAAGTTCTCAGCGTTGACTGTGTTTTCTTTTAGAACTGTGTTAAATAGATGGTCACATTTTCACCATGTGAGTGAAATGATGTCTTTGCTTGCTCAATTAGCAGAGACAGATCTGAAGGCTTTGTGTAGTAGATACAATCTTACCCAGAGTATCACTTCCTTGCTTGATTAGTTATGTATGGGCATTCTTAGCTTAACTTTGGCCCTTGTAACACAAGTTGCCAAGATGGCAGAGTTAACGGTGCTGCTTACAATGTTCCTGGTTTTTTTTTTTCCTTCTAAATCCAAATCCCGACTGTAAAAGATTTATAGTTACACTGTTCAATTTCCTTCAGCATTTTGAAAAGGAGCATTAGTATTTCCATGGGCTAGAAAGAGACCTAGAATCTAGATCTAGATTCTAGATCCAGAGACCTACAGCTAGAAAGTTTTCTAGATACAAGAGAGTGAAGAGAGATGGAGTTCACAGTATGTGATGGAATCTTCTTTCCCGAAGAACATTACAGTTCGGCAAAAACCTTTCCTTGAGGACTCCTCTAATCATACACTGACTTTCTAAAGAATAGTTTAACATTTTAACAGATGTTTTGGTTGTTGCTATTTCTCTGTAAATAAGTCATTCATCCTTTATAACCTTGTAGATGGCTAAGGCAAAGTCGAATGAACACAAACCCGCACCTTCAACTAGTTTTGATGATCTTTAAAGAATTGATTCCTAGAACCCCTGGTGGGTGGAGAACATTTTGATTAAAATAAAAATGGATTTGAACCTGCTATTATTTTTCTGTTTAGATACCATTCCTATTCAAATGGTCATGAATCTTAAATACAGTTTGCTTTGCTACTGTCCTTTGCTTACAGATTTTTCAGACAGGTTTCAGTGATCTTGTTCAAGCCATCCTGACCGAACTGTACCAGTAAAATCTTGAGACTCACAGCCAGAAGTGACTGGCTTACTGCTAAATATAGAACCTTTATTGAGTTCCTTTGAGCCACTAATTTTGTTAGTCTGTTGAAAAAGTTACTGTTACTACTATCAGGTTTATCTGGCATAATTCCTTATAAGCTTGAACAGAATGATCAGAATTTCATTATCTTTTTGCTATTGAAACCTTTCTTTTCTGATACCTTACAGTTTTATTAAACATTGCTATCAGATTTCTGTTTATTATCCAATTATTACTGACATTTTTTTCTCTGAGCTGAATAAGGAGTGAAGTCATAGGATGGCTTTAAGTAGTGGTTAAGACACCTCTGAAGTCAAATATTCTCAGTTTGAATCCTAGCCTTACTTTGCTCTCTGACCTTGCACAAGTTATTTAACCTCTGTGAACGTCAGACCCTCCCTCACCTCCCAGATGAGGTCTGGGACAGGCCCCACAGCACTCTGTACGTTGTACTGAAATAATTGTTTAATTCTTTTTGTTTAGTCTTTCTCTTTCTACTGGATAGTTTGCTCCATTATGCAAACTATTCTTTATGGTTTTTCTGGTTCTTCACACGTGTCTTGCACACAAGTGAATGGCAAATTTTTGTTGAATGATTAAAACACGCTCTCATTTAAGAGGTGAAGACACTGAGATGCATATCATGTGTGACTTATCCCAAGTCACATATTTTCTGAAACAGTTGCAAGTAGAACTCAAGTTTTTGGTCTCCTATATAACTGTATCCTCCGCTCTTTCTACTGTACTCTGCAAATTGAAGATCCAAAGAGAGATTGGGCTTCCCAGGTGGCTCAGAGGTAAAGAATCTGCTTGCCAATGTAGAAGCTGTGGGAGATGCAGGTTCGATCCCCAGGTCAGGAAGATCCCCTGGAGGAGGAAATGGCAACTCGCTCCAGGATTCCTGCCAGGATGATCCCATGGACAAAGGAGCCTGGTGGGCTACAGTCCATGAGGTCACAGAGAGTCAGACATGACGGAGCACACACACGGAGAGAGAGGCTAAGCAATATCTACAGATGTATTATGGAGGCGGAATGCACACATACTCTGAGGGGCTATGGAAATTGGGAGGCCAAGAAAAAGTCCTTCTGCCAGGGGTTGGATACAGAAAGGCTTAGTGAAAGAGGAGACATTTGAACTGTCCATATGGGTAGACTATGGATAGGGAGATCACTCAAGATATAAACATTTTATGTGATTGTATGTATCATCTCAGTCTCATCATTTTTAATCTCTTTATGTCAAATCTACAAAATGTATACTAGCTAGCTAATGATCTTGTTTTATTTCAGTGAATAATGTGGGAATGTCATATGAGTATCCGGAATACTTTTTGGATGTTCCTGACTTGGACAATGTAAGTTGTTTTTTGTGGATTATGGTCATAGAAAGAATGTATGCAGGCATGGGTGAGGCAATATGGTATAATGTTGAGACTCTGAGTGCTGGAGTCCATCTAACAGCCGAGATTTACGCCCTGGTCCTTCTACTCACTACCTGAGTTCCCCAGGGAATGACCCAACCATCCTTAGTCTCCGTTCCCTTGTCTATGATATAGGCAGCTTTACAGAGATGTTAGAAGGATTGAATGAGAAAATATTTATCATCTCATCTGCACAACGCTAGGTTCAATAATAGCTCCAGTTTTATTATTATCATTTTTGTTACATCAAAGCAGCTCTGTTTAGGTATCAGGATTCTAAACATCAATTTAAAAACCATAATTGTGTTAATAATATACAGCAATATGGTGGATTAAGGTAAACTAGCTCTACCAAAATGAAAGCTATATATTTGATGCATGTCTAATTCTTTAGTAATAACTAGAAAACATATTATTAAAAGAATATGTAAATTTTAAAAAATTGTTGAAAATCTTAGATTCAATAGTTTCTTCTTTCCATATTAGCAGAGAGGAAATTGCATATTTATTTTAGGTTTAGTGTGGTTTTTTTTGATTGCAGATTTTACTTGTATGTATACTTTGGATTTTGTATATTAATATGATTTGCTGCATTTAGTTGAAAAATACTATAATACTGAGAGTAAAATATAATCTGCCTGTTTACCCCAAATCCTATCAGTTTCCAAGGTCTGTACTGTATCTGGGGAAACTTTCAGTGCATCTCTGGATTACTTATATATCTCTACCTATCTATCTTATATATAATCTGGTCGCTTCCATGATCAAATCTATATAAAATGATCAATATTTCTTTTGCAGACCATCCAGAAACTGATCAATGTTAATGTCCTTTCTGTTTGCAAGGTAAGGAAACTTATAATAAACATGTCATCTTTATAAATAGCTTCTTTATAAATATGTCACCTTTTTCTGGATCTTTCTATTTAAAAACACTGAATCAGTTTGTTCACTTCAGTCAGCTCTTATTTTGATTCAAGTACGTATTCCAGATGAAAGTGATTTATTTCCTTACATTTTCAGGAAGTAGAAAACTAAATACCAAACAGACATCTATATAGTTCTTCTTTTTAGCAACTGAACATTTATTAAATGCCCCCTATATACAAACACTCCTACAAAAACATAGTGAGTCCTGGGAATATGCAGACTAATTTAGGCTGAGGATTGATTCTGTTACAGAGCTTTCACCTACAAATAATTCATTGCTAATCTACTGTTTCCAGTTTATATCTCCTGTGGTCCACGTAAGCTGATGAGCTAAATGTTGTGGAAAAGCATTGTATGTGGTTCCTCAGAGTAATGAGAGTGATTTTTATTAGCCACACATGAAAATTACTCTCATTTCTAGTTGCTAGACGTGTGTTATAGCCATGTCACTTGTATATGCCAGCAAAAGACACCACAGCTAATATATGCTAAAAGGAAGAATAGCTAGCAAGTATGAGCATCTCAGAACCATCCCTTCCTACCTCTCCTAGGATGAGGAATCTTATTTTCCCAATCTGGGATTGAACCTGTGCCCCCTGTAGTGGAAGCCTGGAGTCCTAACTACTGGACCACCAGAAAGTTTCCATTTCCCCTTTTATTTTAACAGTAACTATAGTGAGATAGCATACCTTGATTATACATAACAGACCAGCAGAAAATACTGCTTAAGGCAGAATTTCCATATGTAATGTCAGGTAGTTTAAATTTGAACATACTGATGGAACAGCAAAAGTATTGATATTTTCATTAACTCATATACTAATTTAAGATAACCAAAAAAAAAAAAAAATGCTCAGAACTATTTGTACTGACCAGATAAATATACATAAGAATGTAATTATATATGTGGCATAGTCTTTTTTTTTTTTTAATTGTGAATATTTAAAGAAAAGTTCTCCTTGGGTCTTCATGTCCTGAGAAATCATAACCCTTACACAGTTGACTTCAAAACCCTAAAATCTTATGCCAAGTTCAGAGACCCTAAAATCTTATTATGCCTTGTTCAACTTTTCATATACGGATAGGTGTGCTTCTCCCTGTGTAATATATATGTTGCTTTTAAAGCATGTAGGTAATTCAGTCTTTATGTGATTTTAGCGATATAGTTGATTCAGGTAAAGCAGGTCTATCAAAAAGAAAGCCACACTGTTGATACATGCACACCATGTGACATCTGGCAGCTTGTTACCTAAAGGCACCTCAAATGAATTACATTGTAAGATGACAAATAATTTTATAAAACAAATAGTCACTCTATCTTTTTTGTTGTGGTTAACCAAGATTTTTTCCCAAGTAAGATTCATTGTGAGGCAAACTACTAGCAAGCGGATCTGTGAGTAGCTTTGGCTCAAGACCCATGTGCACAAAATTAATGCTTGTAAAACATGGTTAATGTGCACATATCTGTATAGTCTTAAAGGTATTTCCCTTGGCCTGCTATGTAAATGTAATCATTCTTCAATAATCTGTGTAAGGTTCCAAGTTAATTAAATAACTCCGTCATTTACTAGTAATACAGCCTTGAGTGAATTACTTACCCTCTGTGCTTCAGTTTTTCATCTATAAATTGAGGAGGATAATTCTCTTTACCTTACAGAGTTGTTTTGGGAATTAAACAAGGTAATATGTGTAAATCTCTTAGAATAGTGCCCAGAGCATACTAAAGGCTCTAAAAAATGTTTCTATTACTTTGTTAAACTCAGAGGTGGTGAAGATTTTGAGTAAATGTACGCAGCTATTACTTTTTTAGCAAGCAGATTTTTTGATCAAAATTAAGATCCCTTGTGGTCTATAATTTGTTTTATGGTTTTTGCCTTTTGAAATGCTTGTGTACTATGGTTTTGATAATCCTTTCTAATATATTTGGCCAAATGCTTAAAAATAATGAGTTTAAAAATAATGTTGGAGAGGCGGTCCTAAGATGGCACAGTAATAGGACAGGGAGACCACTTTCTCCCCCACAAATTCATCAAAAGATCATTTGAATGCTGAGCAACTTCCAGAAAACAACTTCTGAACACTGGCGGAGGATACCAGGCACCCAGAAAGGCAGCCCATTCTCGTCAAAAGGAGGTAGGACAAAATATAAAAGACAAAAAGAGAGACAAAAGAGTTAGGGATGAAGACCTGTCCTGGGGAGGGAGTCGTGAAGGAGGAGAAGTTTCCAAACATCAGGAAACCCTCTCACCGGCGGGTCTGTAGGGGAGCTTTGGAATCTCAGGGGGCAACATAACCGGGAGGAAAAAAAAAACAAAACCCACAGTAAACGAGACTAACCGCAACTCCCAGCGGAGAGGTAGCCCAGACGCCTGCGTCTGCCACCAGCAACAGGGGCTGAACAGGGAGGTGCAGGTAGCATTGCTTAGGGTGAGAACCGGGCCTGAATGCCCTGAGGACAGTCTGAGGGAGATAATGTGAGATAGCAAGCTGAACTGTGGGATAGCCAGAGAGAAAAAAAAGAGAGAGAACTTTCAGACGAAAAGCTCTAACCTAAGGCACAGCCTGACCTGCTCACAGAACAAAGGACTGAGCGAATACCAGAGGAGAGCTAGCCGGCTGCGGACCGGTCCATCCCCCGCTGGAGGCAGAGAGGCAGGCGGGCGACAGCCAGAGCCGGAAGGCTAGGGGCAATCTCCGCCCCAGAGATGGAATCCTCCACCAAACTGTGAGCAGGCACCCAGTTGCTAACCAAGTCTTCCTGGGATCCTGGACAGTTGACATCTGCCAGGAGGGTCGCAGCCAGAGATCAGCTCCCCAGAGAACACACACAGCACACCTGAGACAGCGCTCTCATGGCATACCCGGGAAACTGAGAGGCTGGGACAGGGGAGGTGATAAGACGCACAGACCACCTGGGACAGTGTGCTCGCCAAGCGTCAATATTTGCAAATCAATCAGTGTGATACACCACATTAACAAATTGAAAGATAAAAACCATATGATTTTCTCAATAGATGCAAAGAAAGCCTTTGACAAAATTCAACTTCCAGACCCTCCAGAAAGCAGGCATAGAAGGAACATACCTCATCATAATAAAAGCCTTGTATGATAATCCCACAGCAAACATTATCCTCAATGGTGAAAAATTGAAAGCATTTTCTCTAAAGTCAGGAACAAGACAAGGGTGTTCACTCTCACCTCTACTATTCAACATAGTTTTGGAAGTTTTGGCCACAGCAATCAGAGCAGAAAAAGAAATAAAAGGAATCCAGATTGGAAAAGAAGAAGTAAAACTCTGACTGTTTGTAGATGACATGATCCTCTACATAGAAAACCCTAAAGACACCACCAGAAAATTACTAGAGCTAATCAATGAATATAGTGAAGTTGCAGGATATAAAATTAACACATAGAAATCCCTTGCATTCCTATACACTAACAATGAGAAAACAGAGAAATTAAGGAAACAATTCCATTCACCATTGCAATGAAAAGAATAAAATACTTAGGAGTAAATCTATCTAAAGAAACTAAAGACCTGTATATTGAAAACTATAAAACACTGATGAAAGAAATCAAAGAGGACACAAATAGATGGAGAAATATACCATGTTCATGGATCGGAACACTCACTAGAGTGAAAATGAGTATGCTACCCAAAGCAATCTATAGATTCAATGCAACCCCTATCAAGCTACCAATGGTATTTTTCTGAGAACTAGAACAAATAATTTCACAATTTGTATGGAAATACAAAAAACCTCAAATAGCCAAAGCAACCTTGAGAAAGAAGAATGGAACTGGAGGAATCAACCTGCCTGACTTTAGGCTATACTACAAAGCCACAGTCATCAAGACAGTATGGTATTGGCACAAAGACAGAAATATAGATCAATGGAACAAAATAGAAAGCCCAGAGATAAATCCACACACCTATGGACACCTTATCTTTGACAAAGGAGGCAAGAATATACAATGGAGAAAAGACAATCTCTTAATACAGATGGCTAACAAACACATGAAAAGATGCTCAACATCACTCATTATCAGAGAAATGCAAATCAAAACCACAATAAGGTACCATCTCCTGCCAGTCAAAATGGCTGCTGTCAAAAAATCTACAAACAATAAATGCTGGAGAGGGTGTGGAGGAAAGGGAACCCTCTTACACTGTTGGTGGGAATGCAAACTAGTACAGCCACTATGGAGAACAGTGTGGAGATTCCTTAAAAAACTGGAAATAGGACTGCCATATGACCCAGCAATCCCACTGCTGGGCATACACACTCAGGAAACCAGAATTGAAAGAGACACGTGCACCCCAATGTTCATCGCAGCACTGTTTACAATAGCCAGGACATGGAAACAATCTAGATGTCCATCGGCAGATGAATGGATAAGAAAGCTGTGGTACATATACACAATGGAATATTACTCAGCTATTAAAAAGAACACATTTGAATCAGTTCTAATGAGGTGAGTGAAACTGGAGCCCATTATACAGAGTGAAGTAAGTCAGAAAGAAAAACACCAATACAGTATATTAGCACATATATATGGAATTTAGAAAGATGATAATGATGACCCTATATGAGAGACAGCAAAAGAGACACAGATGTAAAGAACAGACTTTTGGACTCTGTGGGAGAGGGCGAAGGTGGGATGATGTGAGAGAATAGCACTGAAACATGTATATTATCATATGTGAAATAGATTGCCAGTCCAGGTTCGACGCATGAGACAGGGTGCTCAGGGCTGGTGCACTGGGATGACCCAGAGGGAGGGGATGGGGAGGGAGGTGTGAGGGGGGTTCAGGATGGGGAACACATGTACACCCATGGCTGATTCATGTCAATGTATGGCAAAAACCACTACAATATTGGAAAGTAATTAGCCTCTGATTAAAATAAATATATAAATTTTTAAAAATGAGTGTTACATTATGTACATGTGTTTCATAATATATTATAATGAAGTAATGATGAAAACCATGTTCAAGTGTTTTTAAATTGTACTTTATAGAATTGTTAGTGCTAGCTCCATGTTAGTCTCCTGATCATTTTAATTCCTCTGTCAGAGAAACAGTGTAAAGTTTTTGCTCTATATCCATTAATTAGTATCTTCTCCCGCAATCTCCATACAGACTGAAGTCAGAAAGAGAAAAACAAGTATCATATGTTAACCACATGTGTGTGGAATCTAGAAAAACGGTACAGATGAACCTAGTTTCAGAGCGGGGATGGAGACACAGTTGAAGAGCACGGATGTATGGACACAGTTGGGGGGGCTGGGTGGGAAGGGTGGGCTGAACTGGGAGACTCGGTTTGACATAAACACACTGCCAGGTGTCAAACAGACAGCTAGTGGGAAGCTGCCGTCTAGCACAGCGAGCTATACGATGACATATCTGTGACGCTCCGTGATGACCTAGGTGGGTGGGATGATGGGGCCAGGGGAAAGGAGGGAGGTCCAAAAGAGCGGGGATATATGTATACATGTAGCTGATTCACTTCACTGCTCTGCAGAAACTAACATGGCATTGTGAAACAATTATACTCCAATGTCAAAGAGAAAAAACAAGAAAAAGAAACCCTGGCCGCCTGTCTCCCAAAGCACACACTTTGGGCTGGCAGTCTAAGGGGTAGCAGCGATGAAAAGGCCAAGGTCCTGACCTTGATCTCTGAGAACCGGTCAGCTTGCTGTGCTCTGGATCACACACCGCATCCTTTGAGCAGCATCTGAGCACCGATCAGCGTGTCCTGGTGGGGGTCACCTCGTGGCCCTGCTTACAGATGAGTAGTACAGGGGCGGGAAGTGTGGAGGAAGCACCACCAGTCCACCGCACTGGAGAGAGCATCCTCAGTTTTCTTTACCGTAATGATGAAATAATAATAAGACATCAGTCCTGGTATCTTGACAGATGATAAAATGCTCTGCCCACCTCTCCATTCTTCTTCTTCCACTTTCTTTTTTCCCATGGGCATAGATGCTTTTTCCCATGAAAGGAGTCAGTGGAGACAAACGCCAAACTTACTAAACATCATAACCTATCATTTTGTGAGCCATACTGATGAGAAGTATCACCAGCAGAAGAGATGGATATATGCTTTAAAAGTTTGTCTGTTAACCTCCTTTTGCAAGTCAAATCCCATTTGCAAAGCGCTAAGGGAGTTTGCTATTCAGAAACGCTTCTTCGTTCAGCCAAAGAATGAAGAATCTTTTAATTTATGTTTCATGTAAATATGTATTTTCCTGTCCATTTGTGATGGGTGCTTTTAGTGGAAAAACAGTTCAAAATGCTTGATTTATTTATCATGGAATTAGTACCATCTGGAGGACAGCCAATCAGTATTCACTGTACTGTAGGCAGGGTCCGGGTTGTTTGTAGCACATTTGACTGACTGTTCAAGTATGGCAATAGTTTGACTCAAACAGCGGGAGGTGAGTGGTGTGCAGTGGCTTTCCAGAGGCCAGGAAAGTAAGTTAGGACATGATTGTTCTGGTCCTTGAGTGCCGTGCTCAAGAGGGCAGAGAGCCTTAAAGTAGAAATAAGGTGTGATCTGGTGTACATTTTAGAAAGACAATTCTAGTGGCAGAGTGGCGTGGCAGTGTGTGTTTAATGGCGTGTGTGTTGATCTTGTTTATACTGAGACGGGGCGTTCACCTTGATGGAGTTGTGTCTGATGCTCCCAGGTTGCGTGTTCTTTCGTGCTGCTGTGATTTGCCCTGTCATGTATTTTGATGAATTGCTCCTGTTGTCCTTCAGTTGACCGTGTTATACTGCAGGTCCAGGGCTGTTTTCAGTAGCAGTGGCTGTTCGGAGCTCCGAGGTAACTTAGAAGGAGATGAAGATTGCTTTAGAATCTTATAAGGTTTTCTGGTGGTTGGACATCAGGGGACCCAGGGCATGGATGTCTATGGCCCAATGCCTTAATAAGTGTGTTGGAAAAGGCTTATATACGAAGGAGAATGACATTTTCTGTCCATCAGTGTTGGTTCAAGTTTCATCTCCTCAGCAAACCACATGCTGGAGGCTGACTGGCTGAGAGGCATGCCAGGAGAGGTTGGAGAGGAGAGCTTGCCCTCTGACCTTGGGTTTTGCCCCTAAGTTGGAGATACTTGCTGGGTAGGGCCCAGCATCTGGCCGTCCTGTGCTATACCGTGAGTGCTGAATGACCTGGCTTGACATTCCAGGATTAGTGCCTGGTGCCTGTGTTCCTGTCTGTGTATCAATAGGTCAGATGATGATAAAAATCATCGAAGTCCCCTGTTCCACCAGAGGAGTAATAAAACTGCAATATCCTGGCCAAAGGATTTACAGGTCGTCACCGGATGAAGTGGCGATGAGTGGTCCACAGAATACGGAGGAAGAAATGTTAACAAGAATGGTGGTGACTCTAGACCCCTGATGTTCAGTCGGAGAGTCCGGATTCGCTCTCGCAGGCCTTTATCTCTCCAGTCCCATATGGTCGTTTCACTTTTCATCTTATTCAGTAATTTAGAATTATTCCTTTTTTTCCTCTCTCAGTGACTTGCTTAACTGGGCTTTCCTTTTACCAGGTTAGTTGAGGTAATCCAAGAGGTATTTAGAAGCCTTGTTGCCTGCTTCGTAGTTTTGCTCTTAGTACCTTCAGGGCTAAAATTCAGTCTTGTTCTCATTCCCTGTAGAGCAGGTAAGTACCAAGGTCAGGAGAGCAATGGTGTGAAAATTCTTCATAAAGGTGACTGATATGGCCAGTAGATCAGCCTTTAACTGGAAGAAAGGTCCTCCTGGCCAGGGCTTTTTTGTGATTTCAGATGTTCTGTGACTAAAATCTAAGGTTAAGGCTCATTTCTCCTCAACATCAATGACCTTCAGACCAGAAATGGTAGCGTTTAGAGATAGGTGAACCTCCAGATATTAAACCACACACTTCTACAATAGTTTGGGTTTTATGCCTGGAGGGGCTTTCCTGGCAGCTCAGACTGTAAAGAATCCACCTGCAATGCAGGAGGCCTGGGTTCAGTCCCTGGGTTGGCAAGATCCCCTGGAGAAGGGAAACAGCCACCCGCTCCATTATTCTTGCCTGGAGAATTCTTTGGACAGAGGAGCTGGGCAGGCTACAGTCCATGGTATCGCGAAGAGTCAGACACGACTGAGCAACTTTGACTTCACTATGCCTGGAAGGAGTTTCCATCTCGGAATACTGAAAGAGTTTGCAGATGAAATTGTGGTATTGCTATTGGTTATTATTAGAGAAATCATAGAAAAGGGGGAACACGCCATAACTCCAGAGGCAGGTATATATTGATCCAAGTCCACTTTCAATCAGGTAGCACACTCAGCACCAAATCCAAAGACTAGTTCCGTAATGGATCTTCTCCGTGTTGTTTGTCACTGATTTGAGATCACTTGTAACATCTGCCAAACTGAGAATTGCCTTCCTTCTCGAGGCCTGATGGTTCTTTGATTCCTTTAATGACAGTATAAGAACCTCAAGGACACTGTAGATCTTTCACTCCTTTTCAGATGAACACAGCCCAAGCTCTTTCCATAGCTTACCTAAGAATGGGAAAGCCATCCCTCCTGAAGGTACTGGGCCTTGAAGCTGCTACTGGGCTTGGTGAATATGCTGGACAATCGGGAGTGGCCCTACCTATACTCAGATCCCTTAGGAAATTTCCAGGCTATCATTCTGACAAATACAGGGGCTGTCCTACTTTCTTTATTACCTTTCTCAGAGCAGAGAAATAGGTGAGTGGGGATCAAGGTAAAATTTATTAACAATTTCCACTTACAGTGAAGTACCACTCAGTCTTGTTTTATTTGGGAACAGGGAGGAAGAGTCTTAAGCAGGGGATCAGAATTTAATTCTTCCTTCATCAGATAATCAGCCAAAGTGGAGTAGTTGAAAGAAGTAGAGATGTTTAGCATGGAGAAGGGAAGCATGACATCACACACACACATGCATATGCATGTTAACTCAAGACCAGTTAGCTCAACCTCCTAACTGCTCACCCAATGATTTCTTCGAGACATAACACACACACACACACACACACACAATCAAGGCCAGTTAGCTCAGCCTCCTAACTGTTCTGCAAATCAACTCACCCAGTAATTCGTTCCAGATTCCAAGCGCCTTACATTTCTCAGTGGGAACCACTGAAGTAGCCTAACCAGCTGGCTTATCTTTCTCCAGTCCAGTCTCCGCGCTGTAGCCAAAGTGCTATCATTGTACTCTGGGCCGTATCCCTCCGCTGTTGAACCCCTCTGTGACGAGACCTGTGGGGAAGGGCCTGCATTGCTTTGGCTCCTCCCCACGCCTCCCTCTCACCTCCAAGCGCCTCAGTCCGGTGTCCCCTCGGGCTGTGCCCTCTGCATGGAGGACGCGCGCGTCTCCCGCTTTACTGGTTCTCCTCACTCTTCAGCTCTCAGCTAAAGCCTCACACACCTGGCGGTGGGGAAGGGGCAGGGAGCCTCGCAGGCTCGATGAGGTCTCCCGGCTGCGCTGTTTCATCGCACGCGGTGTCTTTCCCCTTCTCTTAGCGTTTCGTTCTTCGTCGAGTGTCTCCAGAGGTTGTAAGGCCTGGGACCAGGTCCTTGTCGTTCTCTGCCATTTCCCAGCCGTAGCTCTCACATGGGGCAGGCGTACTGCAAATGCTTTTTGAATAAATCAGTGAATAAGTTTAAAAGCAGAAAATTCTACTCCTTTGGAAATAAGGATCACACTTAACTTTGTGGGGCTCTGCAAGGCTGGCCTTAGATCGGTTGCTGATATTTACCCTGAAGTGAGCCGTGAGAGTTTGCTAAGCTTTGGATCTGCCAGAAGGGGAGTGGGTGGGTGAGTTCCTTCTGATTCTGGGTCAGAGGTCACAAATGCATAGTCTGTGGGCTGGATGTGGGCTACTAATATATTTTGGTTGGCTCCAGCAGCGTGTTCAAAATTAGGACGTTTCCCAGCTTTCTAGCTTCTCTTGGGAAAACTTTGAAACGAGGGTGGCACAGACCTGAGCTGCTGCTTGGCAGCGAGTGATCAGAGCTGAGTAACAGCGGAGCGTGCTCGGTAGTTGGGCTGCACTCTCCAGGTCACCGCAGTCCCCCCGGCCCCTATTGTCTGACCCACTGCGCTGTTCTTTGTCAGCCACGTGGCCCTTTTAGGCATTTGAGTTTATGGTTCCCCCACTGCTCAGTAACTCCAAGTATTCAGCCTACTCAGACTGAATCATTGCTCGCTTGGAGGACTTGAAGAATTAGACGTAAATCCGTCTCTTCCATCCCTATGATTGTCTGAAATCAAATCACTTGGAGTGTAAGACCCTTTGCCTGCTTTTGAAAAGCCAATTTTTTTTTCCTCATGATGCAACTATGTATTCACTGTTTATCACTTTAGCCATAATGCTATGTCCTGCCCATGGAGTAGATAATAGTAATAAATGTTTGGATGGACGGACAGATGAAAACACACACAAAAAATATTTGTTTACTTTTTTAAAAAACATGGATTTTTCCTCTGGCATGTCACATAGTACCAGTAGGGGGAGCCCTCTATTAATTTGGAAATCCATCAGGAGAATCTATCTGTTCAGCAGTCTGAGTGAAGTCGCTCAGTTGTGTCCGACTCTTTGCGACCCCATGAACTGTAGCCCACCACGCTTCTCCATCCGTGGGATTTTCCAGGCAAGAGTACTGGAGTGGGTTGCCTTTTCCTTCTCCAGGGGATCTTGCCGACCCAGGGATAGAGCCCTGGTCTCCCACATTGTAGGCAGACGCTTTACCGTCTGAGCCACCAGGGAAGTTGTTTAGCAGTCTAGTTGTATTTAATTTAGGGCTTATGCTGAGAAGTTATCCTCCGGCTCTGCCCCCAAAATTCAAGTTAACACAATAGGAAATTAATCAATTGTAGGAAGGAGAGTATGCTTCTCACCACTGCGCCTGCCCAGGGCTTTTCAGAAGAAACACATTCCAGGTTAATATCCAGAGCCTTTAAATCTGTTTGAAAGCAGTTATCATTAAGCTGTTAACAATTTCCAAATTGAGGAGCATATTTAGCCCTAAGAGTCTCAGAGTAATGGGCTGCTTCAGGCACAAATACAAAATGATGGGTTTGCCAAAATACAGGACCACCACTCTTTCCACATCTTTAAAAAATGAGAGAGTAGTTGGAGATTCCAAGGTTCTTTGTAGTTCCAAGTAAAGCTTGTTTAAAGAAGAAATGCCTTATAAATGAGTGAACATGTAAAAATCTCTATGAGAAACTTAGGGCTTCTTTTCTCCTCCAAATCTGTCACTTTTGGAGAAGTCAGCTTATTTGGGGAAAAGATAAGTAATAGAAAAGAAACTATCAGTATATTGGTTGGATAGTATCACCAACTCAATGGACATGAGTTTGAGCAAATTCCGGGAGATAGTGAAGGACGGGAAGCCTGGTGACCTGCAGTCCATCAGGTCACAAAGAGTCGGACATGACTTAAGGACTGAGCAACAAACTTGGAAAAACAGTGTGTGATGGTATGTATGTTCTTTTTATTTTCATCTTTGTTTAGAGTTTAAAAATTATGGCTTTAGAGTCTTCATTATTAGTTGGCATCCAGTTCTCTGTTCTGGAAAGTTCTTTTCTTTTTATTTTGTTAAGTCATTAAAAAAAAATTAAACTAGAATTTACTATCAAAAAAAAAAGTATTGTTTTTTATAGTATGGGGTTGAATTTCAAGTTCAGTTAATATGGGATGGGGGAAATGGCAAAGAGGGTTGATAACTTTGACAAGAAGGGCTGATAACTTTCACTAAGACCTAAACATTGGTAGAGGAGGGGCAAATAATACTCAGATCTCAAAGCCATCTAAAAACTCAGTCTCATTAAGCTTCTCACCCCCTGTGCGGTAAGTATTGTGTTAGCCATACATATGAGATTCTAAGAATTTATAATTAAGTTGTATTCTTGGTACCAGAGCTCAAATTATACATTTCGTCAAAGGAAATGTGTGCTGTGTCATTCTAGTATGACTTCCAGTGGAGTTACCACTGATTTTCTCCAAAACAGGCATTGTGTAACATCGTTGTTACTTTATGTAATTCTTTGCACTATTATACTGTGGTTTTAAAACGTTATTGTTAATGATTCCAACTGAAAATTTGCTTAACGCATTTGTATCTATTTCCTTTTCATTTGTGTGGGTTCATTTTTCAGTTGCTTGAATTCAGATCCTGTTTACTCCATGCAGGTTTCTGTAGGGTAGAGGGCAGGGCAGCAGTGGACAAAGTGGCTATTTGTGGTGTCCTGACTATTTGCCAGTATCCCCTGGATCATCGAAAAAGCAAGAGAGTTCCAGAAAAGCATCTATTTCTGCTTTATTGACTACGCCAAAGCCTTCGACTGTGTGGATCACAATAAACTGTGGAAAATTCTGAAAGAGATGGGAATACCAGACCACCTGACCTGCCTCTTGAGAAACCTGTATGCAGGTCAGGAAGCAACCGTTAGAACTGGACGTGGAACAGCAGACTGGTTCCAAATAGGAAAAGGAGTACGTCAAGGCTGTATATTGTCACCCTGCTTATTTAACTTATATGCAGAGTACATCATGAGAAACGCTGGACTGGAGGAAGCACAAGCTGGAATCAAGATTGCCGGGAGAAATATCAATAACCTCAGATATAAAGATGACACCACCCTTATGGCAGAGAGTGAAGAGGAACTAAAAAGCCTCTTGATGAACGTGAAAGAGGAGAGTGAAAAAGTTGGCTTAAAGCTTAACATTCAGAAAACTAAGATTATGGCATCTGGTCCCATCACCTCATGGGAAATAGATGAGGAGACAGTGGAAACAGTGTCAGACTATTTTTTTGGGCTCCAAAATCACTGCAGATGATGACTGCAGCCATGAAATTAAAAGACGCTTACTCCTTGGAAGGAAAGTTATGACCAACCTAGATAGCATATTAAAAAGCAGAGACATTAAAAAAAAAAAATGCAGAGACATTACTTTGCCAACAAAGGTCCATCTGGTCAAGGCTATGGTTTTTCCAGTGGTCATGTATGGATGTGAGAGTTGGACTGTGAAGAAATCTGAGCGCCAAAAAATTGATGCTTTTGAACTGTGGTGTTGGAGAAAACTCTTGAGAGTCCCTTGGACTGCAGGGAGATCCAACCAGTCCATCCTAAAGCAGATCAGTCCTGGGTGTTCATTGGAAGGACTGATGCTGAAGCTGAAACTCCAGTACTTTGGCCACCTCATGTGAATAGTTGACTTGTTGGAAAAGACCCTGATGCTGGGAGGGATTGGGGGCAGGAGGAGAAGGGGACGACAGAGGATGAGATGACTGGATGGCATCACAGACTCAATGGGCATGAGTTTAAGTAAACTCCGGGAGTTGGTGACGGACAGGGAGACCTGGCGTGCTGCAATTCATGGGGTCGCAAAGAGTCGGACACGACTGAGCGACTGAACTGAACTGAACTGAAGTGAACTGAACTATTTGTACAAGAAGCCTGGATTCCTGGGGCTTTGCCCAGATTCCAGAGCAAGATGTTACACTTTGCCTCCTATTTATATATAATGGTGATACAGGTGTCAATATTGTTTTCTTATTTTAACTAAAGTATCTTGAATTTTAACCTTTTCATCTGGTTTTTTAGTTATCTCTTTGATCATTATGCAATAATGTTTTCTTTATACTTTTATACTTTTCTCTCCAAAAAAATGACGAAACACAAGATTACATGATACGAAAATAATTTGCTTGTAAAATAATATGCATGATTCATTTGTGTAGGCATCGGTTTTCATACCAAACTAAAAAAGTGGGAAACTTGGATTGGCTTTTGAGTATAAAGTAAGATTTTTTTTCTACAAATTCTTGATTACTGATGCCAGAGAAGTGAAAAAGAAAAAAATTTATTCATGTTAATTTCTTTTAGAAATAACATTAGTTGTGGGGGCTCTTCTGATTGCAAAAGCAATGCAAGCAGTTGCCAAAAATAGAAGAAATATTTCAGAATACTAAGATGGATACATTTTAATATAACATTTAAAAGGATTTTCTAGGTCAGTCAGTGCCTTTTTGAGTCAGGTGATCTCAACTGAATGATCTAATAATACTGATTTTTATTTTTGTGTGAGCTACTTCAGCCTCTTACTTATTTCCCAGTCAGAACATACATAGCTGTGGTAGTAAATATATAACTCTTGAAATAGAATATGTGGTGTCTCCAGGAGGAATTCTCAATTGAGCTATCATTGGTGAAGACTATGCCAGGCTTGCATACAAAGTGATATAGTATCTTGGTGTGAAATAGCATGTATCGACCTTTCTCCCTTTGATTTAGGCTTCTAGGACATTTTTGTGGTAAGGATTGATGAAACTGTCCCTAAAAAATATGTCTGTATAAATAGGAAACATTTGTTTTTTTTCCTGCAAGAATTTGAAGCTGCCATTGTTGTAGAGGTGCTATTATAGGACTTTTATTTACTTTTGAGGAAAGAATTAAATTTATATCGTCTGCTGTATACTTTTGGAAATAACCTTAATGTAGAAGAAAACAAGT
The DNA here is from genome assembly GCF_910594005.1 of Cervus elaphus. Lineage (NCBI taxonomy): Eukaryota > Metazoa > Chordata > Mammalia > Artiodactyla > Cervidae > Cervus > Cervus elaphus. Next base: position 86,639,601 of record NC_057815.1, read on the forward strand.
ATAGAAGTCATGTTTACTACTATTTTTGATATTTTTAACCACTGAACTTACAAGTTACGGTAACCTTATTTTAGCAGTATCTTAAGAGGAACAAAATTTTTCCTGGTACAGCAATTATCACCTGCAGATGGCCTAAAATTAGCATATTGAGTTAACTCCAGAAACAGCTTGTAAGCTGAGATGGAGTTCAGATAGTGAGATTTCACAGAAACACTTGGTATATGGTATAAATAACCAGCCATCAAGATACCAATTGATGCATATAAAGTAAAATGAGACTACTAATAGCTTAATTTAAATATCCTATGTAAGACTTGACGTTAAAGAGAATTTAATTTGATGTTAACGTAGTGAAGCCTCTCTACTTACAGAATATTAAGAATTATTTGTATGCACATACCCCAACAAAGAATGCTTGAAATTGAATTTATTATGACGTGTATTCTGAGTAGAAAGAAAGATAATTTAAGTGCAGACGAAGGCGTTAATCAGCCTTATAAAAGCCTGCGGATTTCAGGTTAACTCTTCCTAGGCTTTTCAGTGTTGTTATATCTGACAGATCCAAGAAGATACTCTATTTTATGACAAGGAGACATCATTTAGAAACAGAATTTAAGAGGAGAAGCCAATGACCAATTCAAAAGAATTTAATCTTTTCATGCATGAATTTCCATCTTTGATGGTGAATCATTTGTTCAAATGAGGATTGCAACAAGTATTTCTGGCCCTTTAATAGCCAGGCATTGAAAACACTGCGTCTTCCTTTGTGTTATTAAAACTTCTTGAGTTTTAATTCACTTGTATAAAACTATGGAGAAGGAAGTAGCTTCCCATTCCAGTATTCTTGCCTGGGAAATCCCAGGGACAGAGGAGCGTGATGGGCTACAGTCCACAGGATCGGACCCAGCTTAGTGACTGAATAACAAGAACAGAAAGACTTGTTTCAGCACTCATTTCAGCAGCAGAGATACTTGAATTGGAATGATACAGAGAAGATTAGCATGGCCTCTCTGCAAGGATGACACACAGATAGTAAAGCATTCTGTATTTTTGATGTTAACTAAACTTTATTGTGGTAATCATCTTATAATATATACATATGTCCTTATGATGTGTACCTTCAGTTCAGTTCAGTCGCTCAGTTGTGTCCGACTCTTTGCGACCCCATGGACTGCAGCACGCTTGGCCTCCTTGTCCATCACTCTTGGAGCTTGCTCAAACTCATGTCCATTGAGTCGATGATGCCATCCAACCAGCACATCCTCTGTCATCCCCTTCTCCTCCTGCCTTCAATCTTTCCCAGCATCAGGGTCTTTTTCAAGGAGTCAGTTCTTCGCATCAGGTGGCCAAAATACTGGAGTTTCAGCTTTAGCATCAGTCCTTCCAGTGAATATTCAGGACTGATTTCCTTTAGGATTGACTGGTTTGATCTCTATGCTGTCCAAGGGACTCACAGGAGTCTTCTCCAACACCACAGTTCAAAAGCATCAATTCTTTGGCACTCAGCTTTCTTTATGGTCCAACTCTCACATCTATACCTGACTACTGGAAAAACCATAGCTTTGACTAGACGGACTTTTGTTGGCAAAGTAGTGTCTCTGTTTTTTAATATGCTATCTGGGTTTGTCATAGCTTTTCTTCCAAGGAGCAAGCATCTTTTAATGCAGTCACCATCTGCAGTGATTTTGGAGCCCCCCAAAATAAAGCATGTCACTGTTTCCACTGTTTTCCCATCTATTTGCCAAGAAGTCATGGGACCGGATGCCCTGATCTTCATTTTTTTTGAATGTTTAGTTTTAAGCCACTTTTTTACCTTTCCTCCTTCACTTTCATGATGTGTACCTTAAACTAGTAAAAAAAGTTATATAGATTATGTCTCAAATGAAACTGGGAGAAAAAGTGAATATATTTTGAAGCTATCCACACATTAACAACCATCAGGACTGACTTAATGTTTAGCATGCTGTTGATATAATTTTGTAAATAAGATAATACCTTCCCAGGTTTTATTTTGTCTCTGATCACTTCCTGGGTAATTTTTATCATTCAGAAAGGAGACATTTCATAGATGACATACACACAGTATAAGGAAAAAATAACTCCCAAAGTGTGCATTTATATTTCCTTAATAGCCCAGCTTAAAGTGCTGTTTCTTATTGGACTGTATTTAAATGTGTACATTTATGTCTTGGGGAAAAAAACCTGAATTGAACTTTAAAACTCTGCACAACTGGTTATTAAATATTCAAGTGATACTGAAATCCCTGGTCAGAATAAAGGACTCCATCAGTGGATCTTGTAGACTTTCCTGGTAGTCCTCCAGATTGATCACTGCCTACAAATCCCATCCCTCCTCGTCTCCTTTTGTGCAGAAAAACTAGGCAGTCAGTGGCTCCCCCTGTCAACTCCACTTTACTACTTCACACGTTACAAGTTTCATTCCTCACCCCAAATGCACGTGTGCATACACACACCCCGACCCCTGGATGAGAACATTTTTTATTATCAGTCTTCTTCTTCCTCATCTTGTTTCTGGCGATCTCAGGACATTGGGGGAGCTTTTTAACAATTTCTCCTTACAGAACGCTGGGGAGCTCCTTATAATACTGAGCCTAAGCATTGTGGTCCCCTGATGAAATGTATTAAATAAAATATATGTTCAGATACTGCTAAAAATGCATATAATCTATCCCTCAAAGAAAAGTCCCCCGCATCTGTTACCATGCCTGATGTCTGTCTGTACTAGCATGGAAAGCTGTCTGTGATGTAGTATGATACGCAGATTGCGAGTCATATATAATGGCATGCACATTATTTTTACGTCTTTCTACACCCATTCAACAACAAGTTCTTTTAATGCATTAATTCTATAGTATACATTGTAAGTTTCGCATTCTGTTCCCTTGATTAGAATTTTTTTTCTGCCTAGGGAACTCATTTATTCTTTCAGAATGTTACTGAACCGTAATCTGGGAAGCTCTGCCTGTTTCCCCAGACACCACTAGTCCGTCTCCTAAGTGTTGGTGCCCTCCACCCTTAACCCTACTGTCTCACTCATAACACTGTCTGGTAAGGATTATTTATATAAATACCTGTTTTCCTACTCCATCGTGAGCTCCCATCACCCAGCCCCAATCCAAGAAACTAACATGCCCTCTACTGAGTGGAAGAATGCCTGTTTTATTACTTCGTGTTGCTCCAGGCCATGCATAGAGCATTTTGAGAGCTCTTTTCTTTCTTGTATTTGATAAAATAACATCAAATGTATTTTGTGACTACAGTTCTTTAACTCATCCGTATGATTATTGAGATTTGCTTTAAAAAACAGCTTTATTAAGGGATAATTTATGCACTTTACAATTCATTCATTTTACATGTACAGTTGAATGGTTCTTGCTGAATACAGTCCTACCGTCATCATGACACTCTAATTTTAGAACTGTTCTTTTACCCTAAAAAGCTCCCAGTTGAGGTACTTGACAATATTGCTGGAACTGTCCAGAAACTTCTGTGTGGTGAGTTGAACTGGATGACCTCAAAATGTGTTACCGTCTTTTGCTCTCAACTGTCAAGCACAGCAAGCTGAAGTGGGGCCTGGGTACTTAGTGGTGCTGTGTCCTGAAAGAAGAGTACATGCTGGCAACAAGGGACACGGTTTCCTTTCAGGGCCTGCTCTGTGCTGGCTGTCTGTGCTCGGTTCGTTATATATATCACCGTGTATGAGATTTCAGTCCCTTGGACCACACAGAGATCCAGCCAGTCCATCCTAAAGGAAATCAGTCCTGAATGTTCATTGGAAGGACTGATGCTGAAGCTGAAACTCCAATACTTTGGCCACCTGATGCAAAGAACTGACTCCTTGGAGAAGACCCTGATGCTGGGAAAGATTGAAGGCAGGAGGAGAAGGGTACGACAGAGGATGAAATGGTTGGATGGCATCACTGACTCGACGAACTTGAGTGCGAGCAAGCTCTGGGAGTTGGTGATGGACAGGGAAGCCTGGCATGCTGCAGTCCATGGGGTCGCAAAGAGTTGGACACGACTGAGCGACTGAACTGAACTATATGAGGTTATGGCATTATAGAAGGAGGAAGATTAGAGATGCTTCAGGCCAAACTCTTTTCTTACAGTGTCTCCTTTTTTTTACCTGCAAGACTTGGCGACATCAGATACTTCTGTTGAAACAATCCCCCTAGGCTTTGAAGACACCACTTTGTCTGTTTAGAAGTTGGCAGTGTGTTCTCCTATTATAACACGGTGTCAGTTCAAATTCATGTCCTTCCTGGAAAAGTGTATGCAGCAGCTCGAAAGTTGACCTCCGAGTTGAGAGTTCTGCAGAGCAGGTTCTATGTTGGTGAAGTCTGGATGCATTATCTTTTCTTTGAAGTGTTTCTAGGGAAAAAAATGCTCTCTTTGTCAGACTGCTATTTTGATTAAGACATAATGTTATTCAAGATAGCTTGAGATTCCTGTGCCTGGCATGCATGCAAACTTTTCTGGAACAAAACAGCATTTGTTTCTTCACGGACTGATGGTATGCAGGAGTCCAAAGTTCATGCTCCAACTTAACTGTGCTTAACTGTGATGTGGCCTTGACTAAACCAGTGGATGTCTTAACTTTTCTGAGTTAATATCTTAAAACAGAGTTTAGAAGTATTAATAGTTTCTCTCAACATAGTATATATATGTCGGCAACAGTCATGAAGTCCTTTAAAAATGAGAATGTCCATGGAATTCCTTGGTAGTCCAATGGTTAGGACGTTGTGCTTCCAAAGCAGAGGGCCAAGGTTCAAGCCCTGGTCGGGGAACTAAGATCCTGCATATTGCTTGTCTCGGCCAATAAAGAATAAAATTGCGGGTGCCCCTTTTTTCATTATTGGTTACTTAAGATGACAGATAACATCAACTTTCTTTAAGGATGCATTTTACTCACAATTAGCTTGAGCAAAAGGAGAAATACGTGTGAAGATAGACTTAATATTTGCCTACATGTCACTTTATGGCATTCTCCTCAAGGTTTTTTGATAGGAAAAAAATTATTTGATCTGTTAGGATTAGAAAGCTTAAGTAAGTTTGGTAGGCAGGATATTTCTTGTAACATATGTCATTTACTGAGAATGTATTTTGGGAGACATGGATTTCACCATAAATCCTTACTTATTTGAAGATCTCCATGCCAGTATTACATTTCGGGCAAGACTAATTTTAGCCAGGTTCACTGAAAGTGTGTTTCCCGTGTTATCTGCAGTAATTTCCCCTGGTTCCTCTTTATGCACTCTTGCAAACGTTCAGTCAGGGCCGCTCTCGCCTTCTGCGACGGCCCATGCTTCTGTGGAGTGTTTCCCCCAAGGTCGCGCTTGCCTTCTGCGTGGCCCATACTCTGTCTGTGGAGTGTGTTTCTCTGTAAATAAGTCCATCTCTTATCTATCAAAAAAAAAAAAAGTTCATTCAGGTTTTTCCATAAGAAGGTATGGCAAAACCCAACTGAAGTTTCTGGCCAACCCGATATATAAATCTATAGAATAAGCTGCTGTCTGTAGAAGTGGGGAGCAGCTCAGTGATTCCCCCTGGTGTGTGTGGGCAAGTTCTCTCCTCTCTCGGTGGCCTGCGTCCTCAGTCACCATGGATGTTTTGTTTTTCTCTTTCACAGATGACACGGCTGGTCCTGCCTCGCATGGTAGAAAGGTGAGTCATAAGCTCACACACAAACACTCAAGCTCATGATTATTTATAGGGAGAATCCTTTCTTTGAAAATTTCATTAAAGTTACTAATGAACCTCTCCTCCATGTCTTGGTGACAGAGTAATGTGCCAAGCGAGTCATGCGGTGGGGCATGAGTCATCCGGTGGTGCAGGCCTTTTCCCCTCGATTCCCTTTTTATTTCCCTCACCAGGGTGTTGGTGGTTCCTTTCCATCAGGATTAAAAAGCCTGCCTGAGTCACCATCACTAACTCAATTGCCTGCTCTTCTGAGGGGGTGGATAGAGTTCCTGGGATATTCCCAGGAATGCCTGCTTAAAGTGGTATGCTGTCACAGCCCAGCTCAGTGGAGTTTCATGAAGTGAGACTCCACATCCTCTGGTTTTTCTGTTATGGGAGAAATGATGTATGAGGAACTTAGGCATGTTATAAAGTGATCTTAAGGGGTCAGCCTCCCCCACCCCCACCCTTGGAGGAAAAAGGCTATGTCCTCTAGCTTCAGCTGTATTTGTATTGGGTTCCACTGGGATTTGCTAGATGTCTTCCTTTCTCTTGAGAAATGTGTTGCTAAGTCCTTATGTTAGGAATAGCAGGAAGTATAAGATGGGAATGAAATTCTGTTCCTCCCTTGGAGAAGTCTGAGTGATGGCTAAGCTTTCAAAGAAAACCTGTTGCAGACGGATGGGCTTGCTTGGTCATTTGCTAAATTTAGGGTCTCACAGTCATCCTTGCTGTGCAAAATGGCTTTGAGTTTGGGAGAGATCCACAGGAATCACAGCTTTGCGAAGAGCTAGGGACCCTACTTCCATGAAGGAGTCTCTGTGACCAGCTTCAGGCAAGGATTTACAGCTTATGTTTATCAATTACATATTCTTTGCCAGGTGTCGGACTAAGAACCCGATAAGTGTTTGCTTATATAACTTTGATAGCTTCCCACCATTGTACAGATGAGGAAACTGAAGTTCAGATTTGGTAGCTACTTTTTAGTAAGGCTCTTTGTTTGTAATTGCATTTTATGTGTGATTTTTTGTGTGTCTTAATTGCTTTATTTTAGTAAAGTTTCCCTTTAAAACATTTAAACTACTACTGATGGTTGAGCATGCCCCTGATGGTCAGATATGAAAGTGATGGTGGTCAAACCAGACCAGAATCTGAATGATTATAGAGAATTCGGGCAGACAGTGTAGAACTCCAGACGGATGAAATTTGGGTCATCAGCTTAATTCTAGTTTGGATATCTACAAGTGACACAGTATAAATTCAGGGTGGTATTCTACCCACTAAAAAAGAAATACTTACATTCCACAGAGGAATTTTTAAGTGTGTTGTTAAAAACCATATCCAAAGAGATACTGGTTATGACGAATCAGACTTGAAGAATCATGGAATTTCAGTACTTGAATTGAAACCAATCCCCCCTCATTTGACATAAAAAGTGAGATCCAAAGAACTTGAGTGCCATGAGGCTACATAGTGAATTAATACATGATACAAAGTGCTGACACATCTCTGTAGACCTAGGAGCCACCATCACAGTTGTAGCTGAAGCCTTAGATAAAGAATGCAAAGGAAAGGATCCATCCATTTCACTGAGTATAAAGTTTATCATATGGAAGATGAATTGGATCCTTGTCTTTAAGAAATCAAATTGATTTTACACCGAGGTTGTGAAATGATCTGGTGGAAAGCTATCATGGGCTGAAGAACTAGTCAGAAATGTAAGGGGGTTTTATGAATTGGTACTTTTGGGATAGGAGAAGGAACAGGTCTGTCTGTCTGAATTAAAGGCGTTACTTGTTGTATTAGTCAAGGCAGGCTAACTGCTATAACAGACCACCCCAGAATCTCAGTGACTTAAAATTCTTAAGGTTGATCCTCCCCTCACATCACAGTCCGGTGTGGATCAGTGGTCAGGACTCTGCTCTACACAGTCAATCCAGGGATCTCAGGGCTCCTTCCATCTGGAGTTGGGGAGGGGCCTACTCTTCCCTTGGGTTTCCCTGGTGGCTCAGACAGTAAAGAATCTGCCTGCAATGCAGGAGACCAAGGTTTGATCCCTGGCTTGGGAAGATCCCTGGAGGAGAGCATGGCAGTCCACTCCAGTATTCTTGCCCAGAGAATCCCATGGACAGAGGAGCCTGGCAGGCTGCAGTCCATGGGGTTGCATAGAGTTGGACACAACTGAGGCCTTGCAATTCTCTGCAGAAGTATCTGCACACAGCCAGCAAATGAGGGAAGAGAGAGGAAGGATGATTTTACAGAGCGTTTCATGGGTCAGGCCTGCAGGTGGTGTCCCTGACTTCTGCACTCGTTCCATGGTCTAGAACTCAGCCACAGGCTACAGCTAACTGCAGGGGAGACCAGAAGCATTGTCAGCTGTGTGCCCAGGAGGGAAGAAAGACTCCAAGTTCACAGATCATCTCAAAGCATTCTTACTTACACATCGTAAGTGATTTGATCATAGCCTGCCCTGGGAGCCATCCCCAAATGATCTATTTCCTATGGTTGGTTGCCATAGGTTTCGTATCTCCATTGAGGAAAAGCAGAGCTCTTTGTTGTGGTGGGTTTGTTTTGTTTTTTCCTTTCACTGATTCTACTTCTGATGCATGTGGCTTTCCACACTCTCTAGAACTATAGCCTAGGGCCAACTGATTATCACTAAATAAGTCAACAAGTCTCTATAATCAAACTAAGGTATTATTATTACCATAGAAGTAGAAAGTACGTAATTATGTTACGGAGGAAACTTGCTCTTTCCACGTCCCTGAAATTATAAACATTGTGTACAGCTGGAGCCAGGAGGTGGTTGCCATAACAACCATGGAAAAGCTAAAAATAGCCCCTTTCATACTGTATTACTTAAGGTGGAATTATGACATGTTATGGTGTTTTAGGGCAGGCAGTTCTCTTTCATGTAGGAAATGTTTGCAAACTTTCTTCAACAAAGCAATATTTGTATAATGTATTTGGATCGCTGGTTCTAATTATATACCTGACCCCCGTGATCCAGGATTCTTTTCTGACATGGAACTCTGTTTTGATATGTTTCTCAGTCTTTTTGAGAACCTCTTAGAGAACTGTCTGTACCAATATTCAGTGTTATGTTTCAGCTTCAAAAAAAAAAAAACACACAAAAACTAATGACCCTCCAAGAGCAGACTTAAGTGCTCCCTGATAAGAAGTGAAAATATGAAGAACTGGGAGGTAGTCTTTTTTGCACAACCCTCCTCTTTCTGCCGTCACTCTCTGTATCCTGTAAGCTGTCCACATTAAGACCAAACTTGTGTTCTAGTGCTGCAGAGCAATATTTAGGCCTCCGTCTCTCTCCCTCCCCACCTGCAGCGTGGACCAATGATGGGAGTCCCAAGGAAGGTGGAAATCAGAGACTTATTTCCTGGGGGACCTGGCACTTCCTCCATGCCAGTCCTGTTTAAGAGCTGGGCACAAGGATTCTACAGCTGTCTGATAGAATAGTGGGGCATGTGTGGAAGAAAAGAGGCTTGGTAATTCTTTTATCCAAGTGATCATTAAGGAGAGTTTTCTAATTGGGAATTTCACCGAACTTAGGAAATTCTAGAAAGCATAATGAAAGGAGGCTACAAATGCAAGGAACTGAATTTCATAGGGTGGTGTGTGTTTAATGTCTGGCTTGTGGGAGGGCTAGTCATTGAAGAGAATATTTTTAGATGAAAAAGTGCTTCCTTATCAGCAGTGGTGTTTCCTCCTTTGTCTTTGCATTATTTTAATTCTGGTAGATCCTCAGTAACTTACGCCACTGAGGCACCCTCGTGTGGCTGTTAGCAAGTAAGCAGCATGATGAATTAAGAAGGTTGTATCACAGAAAATATTACTGGACTTGTTTATTTGGGTACTTGTCATAACAAACTGGAAATGTTCAGAAATATGAGTATCGGGAGTCTTCATTATGGAACTTCAGTGAATATTCTTAATGTACCTTCCAGTCTTAGAATTGTTCCCCAAGTCCCCGGAAAATGAGAGATTAGCCAGGGTTTGGTTTTATGTTTGTTTCTGCGTGCAATTAAGTGCAGCCCATTTTGTCCTTCTGCTTGATATAACAGAGTTGTCGTGAGTCTGGCTGTGCCATGGATACTAGTTTGACATCACTAATTCTGCTTAGATGGGGGATTAGCACTAGATAGAGTAGTTGATTTTAGAGGCTGGTCCTTTATGTGTCTTGGTCCCAAATGTTCACCCCCATCTCTACGTAAAGAATAGATACTGTATACAGTACAGAGAGTAAGACAGCTCTGCAAAGGTGCTATTGGTGAGCCAGACAAAACTAAGTTGAATATCATTATCCTTGGAGAGAAAGAGGGACTTGTGTGTGGGAGGGTTTTTGCAAGACAGACAAATACGTGTGCTGCTCTGCAGCACAGTGTTTTTGTGGAAAGGGTGTTTTTTTTTTTTCTCTGCTGTCATTTTGCTCCAGTGATAAATGCTGTCCGCTTCGTGTTTACTTGGATCTAGTGCATTCTCTCTTTATACTTTTTAACGCATTTTTGGAGTGCAAATATTGTGTTTTGAATAAAGTATCTTCCAATTCCAACTTTTCACTTAAGTCAAACTAACTCTACCCCCTGGAAATTTTTAAATTAGGGTAGAATATTTGAGAAACAAAAATCTCACTTGCCTCAAGGAGTAAACAACTCAAAGCACATGCTTGCATAATTGTGGCAAACCATATTTGACTATTGGTCTGTATTAATTTTGCAAGCAGGAACAAGGTTTTTTTTTTGTTGTTGTTATTTATTTATTTTTTCCATTTATTTTTATTAGTTGGAGGCTAATTACTTTACAATATTGTAGTGGTTTTTGCCATACATTAACATGAATCAGCCATGGATTTACATGTGTTCCCCATCCTGAACCCCCCTCCCACCTCCCTCCCCATCCCATCCCTCTGGGTCATCCCAAGGAACAAGGTTTTTATTATCTTACAGTGAACTTTCCTGTATTGAAATCATTGCTTTGATGAGTGGCACTTTAGGAATCCATTTTGGTGAGGTCAAGATTTCCTTTTTAAAAATGGTTGTTTTTTTTTTTTTAATATTTATTTATTTGGTTGCATTGGGTCTTAGTTGCAGCACACATGATCTTCAGTCTTCATGGCAGCATGTGGGATCTAGTTCCCTGGCCAGGAATTGAACCCCAGGCCCCCTGCAAATGAAGCTCAGAGTCTTAGCCACTGAACCACGGGGAAGTCCCTAAAAATGTTTTTAATAGCATTTAAACTTTAACTTTTAGAAGACTTTTAAATTGTATTTCACTTGTGAGAAAGGAGAGAAACAGAATGTAAGATTTTTGTTCGAGGGCACATGCCGCCCTTTTAGTCAAATTGAGTATTATCTAGCCCAGAATCCCACTGATTAAACCAGCAGTGATCGGCTACAGTGAAAAACATCATCTTCTACAACTACTTGAATGGCTTTTCTTCACTTGCTGTGATGAGTGAGGATATAGCAGTTGCTGGTTATATGAGAAAATGTTAAGATAAAACACCGCCTAAACTTACATGGATGCTTGGGGCTCAGGATGGGGTGCAGAGATTTGGGCTTATTCTCAGAAAGCAGATTGTGTTGCAGGAGACGGCTTCTGCTTGATTGGGATCTGCTTTTAGCTTAAAGGTAACACATTCTAATAAATTATAAATATATTTCACTCTCTTTATATAGAGATTTATTGAGATATATTTCACATGCCCTAAAATCCACTCATTTAAAGTGTACAATTTGGTGGTTTCTAGTATATTTACAGAGTGTATCGTCACCACAATCTAATTTCAGAACATTTTTAACACCCTAAAAACAAAGATATTTTAAACATCATAAATTAATATTGTATTAAAAGTCTCAGTAACAAAGGTGGTTTTTAAACCCTTTTAATCAAAGGAATTTCTCACAAATATAGATAAAATGAAATTGCTAGATAACTAATTGCTAATTCACCTGTTTTTATCTTAGAATAATCGGGTTCTAAGTCCTGATAGACATTCTTACTCTTAAAATTTAAAAAGAGAAGCCTTTTCTGTCTGTGTGAGAGACACAGGCAAAAACTACAAGAATGGTATAATTAATACGTTGACTAAATGTTTCAAACTTTCTTCAGAAAACTTGAGATTTGATTTCTAAGTCCAACCTGTTAATTGAGTCACCACTTAGGAAAGTGTATATTACTAATAAAGACTTCAGTTCAAAAAAAACAGAAGCGAAAAAACAACTCATTTTTAGTGACTCATTAAGTGGAGGGCCCAGACTTCCATTTGATGGTTGAAGTGGCATCTTGCCTAGAGGCTGGCAGATGGACTGAGTGACCTTTGGGGATTATTTCTTTTCAGATTTATGTCTAAAATAACTTAGAAGCCATTTGGTCTTGTTTCTTTTATTATTTTGCATAAGAAGGGCCTATATAGTCCTTTTAAAAAATACAAAAAAAAAAAAAAAAAGGCCTTGGGAAGTAAATTCAGGCCAAGAATAATGAGAAAGTAAGAGCTTCCCTGATAGCTCAGTTGGTAAAGAATCCTGCAATTCAGGAGACTGCAGTTCTATTCCTGGGTAGGGAAAATCTCCTGGAGAAGGGATAGGCTATACACTCCAGTATTCTGGGGCTTCCCTTGTGGCTCAGCTGGTAAAGAATCCACCCCCAATGAGGGAGACCTAGGTTCGACCCCTGAGCTGGGAAGATCCCCTGGAAAAAGGAAAGGCTACCACCCACTCCAGTATCTGGCCTGGAGAATTCCACAGACAGTATAGTCCATGGGGTCGCGAAGGGTTGGACATGACTGAGCAACTTTCACTTTCAAGTTGAGAGAAAGGCTTCCCAGGTAGCACAGTGGTAAAGAATCCATCTGCCAACTCCAGAGATGCAAGAGACTCAGGTTTGATCCCTGGGTAGAGAAGATCCCCTGTGAAGGAAATGGCAACCCACTCCAGTATTCTTCCCTGGAGAATCCCATGGATAGAGGAGCCTGGCGGGTAACAGTCCATGGGGTCACAGAGAGTCGGGAGCATGAAAGATGAAGGAAAGGAACCTGATCTAGAGGGCAGGAGACAGGTAGGGTCAGGTCGAAGTTGCTGAATAAGGGGACCAACTCCCCTGAGAAGAATGGATTTGAGGACCAAAAGTTGGTTGTTAGTTCTGTCTAAAATTCCCCAAACCCTAATTTCACACTTTACCCAAGCTATATACAGTTGCTAACAACATGATTACAGATCGAGATATATAATTATTTGAAATAGAATAACCTGGCTGTTTTTCTAACCCACCTCTCTCCTTGCCTTTTATCAGCATGTGCTATGCTTGGTATATTTACAGCATTGCTTTTCTCAAACTAATTTTTACTTATTTGTAGAACGAGTCATTCCTGGTAACTTTCTGACTCTGAAATCTCATTAGTTTCTAAAAGTTATAGTAGAAATTGAACTTTGCCTTTTGGCAAAAGAATATGATTTGGTGAACTATGGAGTAGCGTGACTTTAGAGTCAACTCTTCATTTAGCACTTGAATGCCTACCACCTGGGAAGGTAAGAAGGCGGGGCATAACCATTCATTCATGTAAGCACCTGTTACATGCTCACCACAGGCAAGAGTATTTTGAGGAAAAGTATAAGTGAAGAGCTATGATGTCGAGAAGCGGATGGGTTTTATGAGGGATAAAAATGTTGATGATCACAGAATGATTAAATGCCGCAGCATGATAGTATGTGGCAGTGTGCCAAATTAAAAGCGTACCAGGAGCATGAGAGTGCTTTTGAGAGTGATAATTCTTGGTGCTGTGGCCAGAGAAGACCTCAGAGGATAGAAATTAACTCAAGAAGACTGAAGATCTAATCTGGTCATGCCCCAGATTACTAAGACTGAGAAGTGAGCTAATTGCAAAGAAGAGCTGTTTTTAGTTGATTGAGTTATGCCTTATTCACTGACCAAGCATAGCACATGCTGATGAAAGGCAAGGACAGAGGTGGGTACGAAAAACAGCCAGGTTATTCTATGTCAAATAATTTTAGATAGCTCAATCTGTAATTTACAATTGTATATTTGATTTCACTCTGTTTACTTGCATCTTCTCTTTTTTAGATCCAAAGGGGTAATTCTGAACATCTCCTCTGCCACTGGCATGTACCCAGTTCCACTGTTGACCATCTACTCTGCAACCAAGGTGAACAGTTTTTTAGTAAATGGTGTCAGAAGAAGAATAAAGAATAGTTTTCAGTCTGAGAAACAAGCGAGGGACTTTCTTGAAGTTCTGTCTTTAGCCATTTTCAAATGGACTGAGAAGAAAAGGAAAATAGCCAACCCTAGTTTCAGAAGAGCCGGAGCTGGAGATAGACTGACTGGTATCAACTTTACAACCGAACTGAGGCACCAAGATCTCAGATCCACAGATGATTTTTTTCCCCCCTCACGGTTCACTGGTTTGAAAACTGGTATTTGTACTTCCAATAGAGAGCTGGTCTGGGCCAGTTAGCTCAGCTGATCAGAACACGGTGTTAATGAGTCTAAGACTGGGCACTTGGTTCATGAATGACTCAGCACACAGCGTAAGTGCCAAGTCCGCAGAGCTGAGGAGTAGGACTGCAGCCAGTCAGCACATAGGTAAACACAGTAGACAAGATAGAGGGGGAAACTGTGACTGTTCGGCAACATTATCCAAAATTCATAGATATTTACTGCCACTTCTGGAGTGAGACAAGAATTTCCAGAGCTCTCTGTGAGATTCCATAATTCTGTATCACATCACCATTCACCTCTTCACACTACTACCAGGACAGTGATTTAGAATGCATCTTATACTGCCTGCAGGTTGATGGCATTGTTCTCAAATACATTGTTGAAGCATAGGATACATCTCTGAAGTAAAGGCGACCACTGAGACGCTGCTTTTAGGGGAAAATGAGCAAACTAAAATGCACAGTAAGAACTTGCATTGTGCAGGGGGAAAGAAAGAGCAAAATACCTGCCCTCTTCCCCCTTGCCTTTTGGCCCCTGGAAAAACTGAAAAGTACTGTATTTTGAAAAAGCTTGCCGCGCCCCCTCAACCCTGCAATCTACCTGCTTTCTATATCTCTGAAACATACAGTAGGTATGTTTAAAATGAACGCCATGTTTCTTGAAGTGATGGGTGAACTTCTTCCAGCCTATTCTGCTCCACAGACACAAGACTATTGATATTATTAACAGGGACTCTAGTAGAGTCATCACTGATACATTTCAAGCCTGAGGTTGAGTCCACATTTGAAAAAATGGTATATTTTACAAATAGATTTAGAGTTGTTCTCTTGGAAGAAGATGGGCTGTCACGCTCATCTCTACACTTCTTGGATCTTGCCATCCCAAAGGACGAAGAGAATGCTTGCTCTTTTCTTCTCTTTACTGACAACAAAATCCCCGTAGAACAGACTTGAACAGAATTCATACTGTGTTTCTGTTCGAATGGCAAGTGGGGAAGAGGAATGTATCCTTTGTTATATAATAAGAGGTTTTTTCTTGGAAAGTAATTTTCTGAAAACAGAAAAGATAAGAAGAGCCTTTTCCAGTTCAATCAGAATTTGATTTAGATATTATATTTGGTTAAAGAATACTTAATTAAGTGGCAGATGAAGAAAACGTGAGGTTTTGAGTTTTGTTTTTTTTTTTTAAGGTCTCATCTTCATTTGAAGTGAAAAGAATGATTAGAAACTATAGTGTTAAATGGTTAGTTGATTATTTTTGTTTCCATGGCTACAGATCAGGCCGATTGATGTAATGTGTGTGTTCTCACTCCCACCCCCTCCCAGGCTTTTGTAGATTTCTTCTCTCAGTGCCTCCATGAGGAATATAAGAGCAAGGGCATCTTTGTGCAGGTGAGTAGAGTTCGGTTCAGTTAAGTATCCCTGTTTTTGTGTGGTTTCCACAGCAACAGTTGCTGTCTTGGCAACGAAAGAAAATCACATCCCTAAGTAAGTGAATGTGACGTTAGCACACTGTTAAAGACATGGTTTCTTTTCCTTTATGCCCTTAAGTCTAGATTTTAAACAGTTATTCTCTAGAATTTTAAAGCAATGACCCCTAAAGTAGAACTATGCAGCATAAACAGTTGGTACATAGTAATTGTAAGTGCTTATGATTTTATTTTGAAAGAATTAGACCATCAGTATCTCTTAGCTGCCAAGTATGCAAGGAGTGCCACAGTTTATCAATGATAGGAGAGGAGAGTGCTGAATAAAGCTAACTTTTACTAAAGTGAGGATGACTGCATTTACCAGGTTGATATAGGTATGGTAGTGATTTTTTACTTTTTTAAAATTGTGGTAAAATATACACCGAAAGCACCATTTCTGTCGCTTTTAAGTATTCAGTTCAGTGCCATTAAGTACATTCACATTGTCTACAGCTGTCACTACCTTCCATCTCCAGGACTTTTTGCAGTTGTCCAAAATGGAAACTCTCTATCCTTTAAACAGTTGCTTTCCATTTACCCTCCCCCAGCCTCTGACAACCCCCATTCTACTTCTTGTCTCTGAATTTGACTACACCAGGTACTTCGTAGGAGTGGAATCCTACAGTATTTGTCTTTTTGTAACTGGCTTATTTCACTTAACATAATACCTTCAGGGTTCATCCATGGTATAGCATGTGTCAGAATTTCCTTTTTAAGGCTTAATGTAATTCTGTTACTGGTATATATCACATGTGTTTATCCATTCATCTGTCGATGGACATTGGGCTGCTTCCATCTTTTGGCTGCTGTGTATAATGCTGCTTTGAACGTGGGTTTACACCCATCTTTTTGAGACCCTACTTTCAGTTATTTTGGATATATACACAGATGGAATTGCTGGATCGTATGATAATTCTTTTTTGGAAGAATCACCTTCCTGTTTTCCACAGTATAATAGCTGCCCTATTTTATATTCCTACCAGCAATGCATAAGGGTTCCAGTTTCTCCACATCCTCACCAATATTTGGTATTTTCTTTTCGCTTGTTTTTAATAACAGCCATCCTTATGAGTGCTTCCCAGGTGGCACAGTGGTAAGGAATCTGCCTGCCGATGCAGGAGACACAAGAGACGTGGGTTCGATCTCTGGGCCCGGAAGATCCTCTGGTGGAGGAAATGGCAACTTGCTCCTGTACTATTGCCTGGAGAATTCCATGGACAGAGGAGCCTGGCAGGCTATAGTCCATGGGGTCGCAGATTCAGACACGACTGAGTGACTGATCTGAGCTGATGCTTATGCGTATGGAGTGGTATCACATTGTGGTTTTGATTTTGATTTGCATTTCCTTAAGGATTATTGATGTTGAGCATCTTTTCAAGTGTGTACTGGCCATTTGTCTTATCTTCTTTGGAGAAGTATCTATTCGATTCTCCACCCATTTTTTCACTGGGTTGTTTGCTTTTTTATTTTTGAATTGTCAGAGTTCTAGATATATTCTGGACATTAACCCTTTATTAGATATATGATATACAAGCATTTTCTCCCAGTCTGTGGGTTACCTTCTCACTCTGTGGGTAGTTTGCTTTGGTGCTCAAAAGTTTTAAAGTTTGATGCAGTCCAGCTTATTTTTCATTGCTGTCACCTGTGCTCTTGGTGTCATAGCCAAGGAACCATCGCCAAATTAAATGTCGTGAGGCTTTCCCCCTAGGTTTCTTAAAAAAACTTGATTGAAGTATAGTTGATTTTCCCCTTTATGTTTTCCTCTAAGAATTTTACAGTTTTAGCTCTAATATTTAGGCCTTTGATCCATTTTTGACTTAATTTTTAGAGAGACCTTGGATTTTATTATGTAGCTAACAGATACAATGCTGTGAAAATACAATACAGAACATAACGAATCCAATGAAGGGGCTTTTATGGGTATCAGTCTCATAGCAGCTATCGCTCAACACAAAGAAATGATGGCTCACAGCATTTCCACGGTTCAGTCAGTTCAGTTCAGTCGCTCAGTCGTGTCCGACTCTTTGCGACCCCATGAATCGCAGCACGCACATCCATTTTCCATGGTTAGGCACATTTTTATCAATGTCTTGGGAGAGACTGAAATCCTTATCTCTTTCCTGCTCCTGTCCATGACCTGCGCCCACCTCTTCACACATCCAGTATTCATTATGGCTTTCCATTCTGTGAGCCTGGTATTTTCGTTTCTGCACCCTGAAGCCCTGGATGATCAATCACAATACAAATAGCTAATGTTAGAGGGAATACTCTTCAGGCACCATGCTAGGTACTTCATATGTCTCTATGTGTTTCACGGCATCTCCTAATGATCCTAAAGTTAGTCACTCATTCGTGTCCGACTCTTTGGAACTCCCTGGACTGGAGCCCACCAGGCTCCTCTGTCCATGGGATTCTCCAGGCACGAGTACTGGAGCAAGTTGCCTTGCCCTCCTCCAGAGGGTCTTCCTCACCCAGGGATCGAACCCACCTCTTTTATGTCTCCTGCATTGCAAGAAGGTTCTTTACCACTAGCACCACCTGGGAACCCCACTGAACATTTATTGGCTCCATCTGGTCAGGCAGAAGGTGCTGGGCTGTTTAGTTCCATTTCCTCCCTTATATCTTTAGGGTAAATATTTCCTCATCTTCCAGGGTCAGTATAGAGCCTGTTCCTCTAAATGTCTCCTCCTTCCATATCATAGCCCTTTGGTGTTACTCCAGTCTGCATCCCCCCATGAATACAGGGTACCCTGGGAGGTCAGGGTTTTCAAGACTCCTGAATTTTATATGGAACTACTATATGCTCCCGCCTTCCCCTTCTCTTGACACCAGTTATTTTAATGCTAACAGTCTGAACCTGCTACATAGAAGGTGTCGTATTTTGGTAATAGGAGCTCCGTAATGCACTCAGGGGAGGTCAGGCCTCACGTGCCACCCTGTGCCATGCCATCTTCTCATTCTGATGAATCAATTATATTCAAGCTATTAACTTACAATTTTTAACTAATAATTTTTAAAGACCATGGAGACCCAGTAGGAATCTTAAAGGTCCATTGGCGAGTGACCTGGAGGCAGTGTGACCAGAAGCTGCCAAGGGTTTCAGTGACAAAAGGGAGTCTTACGCCTTGTGAGTGCCGACGAGCAGTTTCTAAAATTCCGTGAACAGACGAGACTGTTCCTTCTCTCGTTTCCAGGTCTGCTTTCCCTCAAAGATCTTCTCTGCATGTTCTCTGCCTGTTGATCTGTTGTGACCAGCAGCTGCTACAGAAACACATTAGCATTTGTTTTGGAAATATTTTACTTTGATAAACTTTTCTTTTTCCTAAAGATGAATTACCAGTGATGTGGTTTCATTGATCCCTGTGTTCCGTCCCGGGAATTCACGCAAAGTTTGGACTTAGAGTGAACTTGGTGAAAAACCAAAAACCGCAATGTTTGTGAGGAAAAGTAGTCGTTTCTGCATGAACCCATCAGAATGCTGAGGTAGAAGAGACTCTCATGTTAACTTTGACCAAAGGGATAAGAAAAAAAAAAAATCCGGTCTGAATGCAGCTCCCTTACAGAGTATTGGTTTTTTCTCTGTTTCTTGGGTCTTTTGGGTGAGGAGTATTCATCAGCTGGTTTCCCTTCCACTCCTTCCCACGTACCGTTTCCTGGGCGATCTGATTGAAAACAAGCGAGATGTGTAGCCTTCCTTCAGAGTCCTCCAGTGGCTGCCCATCAAGGTCAGGATTGGATTCGGACCCCACGAGGCCATCGCCTCCGAGCGCTCCATCATGCCACCCTGAATTCCAGCCAGAGCGGACGCTGTCGTGTGTGGCACATGCTGTGCCCTCGGCGGCGCCCTGACTGGCTCCTCCTCTGCCGGCACGGCCTCCCCCCGACCCCCGCTCCTCTGCCAGTCCCCAATTCACACCTCCTCCCTGCCCCGTGGGCAGCGCAGCCCGCGGGCCCGCCCCTCTTTCAGGGCTTCGGTCTCACTTCACCTGGGAAACCCCATCTCAGCTGCTGGGCGCACGTGGTTACACCTTCCCTTTTACTGTCTTCTTTCTCTCTTTTTTAAAAGCTGGATTTGTTGGGCTGTCCTGGGTCTCCGCTGGTGTGCGGGCTGCGGTGAGCAGGGGCTGCTCCCTCGCCGCGGAGCACAGGCTCTAGAGCTTCCAGCTCCCGTAGTTGCGGCACATGGGCTCAGTAGCTGTGGCCCCTGGGCGCTGTCTCCTTGCGGTGCACGGGCTTAGTTGCTCTGCGGCATGCAGGACCTTCCCGGTCCGGGGATGGAACCCGTGTCTCCTGCATTGGCGGGTGGAGTCTTTAGCCTGAGCCACCAGGGAAGCCCCTCTCTTATTTCTTATTACGTATCTGTGTCTGATACTCTCTGGCCCCAAACTCCCCCATCCCCTCCCAACCAGTGTTTCCTTGGATACACCGCATCTAGTGGGCTTTGTATCATGTTTGTCTCTGTTGCTCATGGCGCCTGCAGTGCGGGGCACACCAGAGACCTGCCGTCTGCTGGCCTCGTGCCCGACCCTGGCAGTGCAGGGCTGTGCGTGGTGATGCACAGTCCTCTGTTTTAAGGCCTGAGCTGCTTCTGTTGCTCGCATAGGCCTCTGAATTTTCAAATTCTCTATCTAGAGGGTTTCCAGGCTAATGCTATGATGTCAAATTTCAGTTTCTTCTAATTTTTGGAAGACAAGTTTCTTTCTAGGTCTGTGTCCATGTGGAGATACAACAGATTGCTCTTTGGGGAGAGGGAGAGAGAATGTTTTTCAGATTCTGAATTGTTTTATATTCATTCTGTTGTTATATTTTTTTCTTTGCTTTGCTCTCCTCATCTTTCCTTCAACTCCTTCCCTATAATTTTGTAAGAGCATTTAACATTTCCTTCATGGATTCAGATTTGCCAATAGATAAGCTTTTCCTGGAAACACAAACAGTAGCAACAACAAGTGATAAGAAACATCTGAGAGGTGCATTTTGACTCTATTGACGTTAGAATAGAGGATAAGAAATATATTCTTGTAAATCTCATTGAAAGTTGCTCTGTTAGTGAGAACGATCTGTTCTCATTATTACCCTGTAACTAAATCCCAGTCAAAATTATACTTAACTCTTTCAAAGGGCAAAGTCGTAAGTGATCTGACTGGCTAGTTGGTGGGCCCCAATACCAGGCTCCATCTCTTAATGCCAAGCAAGTAAGAAAGAGCTGAGACTAAGATGACATCCTTAAACTGTACTTCTTGAACTCTTATTCTGTAAAACTTTCACAGGCTTTCTTGAGTGTGTGTTTTTTTAATTTGGAAATAATTTCAAATCTGTAGAAAGCTTGTAAGAATAGTACAAAGAACACCCCAGTATTCTTTATGCAGATTCACTTACGGTTAATGTTTTCCTCCATTTGTTTTATCATTGAGAGGTGAGCTTCATGTATCATGTTTCTTTACCTCCAGATCCTTCAGTATATTTTCAAAGAATAAGGATACCCTTGTAACTAATCACAATACAGTTACCACCTTTACAGTTAACATTGATGTAGTGTTTTTATCTAACCTACCGTCTGCATTCTAATTTTTGACTGTCACAGTATCTCTCATCTTGGCTGAGCTGCGTGGCTTATGGGACCAGGAACGGAACCTGGGCCATGGCAGTGAAAGCTCAAAATCCTAACCGTTAGGCCATCGGGGAACTCTCTCTCATAATATTCTTTATAGCACTTTTTACCCTCCTGTAAATAATTGAGTCTAGGACCAGGTATCATATAGTTTTCCTATCTCTTGAGTTTCCTTTTATCTGGAATATATCCCTAGCCTTTCTTTGTCTTTTATGGCATTGACATTTTTAAAGAGTATAGGACTCCTCTGTCTTTTTAATGGAGATTTCTCGCTCGCGGTTTCTCTGATGCTTCCCCATGGTCAGATTCGGGTTATGTTTTCCTGGCAAAATGACTTACATGACGGTGTGGCCTTCTCAGGGCGTCACATCCAGAGATGTGTGATATCCATCTGCCCCTTCCTGCTGATGCTGATATTGGCCCTTCAGTCAAAGAGTTACCTGGTTTCTCTGCTATAGCGTGACTGTTCCTTTCCCCCTTGCACTGATGAGCAGTCTGTGGGGAGACGCACTGAAAACCATGCACATGCCTACCCCCATCACAGTTTCTCCTAGATTTAGCATCAGCAATGACTCTTCACAAACCTGCCTTATGAAAAGCTTTTTTTTTTTAATCTTTTGGCAGCACCACCCAGCATGTGGGATCTAGTTCCCCAAGCAAGGATCGAACGCACATCTCTCTGCAGTGATGGTGCAAGGTCTTAACCTTCGGGCCACTAGGGGAGTCCCCATGAAAAGCTTTCTGATGCTAAAGAATTTATGAAGCCCTGCCCAGATATCTAGCCATTTCAAAGCCAGAAGTCTTAGCTCCCTCAGTCCAGGTTGTGGTTTTATGCAGACCACACTGATTACCAGCGTTCTTGGTGGTGGTAAGGGAAGGATGCTGAGCCTAGAGTCAGCAGGCCGGGGTTTAGTTCTGATAACATCCCTCAGTGGTCTAACCCACAGAAAGCTGCCTCATTCCCTTGAGAGTCAGCCTTCCCCTCTAGCCTCTGGGGACACGTGATATTGCATGTATAAATAAAAACACTGGAAACTCTGCAATGATACAGAAGCATGATATAAAGAGGAAAGAAACTCACATTTATTTTGACTACCTATAATATTTTCACCTCTTTTGTTATCTCACTTGAGAGAGATGTTAACCCAATCCCATTTTTACAAACAGGAGGCAAAGAATCAGTAGGCTTCGTGTAACTTGCCTGAGGTCCCTGCAGCTCCCCAGTCACCAGGTGCCTGCTCCTGGCTGGCTCTTCAGCCAGGCAGGGAGGAAGCAAGTGAATAAGACACACAGTTCTGTCCTCAAGGCACCCACACAGACAGACATTTAAACACACTACGATGACAAGAGATAGTGAGTCCCAAACCAGAGGTGTATATTGTGTTTCACATTTCTTCAGTCAAGAAATACTGGGAGGGAACTGCTGGGGAGGTGGGGCTGCAGTGGCAAAAAGACGGATGGAGTCCCTGCTGCGGCAGAGTTTATATTTGGTGAGAAGGGGACAGACAGTAAGCAAGCAAACACACACATGAACGAGACGATTTCACACAGTGATCCGTTCTATGAAGACTCTAAAGGAGGATGCTGTGTTGGGGGCGTGGGGGAGGCATAGGGACTTTAGGAGTTTCCCCATCCGGATTAGTCAGGTGGGGTTGAGTGACGCCAAGGTCTGTGTTCTTTCTGCCAGGCCCCCGTGCTTCTCCCTGGGGTGTTACCCTGCACCATAGTTTTCTTGCTTGGAGCTGGGGAAAGCCAGGTCTCTGAAAATGTTCTCAACACGGGGATCATTCGCTAACTGAAAGCACCCATTAGGTTTAGTTTGAAAGGGAAAGTGTCAGTTGCTCAGTCACGTCCGACTCTTTGCCATCCCATAGACTAGAGCCCACCAGGCTCCTCTGTCCATGGGATTTCCCAGGCAAGAATACTGGAGTGGGTTGCCATTCCCTTCTCCAGGGCATCTTCCCGACCCAAGGATCGAACCAGGGTCTCCCGCATTGCAGGCGGATTCTTTGCCGTCTGAGCCACCAGGGAAGCCCAGGTTTAGTTTACCTGACTCTTTACCAGAGGAGAGGTGAGGATGCAGGTGGAGACCATCCAGACCCAAAGAAGGCAGGTGTAGGTTTCAGCCGGTCTGGCCTAAAAACGAAGGGGGGGCTTGTCACACTTAGCAGGAGATTACAAAAGAATGCTGCATTTAAATGTAAACTTATCATAACGGAGAAACGCTCGGGGCTTCATTCTCTTAGAGTCCTACCTTCCAGTGGTTTGTTTCTCCTCAGTGATGAGAGTTGGCAGTTTTGTTAATTCTTTTAAAAAAACGTAGTTTTTAGAATAAATTTAGAAAACAAGTCAGACAAATTGAAGTGAGGGAGCAAACAAGATTCCAGTTTATTTTGTTAATGAAAGAAGATATTCTTTGTATTTTGTTAAAGCATTTTATTGCTTAGCATAATCAGACAGATCCATAAGGCTTCAACGAGCTAGAAAAGCTCAACATGGAGAAATAGGTGTTGGGAATGAAAACATAAGTCCTCATACATTCTTCTTGTTAATTGCCAATGACAATAAAAGAAGGCAATGGTGTGTGTCTTTAGTGCAAATGGAGTCTAAATACAGAGAACAATGAAGCAGCAGAAAGATTCTCACAGGAGATAGCTATATCTGGTCAACTGCACCAACTTTGAGAAATGTCTTTAAGAATAATAAAATTAGTCCTGTTGGGATCTTTGGACCCAGACCCCTTCCAACTAGGTGAATCCTTATTTTTGTCAGTGATAATGGCTTTTTTCCCTTGGCTTTTTAAATAATGTTGCACCATGAGAAATAAAAACCTGAAGTGTCCTTTAGTGACAGTGTTAGTTGCTCAGTTGTGTCTGACTCTTTGAGATCCCATGGACTGTAGCCTGCCAGGTTCCTCTGTCCATGGAATTCTCCAGGCAAGAATACTGGAGTGTGATGCCATTCCCTCCTCCAGGGGATCTTCCTGACCCAGGGATTGAACCCAGGTCTCCAGCATTGTAGACAGAGTCTTTACTGCCTGAGTCACCAGGGAAGCCCTTCCTCAAACACTTTAAATCTATATCCATGAAGGACTCAGATATCCAGGTCATTTTTTTTTATAGCAAATGGTGTTCTTATACTTCTTACAGAATATAAAATGTTAGCTAAGTTTTTCTTTCTAAATCCATTCTGAAAAATATAAATATTAGAAAACTTGGAAAATTGCTAATACATACCAGAGTTTAAGTCCCACACTCTTGAACTGACAATGTTCTATTTAATCCTCGTAATAATGCAATAAGGAAGATGCAGTATACCCCAAGGAAGAAACTAAAGCTCAATATTTTGCTCAAGATTTCATGACTAGTAAGTGGTAGAGTGGAATTTGAATTCAGGTCTATTGATTTCAGAGCTGATGTTCTGCCGCCTATATCTAGCTTATTCTTTCTTTTACACCTGACATTCCATCCATCAGGAAATCTTCCTGACTTTAGTTGATCCTTTAAACACATCCAGTACCTGACCACTTTTCGTGACCCACCACTGCTGCTAATCTGAGCCACCATGATCTCTTGGCTGGACCTTTTGCAGTATCTTCCTGTGTGGCCTCCCTACTCCCACCCCTGCCAGCCGCCATAGTCTGCTCCTGCAGAGTGACCTCTTTAAAGCATAATCCAGGTGGTTTTACTCCTCTGCTCACAATTGTCCTATGGTTTTTCATCTCTTTCAGAGTAAAGTCATGAATTCTTATGACCTACCTTGTTCTGATTGCAAGCATTTCACATTACCTCAGCCCTACCCCTGCTATTTCTCTGGCCTCCTTGTAGTTCCTCACATGCTCCAAGCACACTCATGCCTCAGGACCTTTGCACTAGCTGTTCTTCCAGTCTAAGGCTCTTTATCCAGGTATGCTTTTGGCTCACTCTCTCCCTCCATTGTAATCTTTGTTTATATGTGATCATATCATATATATGTTACTGTATCACAGAGGGCCCTTCTTGATCACCTGCAGTAACAGCCCCCATCACCTCCATCCTTCACTCAGGTTTATTTCCCTCCTTCCTTTTTTATCATCACCTGCCAATCTTATAGACATTCTTTTATCATCTGTTTGTAGATTCTATGCACCAGGTTCCCCTCCCCCCAACTAAGATGTAAGCTCAGTAAGGTCAGGGATTCTGTCTTTGTTCATAACTGAATTCTGAGTGCCTAAACCAGTGTTCTAGTAGGTGCTTAGGAAGCACTTGTTGTTGAATATATGATTTTTTGGGGGGGAGATTACACTGTTTGTCCTTTGGTTCTCTGAATTTTAACGTACAAATTCCACACATATGGAAGTAGGTCATTTGTAAGATTATCAGCCAGCCAGTGTTGATCAAAGATCATCTTTGTGCAGAGCACAACACATCAACTCCTTTATTTTGTGCCTAGGTCCTTTGTAGCTAATGTTACTATGGGGCCTTTGCTCATTGCCGTGGAATCGGGGATCTCTACAGCATCAGAATGATTCCTTTTTCCTGAGATTTTCTAGCAAATCCAAGGATTTGTTTCTACCGATGAGATAATCAAGGGCCCTTTGGTGAAAATGCTCATGTCACGGTCTGCTAGTGAAATAACCCAATCTCAGACAGCAGAGAGTCTGCCTGCGGTGCAGAAGACCCGGGTTCGGTCCCTGGGTGGGGAAGATCCCCTGGAGAAAGAAATTGCAACCCGCTCCGGTATACTTGCCTGGAGAATCCCATGGACGGAGGAGCCTGGCAGGCTGCCGTCCATGGGGTCGCAAAGAGTCAGACACGACCGAGCGACTTCACTTTCCTTTCTAAAAGTAGGATCTAGGTATGTGATCATTCAGATTTTCTGGAGGACATCAGATCCTGCGATGGAGGATGAGTACACAGACTTAAGGGAAGAGATTCCCTGAAACGCCTCCTAGGAGCTGCAGCCTCTGCCTTGAGAATGTGTGCCGGCTTCCCTGGTAAACGTAATGCTCGTAAAAGGCAGACCAGACGCCATGTTGAGAATTCCGTATTGTACAGACGGACTGTTGTTCTCTGGATCCTTGTTTCCCAAAGCATGGTTGGGGGTTGTTGTAGTCATCTTTAAATTTGAGACGGCGTGTTCAGTACACAGATGACGACATGAACGATCACCACCGCGTGAGGTTAGCAGGTTTGGTGTTTGATTCTTGAACACCTGCCGGGCAGAGCTGGGCAGCCATCTTTCTCCTGTTCTGTGACATTAAGTTGTAGTTAAACTTCCAGTTCTGAATTGAGGCCCCCTAAACTGTTCCCTCAGGACCAGATACCTGAGCAGGCTACTCAGTGGGTGAGAAAAAGGATACCGAATTTATCTCCAGGGGTTTCTTTTTTTTTAATAGGCTGATGCAAGGATAAAACATCAACAGCTTTGCTTTATGGCCTAGTTAATGATTTTCAGTTTGAAGACCAGGGCATGTGCCTGCATCTGTAGCTGTCAAGGGTCAAGCTGTTTCCAGGCTGACTGTATTTATCACAGCAAATTGTTGAGCTTAAGCAACTTTTAAAATTTGTTGTGTTCTGCCCAAAATACTTCCTATGAAAGTATGGGTATCTTCTTGACCTGTTCACTATAATGTTTCCCTGCATAGACAGGAAAGACAGGAAAGGTGGATTAATGATCATTTATTGGGTTTTAGTTTAACTGTTTAGATGACGTTTTGACCTATAAGATATTTCCTTGTTGTTCAGTCACTAAGTCATGTCCAACTCTTTGCGACCCCGTGGACTGCAGCATGCCCGGCTTCCCTGTCCTTCATCCTTCACTGTCTCGTGGAGTTTACTCAAACTCATTCCCATTGAGCCGGTGATGCCATCCATCCAGCTCATCCTCTGGCGTCCCCTTCTCCTCCTGCCTTCAATCTTTCTCAGCATCAGAGTTTTTTTCCAGTGAGTTTTTCTTTTTCTATTTTCTTCTCATCAAATGGCCAAAGTATTGGAGCTTCAGCTTCAGCATCAGTCCTTCCAGTGAATATTCAGAGTTGATTTCCTTTAGGTATTTTCTTATACTGTCCTATGCCTTAGTCACTCTGTTGTGTCCGACTCCTTGCGACCCCATGGACTATAGCTCGCCAGGCTCCTCTGTCCATGGAATTCTCCAGGCAAGAATACTGGAGTGGGTTGCCATGCCCTCCTCCAGGGAATCTTCCCAACTCCAGGGATCAAACCCAGGTCTCCCGAATTGCAGGCGGATTCTTTACCATTTGAGCCACCAGGGAAACTTTTACGTGATTTGAAATACTGCTTTTTAAATGCTAGCTGAGCTATAGAAAAAGCTATGTGTTTGCTTTTGTTTAGATAGATAGATAATCTTAAGTGTCAGAATATCTAAAGTTGTGTTTTATAATGTCATATCACGTTGTCAGCTTTCTGGTGTCATTAATTTTCTGGACTGCAGCAGTAGAAAGGGACCCCAGTAGTGTATTCAGGGCTGTCCCGAGAGCTCTGTTGCTGATTCATTCAGTAGATCTTCTTGGCACTCACTGCACATGCGCGGCTATGGCGGTGGCTAAGCATATAACGGTGAATAAGACGGTGACATCACAGAACTCCTGCTCTGGAAATCAGTACCGTCGGTGACTGGACTTAGTTTTCTGTACTCTTTAGCCTTGCTCCTGGCACTGCTTCGTGCCTTTCCTGTGGGTGGACCGTAGCGAATTGTTGCAGGTCCCTGAGAACATCCTGCTGCCTGTGTCTCCTTTTCTTTGCTCCTGCTGGTCCCATTACCCAAAATGTTCTGCCCTTATTCGTTTACCTGACAAACTCCCATCTCTGAATCCTTTCCATCCTCTGCTGGGCCATGTGAACTGCTTCGATTTTAAACCTTTGTAGAAATAAACACCCTTTCCAGAGTAGAATTGATATGTCTCTCTTGCCCCCACCTCCAGAGCCAGGACCTCCTCTAGACAAACTGGAGGTTTAACTGAATGATGAGTTGACATTTGGCACCATCAAGTGGTTCAGCCAGGCAGTGCGACTTAATTTAAGATGAGAACAGCCTGATTTATGCCACCCCAAGGAGGGAGGCAGGGAGGACTAGAATAGAATAATGTAATTGGAACGTATCATTAGTAGACCACCTTTATACCGAGAGGCTCGAAACTTCACTCTTGATAGGCTTGTGATCTATATATGAGAAAGGTTTGTTTTTTTTTTTAATCTTTCCTTTTTTGTAAGCAAGAAACCCGAGGCCCAGGGGTGTAACAGCGTTTGCTTGAGGTCCTTCACTACTGAGTCAGAGTGCACGCACACATTCTCTCTGCTCTGTTCGATACTCAGCTTGACGAACAAGCTTTCTTTCCCTACCCACTGTCAGAGCCTCGTGAGCTCTGCATTTCACTCTGTGTGTTAGCCTGGGATCGCTCTTTGGTTTGTACCATCGCATACTGGATCCTTGCAGCAACATGGTGTTAAAAATAAGAACCTATTTGACAAAAAAAAAAAATGCTTTTTAAGTGAAGAATAAGGGTAGAGTAATAATTCCAGTAAGTGTGTGTGTTAATCACTCAGTCGTGTCCAACTCTTGGTGACCCCATGGGCTGTGGCCCGCCAGGCTCCTCTGTCCATGGAATTCTCCAGGCAAGAATACTGCAGTGGGTAGCCATTCCCTTCTCCAGGGGCTCTTCCCAATCCAGGGATTGAACCCAGGCGTCCCGCACTGCAAACAGATTCTTTACCGTCTGAGCCACCGAGGAAGCCCAATTCCAGTAAACAAACTGTCAGACGCCAAAAAGTCACCCAGTCAAAGTTGGCCCAGGCATTGAAGTACTTTGGGGAAGTTCGTTTCCTTAGTGTCCGGTTTGTGACTGCAGGGAGTAAGAAAGGGTTGGCGAGGGACAGTGGTTAGGCCCTTGGCTTCCTGGTTCTATTAAGTGGGTTGCACCTTCAGCTCACCTGTTACGGAGGGTGACTCATGCTTGGGAATGAGAAAAAATAACAAAAGAGACATATGGGAACTCCCCGCTCTTAGCAGAAAGAAAACCTATAGATTGGAGCACCTTTCAGTTTTATTTCTGCCTTTAGTAATGAAGTTTTTGATTTTGACCACCATGTGTTGAAATAGATCCACTTCCTTAATAGAAGTTTCATTGTAATCTATACCCTTTCCTTTCACACATTTCAGATAAAGAGAGTACATTCACTCTTTGGTATACAAGTGTGCCCAAGTAATTTCAAGGTGTAGAAGGGACCTCTTGTGTCATGACTCAAGAGTCACTGTAGTAGGGTTTCCTTGCATTGTGTTGCAGCATATCTAAAATACAGCAAGCATCAGAAAGAATTAATTCCCCTAAATAATAATTAATTCCCCTAAATAATAAATAATTAATTCTCCTAAAAGGTAATGTCCAGGTCTGTCATCCCACACTAGTGCTGTCCAATGTCTGTTAGTTACCCAAGCTGTTACCCTGTAATGTTACCCTGTCTCCCCAACAACAAAGAAAAAAGGAAAAAAACAAAGACAGATGGTGGTCCTAGCTCATCAGCAGCAAAGTTTATAAAACTCAGAAGCAGAATGGTAAGAAACTAGGGGAGAAAAGTGGGTAGGCCAAAGCTGAGAGTGTGAAATGTCTTTTATTTTAGACGGGCCAAAGCTGATAGAACAAGCTTAGTAACGGTAAAGTAGGGAGAAAACTAATTTTACCTCTATAGGGACATAAAATGTCAAGAACTCCTATATGGTGG
This sequence comes from Cervus elaphus, assembly GCF_910594005.1. Taxonomy (NCBI): domain Eukaryota; kingdom Metazoa; phylum Chordata; class Mammalia; order Artiodactyla; family Cervidae; genus Cervus; species Cervus elaphus. The sequence continues at coordinate 86,669,563 of NC_057815.1, forward strand.
TTCTGTAACCATGTGGTTTAGTCAGAGTAGAAAGCATCCTATTCCGAATCTCTGCTCTAGATTTGTTTAATGCTTCTTTTTAAAGACTCAAAAAAGGTGTGTTTCTGCTTATTTTTAACACTTTCTCTAGTCTCGAACCCTGTTGTGTTGATCAGGCAGTTCAGTTCAGTCGATCAGTCGCGTCTGACTCTTTGTGACCCCATGGACTTGGGTGCACACAGCAATGAAGAAATTTTTCTTTTTTTTAGGGAAGGCTTTTTTTTTAAACATTTGTTTGATTTATTTATTTGTGCTAGGTCTTCATTGCCACGCTCGGGCTTTCTGGTTGCGGTGAGCAGGGGCTACTCTTCCTGCAGCGCCCAGGCGTCTCACTGCCGTGGCCCCTCTCGTGGAGCACGGGCTCTGGGTGCTTGGACCCCAGTGGTCGCAGCTCCCGGGCTCTGCAGTGCAGGCTCAGTACTTAGGGTTCACGGGCTTCGTCGCTGTGCAGCTTTCTGCGTCCTCTGCATCGGCAGGCGGATTCTTAGCCACTGCGCCCCCAGGGAAGTGACAGATTTGGTTTGGTTTGGTTTTTTAAACTTGTCTTCTGCAGTCATTTCTTCTATCAAGATCGCTTTAGATAGCTGCGTCTCTTTTTCTTCTGTCTCTCTCTAAAGATACAAACTGTGTACTTTTTCAGAGCGTTTCTGCCACTCAGAGCAATCAGGCGTCACGGTGAACTCTGGGTTTATGGCCTTGCTAACCAACGGCGTGTTTTCTGTGGCCTTCTAGAGTGTCCTCCCCTACTATGTCGCAACCAAACTGGCTAAAATTCGAAAGCCAACTTTGGACAAGCCCTCTTCGGAGACGTTTGTGAAGTCTGCCATTAAAACCATCGGCATGCAGCCCCGGACCAATGGATACTTCATCCATTCTCTTATGGTATGTCAGTTTTTAAGTCCTGAGTTAGTACCTTGGTTTGGGGTTTTCTTTCCCTTTGACTCACAAAATTAGTATGTGATACATTAGCATATATATGTTGTCTAGACTTACTAGCAAGGCCTCCGTGTTTTCCACCGCACATCTAAGAACTCTTAAATCTATCTATAAATAAACAGTAATATAGTAAAACATAGGATCATATGTGTCAAATGAATTCAGATTGCAGGCCTTAATTGCATATCTCTCCGTTTCTTTCCCTAGGCCTCAGTAGTCTCAATCCTGCCTTCCTGGTTGTACTTTAAAGTGACCATGAATGTGAACAAATCTATCCGGGCTCACTATTTGAAGAAAATGAAGAAGAACTGAGCACTGGTAACAGCTTTGAGTAACTCAGCAGATGCACCAGCCTAGGCGTGTTTGCTGCAAGGCACCCACCATTTCCAAATCTTTTGTCATGCTTATTAACAGTTACTGATAAAGCTAAGAGTTGTCATAATTAGGAGGAAAGCAGAGGTTGCTTTCAGGAGTTCCTGGCATATATTCTGGATGCTACCAGGAGTTATTTTGAAGTTTAACATAAATGCTCATATCAAATGGATATAGAACTAACATTAGCAAGAACTGCTTACTATTAATAGAAGGAACATAATTATAGCAAATCAGTGAATGATAGAGTCAGACATAAGGTTAAACAGTTTCATCTGGTCCAAAATGCCAGTGATGATTATTCTTGTATTTGCACAGAAATGTACTTTTAAAAAGTAATGGCCAGCTACTCTTTTTTTTTTTTGGCTTTGTTTTTAACTCTTTAAGGGAGTGGGGATTCATTGACATGGAAAGACACACTGCAATCTGCAGAGCACTCTGTAAGCTTTCCTAAAAGCGTGTTTTCACGTTTATGTAGAACTTTCCTTTCGCAGGGGTAGCTAGTGACGTAAAAATAATGGGGTTATTTTTGACACATGATGCCTACTGAAATACGCTTTCCTCTAATACAGATGTCTTCTAGGTTTAAATGTATGTAAACACTGAACGCTCTGCGGTATGATTTATGAAAGTAAACAGGCCGAAATGCACGCTGAGGGGCAGCCCTTCCAGTGCCGCTAAAACCCTGGCCCAGGAAGGCGGCCTTCTTGGACCGCAGGTTCTTCATTTCTGCCCCGCACCGATACTGCTCACATGGGTGACACCGGACCTCTCCTAGGACAGTGATGATATTAGGGAAGTGGTGTTACACTCTTAAATAGGTACCCTATAGGTACTGATACAATTAGTTTTAATAAAAGATGATATAACCATGATGTTGATTGAAAATGTATTTCTTTGGTGCTTGAAATTAAGGCCATTTTTGCACTGGTTTAATATAAATTAAGACTTTTTTCCTGCTACATACATAACTTGTTTGGGGAACTTGCTAAGAAATAAATTCAGTGTTGTGGAATATGCACGAAGCCAGATCTTTACCTAGGCTGTGGTTCCCAGATTCTGAGTTTTAAGCACCAGGAAATTTGGAAAACAAAACAAACATCCATTTTAATTGGCATATTTAAAAGTGTTTCTAGCTTTTAAACTTGCCAGCCAAGGACATTGAAAAAAAAAAACAAAACAGAAAAACCCAAATCACCATCTGCCATTGCATCATTATATAGAAGTAAAGAAACTTTAGTACACTTAAAATAGGAAGAATATAATCTCAGAATAAAAAGTAGTCATTTAAATTGAATAAATTTAGCTTTACAAAAAACACTTTGCCTTTCTCTCTCTCATTTTTTTGTACAAATGGTGAAGTCACAATGACCTGGGCAATATATTATTTGCTTTCACACATTTGTTGGTTGATTGTGGTGGTGGTTTTGGTGGAGAGTTGGTAGAGAGGGGGAAGGATTGGTTTGCAAGTATGCAAAACGCTGCTTCTTTTACCCCATCAAGAAAATAGTTGTAATCTGGCTAGGAAATCCCTTAGCAGTCTCAAAACTTCTGAACTATGGCTCTGACTCCTTCAACTCAGTAAATATTCTCTTGTATATGACACTCAAGGCTGAAAATGATGGCATGAAAATCTGCTTCCAGGAACATGAAAGAAAAAGTACACTAAAAGAGAAACCAGTGTTCTCAAAACCCATTCAAAATAGTGAAGCATAATTTTTAGACTTCATTTTATAGTGACTTGACTTTATAGTCTGATGTGTGCTAGATACGGTTTGAACCCAAAAAGAGTAGAAGGTAATATTTATTGTTTATGTAGAATCAGCTCACCTCATGACACAGAAAACTGGATTTTAATTTATTGGTCCTTCATTGTCCTTTCAGTACCATAGCGTGGTGGGCTGGTGGCCAGGAGAGGTATTGCCCTGCACACAGAATGATGTAAGCTGTTTTGATTTGTCCTTGTATCAGGCCCACGTGCACTGGGAATAAAGAAAGATACTAATCAGTTTCTATTTCCTCAAATGTGGTCCCGATCTAAAGAGATGAATTCTTGAGTTCTCATTGATATTTGTTGCATCAAAATACAATGGAAGTGAACTTTATATAAAGTGAACATCAATTCTAGTATCAGTACAAATGGTGCTAATTCAGTGTAGAAGAGGAGATTTGGGGGGTTAATAATACAAGTATAAAATGAGCTTGTGTGCATGCTTAGTCACTCAGTTGTGTCCGACTCTGCAATCCCATGGAGCCTGCCAGGCTCCTCTGTCCATGGGATTTCCCAGGTAAGAATACTGGAGTGCATTGTCCTTCTCGTGGGGATCTTCCCGACCCAGGGATCAAACCTGGGTCTCCTGCATTGCAGGTGGATTGTTTGCCATCTGGAACTATATAGCCTCCAGGGACTATAATTTCTGAAGTCTGCTGATACCAAAAATTACCTGAGACTTTGGTGGTCTTGGGTTCTGCTGCTTTGCTCTTTAGCTTACCAGGATCAAAACATACCAAAACACTTTATTTAATATGTTGGATAAAAATATTTGAAAAATTTTAAGGACTCACTACTTTGTGACATTCTAATATTTTTAGATTAGCAGATTTATGTCACTCATGATGTAAAACATATAAATAGGGGCAAAATTAAAATTCCCCTGTGAAAACGTAATTCTTCCTATTGAGATTTATATGAAAACATCTAGAAATGAAACACTAGCATGAACACAAACTTAATAGGTGAAAAAATTTTAACATGATGAATGGTAATACCACAACTTTGTCCCCTTCCCTTACCTGTGTCATTGAAAAGCAAGCAAAATGGGTACTACAGACAGTAATCCTAAAAGGATATAAAGCTAGCTTGTCATCCTTGTTACAAAAGCTTCTAGACAAACTGTTGTGTGAATTTATTGAATGCCATTTACGCTTCTGGAGGCTGGAGAAACTGCCCTGTTAAGCTAACCCTTGAGCTTGGGGATGGGGGAGAGCCCAGGGAGGGAGCAAAGGAAAGACTGGTAATAAACAAAAGAAATAAACACAGTGTAAGTGCTATATGTGGAGGGGAAAATGAAGCAGAGTTAAGGAGGATGGGGAATCAGTGCTTGTCGGGGTAGGGGTGGGAGGCTTGTGCTGTTAAATAAGGTACTCACGGTAGGCCTAGAGAGGTGGTGTTTGAACTGTCTTGAGTAAGCCTTTTAGCTCTCTAGGGGAAGAGCATTTCAGGCAGACCAGCCTGCACAAAGAGCCCAAGGAGACAGCATACCTGGCGTGTTCCCGGGATAGCCAGGAGTACGTACATCTTGAAGCACATACTATGTGACCGATTTCTGGACGATTTCAGAGATCTTGCTTTAGTTATGACTTTCTAGTGTTATCACCTTTACATTCTTGATCTTATTTCACTACCTTTATTCACTGCATAATTCAGTTTGCTGGTATTTTAGTTGGATTTCTGCATCTATATTTAAGAAATGGGCTTGCAATTTTTCTTTCTCATATTTGTATGGTTTTCATATCAAGATTATAATCTCACTGGGAAATCCCTGGCAGTCCAGTGGTTTGGACTGAACACTTTCACCGCTGGGACCGTGGTTCAATACCTGGTCAGGGAACTAAGATCCTGCAAGCTGCAAAAAAACACAAAAAAACAAAAAAATGTTTATAACTTCATTAAATGAGCTTGGGAGTGCTACCTATTTTACTATGCTCTAGAAGAATATGTAAAAGATTGAGACAATAATAAACTGTTTCTTTGAAAGTTAATAAAACCAGTCTGGCCCTAGTATTTATTTGTAGGAAGACTGTAGCATCTACTTATCTTGTTGCTTTAAAGATAAGACTAGTCAGGGTTTCTGTTTTTTTGAGTTAATTTTGAAAACTTTTTTCTAAGCATATACTCATCTCCACCCTCCTCCAAATTTATTAGCATAAGAAACTTGAGGAGCTTTCTTATTTGTTTAAACCTCTGCTAGATATGTGTCTATTTCCTTTCCCAGTGTTGTCTTCTCACTTTTTTCCTTGACCAGTTTGCTAGCAGTTTCTCTATTTTATTAATTTTTAAAAGAACTGGTTTTTGTCTTTGTTGATTCTGCCTTTTTTTTTTAAATCCTCTCCTGCTTTCTAAAGGTTTACTGTGTTATTTTTCTTTTTTCATAATTTGAACATTTAATTGTTTCATGTTCAATGTGTTTTTTTACTCTTATATAAACCCACAATTTGTGTGTGTGTGTGTGTGTGTACACATTTGTGTATACACAAGTGTATTCTTCAGTGCTAACATTAAAGCTTTACATTAGGATTTCTATGACCTATGAATTTTTTAGAAATGTTTTTAAAGACACAAATTTAAGTAAATGTATTTCCTTTAAAAAAAAAACTTGTATTCATGTCACAATTAATTTTACATTATGTACATCCTGATATGATGGACTAAAGATACAGCATCACTTATGGTGGTATTCCTAGCAAAAATGTATAAACTGGATATAATCAAGAAGAAATGTTTTTTAAAAAACTAAATTAAAGGATATTCTACTAAATAACCAGCTTATACTTGTAAAACTTTCAGATTAAAGAAAACTAAAGAAACATGCAAAACACATGATCTTGGGTTGGATCCTGGTTGAGAAAATTTTTTTTTCCTCTACAAAGGACAGTTTTGAGACAATTTGTGAGATTTGAGAAGTCTGAAGATTAGGTAATAGCATTATATCAATGTTAATTTCCTGAGTTTGATCATTGTACTGTGGTTACTTAAGAAAAAGTTCTTGTTTTTTATGAAATGCACACTAGAGTATTTATGGATAATGGGACATTATATATGCAATGTAATCTAAAAAGATTCAGAAAAATATGTATACAGAAAATGATAAAGCAAGTGTGTTAGTATGTTAACATTTGGAGAATCTGAGTGAAAGGGAAATGGAAATTCTTTGTGCTATTTTGCAAATTTTCTGTAAATCTAAAGGTATTTCAAAATAAAAAGTTAAATCTTTTGTTGTTGATTTCTAAATAATTGCACTCTAATCAAAGACCATGTGAATATGACATAGTTTTAACCTTTCTCCACTTCAGTTTTGTGTTCTGAAAAATAGGAATAATGATAGCACCTATCTCATAGATTGTTTTGAGCACAACTTAATATTTTAAAGTGCTTAGAATCCAGCCTAGCATAAGGTATACACACACACACACACACACACACACACACACACACACACCCACATATGTTAAGGCATATCCAACTCATTGTGACCCCATGGACTGCAGCACGCCAGCCTCCTCTGTCTTCCACTACTCCTGGAATTTGCTCAAATCATGTCCATTGAGCTGGTGATACTGTCTAACCATCTCATCCTCTGCTGCCCCCTTCTCCTTTTGCCTTCAATCTTTCCCAGCATCAGGGTCTTTTTCTAGTGAGTCAGCTCTTCCCACCAGGTGGCTAAAATATTAGAGCTTCAGCTTCAGTATCAGTCCTTCCAATGAATATTCAGAGTTGATTTCCTTTAGGGTTGACTGGTTTGATCTCCTTGCTGTCCAAGGGACTCTGAAGAGTCTTCTGCAGCACAATTCAAAAGCATCAATTCTTCGGCACTCAGCCTTCTTTGTGGTCCAGCTCTCACATCTGTAGTCAGGCAGGACTGAGCAAGTAGCACTTTTTGATTACATAGACCTTTGTGGGCAAAGTGATGTCTCTGCTTTTTAATATGCTGTCTAGGTTTGTCTTCCAAGGAGCAAGTGTATGATAAAAAATGGTACCCAAAGATATCAGGTTTTAATCCCTGTATCTGTGTTGCCTTATATGGAAAAGGGGCGGGTATGATTAAGTTAGGGATCTTGAGATGAGATTTTCTTAGGATATCCAGATGGACCCTAAATGGAATCACAATGTTCTTAATAAGAGAGAAGCAGAGAAAGATTACTGAAGTAGGAGATGGCAACCCACTCTAGTATTCTTGCCTGGAAAATTCCATGGACAGACGAGCCTGGCAGGCTGCAATCCATGGGGTCACAGAGTTGGACACGACTGAGCACACACACAACCAGAAGAAGGGAAAGCAATGTGACCACAAACACAGAGGTTGGAATGATGCAGCCACAAGCCAAGGAATGCCATCAGCCATCAAATGTTATGAACCGGGAATGGATTCCCCCCTAGAAGTTCTGGGAGATGCAGGGCCCAGTCTTTGTATTAGTAACTGAATTTGGGCTTCTGGCCTCCTGAACTGTGAGAGGATAGTCTTAATTTAAGCCACTGAGTTTGTTACAGCGACCATAGGAAACTTAATCCCTAACAAATGTAAACTTATTACCTAGTCTCAGAAGTTTTTGAGACTTATGTCTAGGTATAGCCAATGCTTTAAATGTGCCAAGTGTGCTTAAGAAAAATGTCTATTTTCTAGTTGTTATTTTTCAATATATGTCCTTTAAGTTGTTTGTTAATTGTATTCAAATCTGCCATCTCTTTACTAACTTTTATCTGCCTGATCTGTCAGTAATTGACAGAAGTGTTTTGAATTCTCTCACTGTAATGAATTTCTCAAATTCCCCTGTTTTATCCATTTTTATTTTATACATTTTGAGGCTATCTTTTTAGATGAATAAATTTTAGAATTTTGACTTTCTGGTGAGTTGAACTTTTTTTTGTCATGTACTGACATCCTTATTGCTAGTGCTTTTGCCTTAAAATCTCTTTTCTGTGATATCAAATTAGGTACCTCTATCTTTCTATGTATTTATGTTTCATAAGCAAAATAAACCTGGGTCGGGCGGGCGGATAGTTGTTTTTTAATTTGGTAGTCTCTGCTTTTTATAGGCAAGTTTATTTCATGTATAACTTATGATTCTTAAAACATGAAGGCTTCTTTCTATAATGTTATTTTGTTCTCTTTGTTTCTTTTATGCTTCTTTTTTCCTCGCTTTTTGATTGGCTAAATTTTTTTTTCTTTTACTTTGTTTTTCCTCCTGTACTAGTTTGGAAGTTTTACATTCTTTATTTTCCTTGTCTTTACTCCTGAACATTTTCAGTGCATACACAACACAATTTAAAGTTATCTGGAGGGATTTCCCTGGTGGCCCAGTAGCTAGGACTCAACACTTTCACAGCAGGGAGTGTGGGTTCAATCCCTGGTCTGGGAATTAAGATCCCACGTGCTACCCAGTACAGCCCAAATTATATGTATTATACATATATGTATATACATACCCTCTTATTAACATCCTGCATCAGTGTGGTTCGTTTTTCACAACTGATGAACCAGTATTGTTACATTTGATTATCAACTAAAGTCCACAATTCACATTAGGGTTTCCTGGACCTTTTAACAAATGTGTGTGATGTGACCGTCACTACAATATCATAAAGAACAGTTTCACTGCCCTAAAAACCCCATGCTCCTCTTATTTATCCCTCTGTTTTCCTCCACCTCCAGACCCCTGCATCCGTGATCTTTTTGTTGTCTCTATAGTTTTGCCTTTTCCAAACTTCTATAGTTGGAATCACTATAGTACATAGACTTTTCAGACTGTTTTTTTTTTTTCCACTTCATATGCATTTAAGTTGCCTCCATGACTTTTCAAGGCTTAATAGCTCTATTCTTTTATTGCTGAATAATATCCCATTGTACAGATGCACACAGTTTGCTTATCCATTCACCTATTGAAGGGCATATTGTTTGCTTCTGGTTTGGACAGTTATGAATAAAGCTGCTCTAACCATTTGTGTGCAGGGTTTTATGTAGACAAAAGTTTTCAACTCATTTCGGGTAAATACCATGGTGCATGATTACTGGATTATATAGTAAGAGTGTTCAGGTTACTTCTGCTTAGCTTCTTTTCTGTCAGCTATCTTTTAAGTTCACTAATCCTACCATATTGAAGGTACTTTCTGCTGTTAAATCCATGTAATATCAGGTATTAATACATTTCACCTCTGGAATGTTCATTTGATTCTTTAATGTAATTTCTAGTCATCTATTTGAATACTCCCTTTTTCATGTTTTGCCCACTTCCTCTATTTTTATAAATATTCTAATTGTTTTAAAGTCCTTGTCTGCTTCCTCCTACATCTGGATCATCTGTGGATCTACTTATTTTTTTCTTTTGAGGAGCGGTCACATTTTTCTGCCTCCTCACATGTCCCACAATTTTTAAATACTACATGCTGGAGATTCTATGTAAAAGAATCAAGACTGAAGTCAATGCTATCTTTTTTTAGGCAGGCTTTGCCACCTCCCTAGTAGATAGGATGGAGACCGATCACTTCAACCCAGACAAGTCCTGAGCTGAGCCAGGGTTAGGTTGCCACTTTCATTATATTCAGTGCTACTGTCGTTTGACATGTCAGCAGAATGAAACCGGTCATATGTTTCATGTGGGCTTATCTTTCTGAAGATTTAGCTTTTCAAGGGAAGTAAGACCATGAGAGGTTCCACCTTGTCTTTTCATCGCAGACCTCTACCCTTCTGTGCAACCATGTACTCAGCAGATGCCTCGTGGGGGGAACTGGTCATGCATCTGAGAGTGCTTCTAGATCCAGTCCATCATGCCATCCCAGTGACTGTCAAAAGGTCTGTTGGAGTCTTTCCCCTTGTAGAGACGCCACTGTCTTCGGCAACTCCAGTCAACAGTTGTCATGCTTGGAAAAGTCCCAGGGGAAGAACATAGCCAGCTCACCTAGTGAGGGCTCGCTCTTTAGAAGTTTAGTTAAGCTAGTCCTCATTGCATCCAAATATCTCCAGTGTCTTCAAAGGAAAATTATTTATGATTGTTTTTCCTGCTGTAATAGTGACTGCTTGCTACTACCATGTCTCACTGAAAAACAGGGACTTCACTGAGTTTTTAATTTTAATGGTTACATTTGGTTCTTTTTTAAAAAAAATAGAAAAGCTTTGAATTTTTTATGGTTTCAACTATACTTATATCTTTAATTGTTTTATTTATTTCAACATATTAAACACCATTATGTTGTGTTTCTTATGGTTCCAATAATTCAGTTTTTTTTGTAGATGTTTCTGTTGTTTCTGCTGACTTTTGCTAATCGTACTTCATTTCCCCCTATTTTTCATGATTCGTGTGAGTTTTTCATTAGACCAATATTGAAATTATTCAGAATCTTATTGAGTGTAAATTTTCCCGGCAGGATTTGTGTTTGTTTTCATCAGGTATGGGGGCGTTACCAATTTTCACCTGCCTTATATTAAAATTCTCAGGTTTGCAGCTGTTGGGTTTCTGTTGTTCTTGGGTGTCGGGGAGGGGACAGGGAAACTGTACAAATGGTACTAATTCGTCCTTACAGAAAGAAAAGAAAGTGAAGTCACTCAGTCGTGTCCAGCTCTTTGCGACCCTCTGGACTGTAGCCTACCAGGCTCCTCTGTCCCATGGATGGGATTTTCCAGACAAGAGTCCTGGAGTGGGTTGCCAGTTAAACCCATGGAAAATTAGGCTAGTGGCCGTGAGGTCTCAGGGAAGAGTTCTTCCTACCCTTAGTTAATGCCAAGACAAAAAAGTTTTCTTGCTGTTGGCCTTTGTGACATTTCTGTACCCCTTTCTGGTATCGACTCCTTCCTGGGTCCCAGCTTTACACGGGTCTCTGCTGCAACTCTCCTCCTGCACTTGGGCTCCATCCTGTCCCAACCCATCTGCCCCCTCCCCCAGGAATATCCAAGCAGTGGGCCACCCAGGAGTGTGTATGTCCCAGCTTACTCATCTCCCTGGACTCAGATTCCCACATTATTCCTGGTCTCAGCTGCTGCTGCTGCTAAGTCGCTCCAGTCATGTCCAACTCTGTGACCCCATAGACAGCAGCCCACCAGGCTCCCCCGTCCCTGGGATTCTTCAGGCAAGAACACTGGAGTGGGTTGCCATTTCCTTCTCCAATGCATGAAAGTGAAAAGCGAAAGTGAAGTCGCTCAGTTGTGTCCAACTCTTAGCGACCCCATGGACTGCAGCCTACCAGGCTCCTCCGTCCATGGGATTTTCCAGGCGAGAATACTGGAATGGGGTGCCATTGCCTTCTCCACCTTGTTCTCAGAAGAAATCTTTTTTTTTGCACAAGCTAATTCATTTATTGAAAAGCATTTTATCTTTTATTAGTGTTTTATAGCAGATATCCCTCAGGATCTCCAATCTAATTTCTAAAAACAGAATCTCTACGTACTTTCACCACATGGAGCTAGATTCTCCTACCTAATGTTCTACTGACTAGCTCACCTCCCCGGAGCCACTGCTCTGCCCCTGAGAGGACAATGGGGCAAGAACTGGAAGAATCCTTGCAGACTCATACCTTATAAATGTAGTTTCTGCCCAGCAAGTGGTACTAGAAGGATGGAAAATATGAGGCCACTTTTAACACACCCCATGCTGATGGCTTACTGTGTTTTTTTCATTCATGCATCCACCCTGGTGCAGATGTTGGCTGCATTTGACAGTTGGACAAACCAATTATGACTGACAAGCACTATACAACCTATGGGAAAGTTATAAGTGGAACCTCGGATGAATACTCTATTTAAAGCTATGTCATCTCTGGTTCTTTCCAGGCAAAAGACCTAGGCAGATCAATTTAATTTTTGTGCTTCTCTACAATGGATTTGCTTCTACAAAGAGGATAATTTATTTCTAAGGCATTAAGGGACTTAGTCCACCAATCATTAACTTAATAATTTCAGGTACTTTTAATTTATTCAGTAATAAGCTTTTATTGACTATTTTCTGACCAGAATCCTAATCACTTGAAAGAAAATAATCCCTGCTTTAAGACACACCTAAAAACAAAAGGGCCAATATTCTGGTTTCTCTTTAGACTGTATAAATCTTTCACCTTCTTAAAACATGTGGACTTGACAACCATTTCAAAGTTTTCTATGAGATGGGAAGTGAGGGAGGAAGGGCCCTTGAACATTTAATGTTTATCATATACTTCATACCATATGTAAACTGTTGTTCAGAGTTTATTATACCTCTCAAGGCCTGCACAAGCTGACGCCTTTCTGTGCTGCGCTTAATTGCTCAGTCGTGTCCAACTCTTTGTGACCCCCAAGGACTGTAGCCCACCAGGCTCCTCTGTCCATGGGGATTCTCCAGGCAAGAATACTGAAGTGGGTTGCCATGCCCTCCTCCAGGGGATCTTCCCAACCCAGGGATCAAACCCAGGTCTCCTGCATTGCAGGTAGATTCTTTACCATTGGAGCCACTACCTCATCTCAAAAACCTGCTTCCTTCACTCTCTATTCTTGCAGCAACTTTCTGTTTCTCCAATATTTCCCATCATGGAGTGTGGTAGAATGATTGCAAAAATGCTTCAACACTCTATTCCTCCCATTTTCCATACCCTTTGGGATGTGACTTTACAACTCCAGTCAAGAGGTAAAGTCTATTTCCCCACTCTTTGAACCTGGGCTAACTTGGTTTAGCCAAGAAATGAAGAAGTGGTTCTGTGCCACTTCCAAGCCTGGGCCTGGAGAGGTCTTGTGTGTGTTTACATACACCTCCCCTGACCCCACCATTAGATCATGCCTAGTGAGCTTGTTCAAGGATGAGAGACCACATGGAGCCAGGACTAATCTGGACCAGCCAAGCACCAACTGCTGACCTACCTGCTGAATCAGATCCAAATCAGAACTCCCAATAAACCTGGGACTCAGCATACGATGCAGACACTACTGACTAGGTTAGGTCCCCCATGTCTCATATAAAATACAGCAACTGTAATATCTATTTTTTAAATGTCTACTTCCCCTGCTAGACTATAACCTCCATGAGGGGAGGAATCAGGTCTGTCTTGATCACATCTAGCATGGTGCTGGCTACAGTCAGCACTCATTATTAGTGGATTAAATGAGTATATTAGTGAATGTATGAGCAAATCTTCACACAGTCCAACAGATGAGGAAACTAAGGTTGGGAGGGCTTAAGTAACCTTTCTGAAGTTACTCACCAAGGAAATAGCGAGGCTGAGACACAGTTCATACACTTGAAATAATACAGTTCACACAGTTCTGAAGACTAGGTAACTCTAAAGAGGAATCTGCTAAGCCATCTAAATAAAGCCATTAAGAATGACCCATAACCCAGGGTCTGCTGGAAAATATTGCTACCAACCCTTCAGTTGTGTAATCACTGAAAGAAACCAGCTACAAGGCCCTGGGAAATGGCTCCTTGTATGATTTGGGAACAGTCCTGCCTTTTCTATTTGGCTTTCATTCTACCATGCATTTGTACAGAAGTAGCATGGTGGCATCATGAAGCAGGATGATTCGGTTTTATCCTTTGAAAATGGGACTATTTGGTAATATTTGGTATTATATTATGTAATAAATATGGTAATATATATATTCAGTTCAGTTCAGTTGTGTCTGACTCTTTGCGACCCCATGGACTGCAGCACGCCAGGCCTCCCTGTCCATCACCAACTCCCAGAGTCTACCCAAACCCATGTCCATTGAGTTGGTGATGCCATCCAACCATCTCATCCTCTGTCTTCCCCATCTCCTCCTGCCCTCAATCTTTCCCAGCATCAGGGTCTTTTCCAATGAGTCAGTTCTTCGAATCAGGTGGCCAAAGTATTGGAGTTTCAGCTTCAGCATCAGTCCTTCCAATGAATGCTACTGCCGCTGCTGCTAAGTGGCTTCAGTCGTGTCTGACTCTGTGTGACCCCATAGATGGTAGCCCACCAGGCTCCGCCGCCCCTGGGATTCTCCAGGCAAGAACACTGGAGTGGGTTGCCATTGCCTTCTCTGCCTTCCGATGAATAATCAGGACTAATTTCCTTTAGGATTGACTGGTTGGATCTCCTTGCAGTCCAAGGGATTCTCAAGAGTCTTCTCCAACACCACAGTTCAAAAGCATCAATTCTTCAGCACTCAGCTTTCTTCATAGTCCAGCTCTCATATCCATACATGACCACTGGAAAAACCATAGCCTTGACTAGACGGACCTTTGTTGGCAAAGTAATGTCTCTGCTTTTTAACATGCAGTCTAGGTTGGTCATAACTTTTCTTCCAAGGAGTAAGCGTCTTTTAATTTCATGCCTGCAGTCACTATCTGCAGTGATTTTGGATCCCCAAAAAATAAAGTTAGCCACTTTTTCCCCATCTATTTGCCATGAAGTGATGGGACCAGATGCCATGATCTTAGTTTTCTGAATGTTGAGCTTTAAGCCAACTTTCTCATTGTCCTCTTTCACTTTCATCAAGAGGCTCTTTAGTTTTTCTTCGTTTTCTGCCGTATGTATTACCTACATCATAAGACTGTTCTGTGAAGTATACTGGTGTCAGCATGAAAATAATTGGAGCAGCCCTTGACCTGGAAGATGCTCTCAAGATGCTTGGGTGGGTCAAGTGGGCACTTTTGATGACATGGCTTCTCCTTTGGCATATTTAATTGTGACGGTTAATGGACATCTTTGCAGTTTAAGATGACACTTTTAAAACAGAATTCTCTCATAATGATGCCTTGAGCCCTGCCACTCAATGGGAGAATCAGCAGAAATTGTAGTATCTTATTTGCAATTGACATTCTCTATTGTAATTTTGTTCCTGTTTTAAATTTTTTCTTTTTGTTTCTTTAGAAAGATGTAGCTCAGTTTTCAGTTTGAAAAGTGTGTAAGTCGCTTTGTTACAATAAAAATAAATGTGTTAATAAAAAAAAGAGCCTCTCAAGAAATGTTAACAAATAATATTATTTGCTCCTATTTAATAACAAGGAGGGGCTTCCCTGGTAGCTCAGCTGGAAAAGAATCCACCTGCAACACAGACCCTGGTTTGCTTCCTGGGTCAGAAGATCACCTGGAGGTGGAGTAGACTACCCACTCCAGTATTCTTGGTCTTCCCTGCTGGCTCAGATGGTAAAGAATCCTCCTGCAATGCAGAAGACCTGGGGTCGATCCCTGGGTTGGGAAGAGCCCCTGGAGAAGGGAATGGCAACCCATTCTTGCCTGGGAAAATGCCATGGACAGAGGAGACTGGCAGGCTACAGTCCATGGGGTCGCAAGAGTCAGACACGACTTAGCGACTAAACAATAGCAACGAATCACTTACACGGGCAGTATCTGCAATCATGCTGGGCGCTGAACAGGAGGAGGTCCTGTCTGGAGTTTGAGGAAACATCCTCTCTCCCTTATCATGGTGTAAAGTTGGCAGAGACTTGAAAACCTCCATGCACACATCCTCCGGCCTCCAGCCGGGAAATGCTAAGCCTCTGGCAGCTGAGACAGGAGCCGGGAATATCTTTATGACAACTTCACTGAGAGCTATTAGCGTGTTGGCCATCATTTGCCTTGGACTGGATTTTCACAGAATTCAGCAGCAGGTACTCTATAGGCAGCACAGGACTAAATGTTTGGCAAGAGTCTGGGGTAACAATCAGCAACTGAAAATAAGCTATGGTGTGCAGATTACCCAGAATGATTTCTAAGAGCTACCAGTGTTTAAAGTACCTGTCAGTTTTTCCATCCTGGGGCTAAGATAAATGTTGGGCAGAAAACTAATCACTTGAAGAGAGCTTGCAGCAGCAAAGGGTAAAGAGAACTTTTGAAATTTCTTACAAAATGAGACAAGGCACTGTTAAAAGTGCAAATTGTTGGGCCCTGCCCCAGACCCACGAACTGTGGATCTTATTGTGGGGCACCTGGGATCTTCATATTTATAAGCATCCCCTACTGACTCCAAAGCAGATGGTCATCTAACCACATGCTGAGAAATGCTGGTTTTGGAGTACAGGCAAGTCAATGGATTCTGCAAAAACCTACTGGGGCTTCAGAAGGGTTGTCTCAGGTGAAGAGACCCAAGAAGGGTAGTGCAAGAGTAAAGTGTCAGGGATGACCAAATCAGAGGCAGTTTTAAGGCCTGCCCTTACAGTGGAAGGCCCACCATGGAGCCAGTCACTTGCTAGCTATTGCTCCCACGCCTGCTATCACAAGCACACCGTAACGGTCAGGACTCAAAGAGGAGACAGCAATCATGTAGTGATTCGAAGAGGGAGATTGGGTATTACCTATCGAGGGGTAAGCCTTTTCCTGCTGGCTCAGATGGTAAAGCGTCTGCTTACAATGTGGGAGACCCGGGTTTGATCCCTGGGTTGGGAAGATCCTCTGGAGAAGGAAATGGCAACCCACTCCAGTACTCTTGCTTGGAAAATCCCATGGATGGAGGAGCCTGGTAGGTTACAGTCCATGGGATTGCAAATAGTTGGACACAACTGAGTGACTTCACTTTCACTTTTTTTCACTTACAAGGGGTAAAGAAAAACTCTAATATATAGCCACTACCTACCTCGAGATCCAGGCAGAACACAAAGGCAGGCAGAAATACGGAAGCACTCCCAACCCATCAGGAAGCACAGGCCTTTTCACGTTGTCTGCTCCAGGTGAGAGTTTTATGGGGCTTTTAAGCAGAGGATGACCAGGCTCCTCAGACATAGGAGGGCAAACTGCTGCCATTGCCAAGGGAGGCTCAGGGTGACCTGGGAGTTCAACATGGTCAATTTCACCTGGGTCCAAGCAGATGTTCCCTATTTCAAGTTTTGGGATCCCATTTATTCCAGTTGAAGATCATGTCAACTTCACAAGAGTTGTTAACAAGGCTATAAATTCAACTAATTCAGGGCAGAGAGGTGCCAATCGTATCAGGCTACCATGTACTGTAGAGCTAGCTAAGAGGAGCACCCTGGAATCAGGGCAAAGAGCTCCTTCTCATTGTAATGTTCCTCCAGCAACCTCTACTGATGAACCTTAAGTGAAGTGAAGTGAAGTCACTCAGTCGTGTCCGACTCTTTGCGACCCCATGGACTGTAGCCTACAAGGCTCCTCCATCCATGGGATTTTCCAGGCAAGAGTACTGGAGTGGGTTGCCATTTCCTTCTCCAGGGGATCTTCCCAACCCAAGGATCGAACCTGGGTCTCCCGCATTGCAGGCAGACGCTTTACGGTCTGAGCTACCAAGATGAACCTTAACACCAGGCCAAATGGCAAGAGAGAAACGTTCCAGTATTGCAAGCAAGGCAGAAAAGGATGGGGTTGGGGCTGAGAGTCAACACACTGGTGACTGGCAATGCACCCCTACCTTTATTGTCTCTCCCATGGTCTCCACTACCACCCATGAAAACAAAAACACAAATACTGCAAATAGAAATGAGGAAACCCAGGATGCCAACAGCCATCAAAAACATCTTTTGAAAGCTAGATACTCATATCTATCTAGGGTGACCTACCATCTGTTTGCCCAGGGCTCTTTGCCCACAAAGTCCTGCATCCTAGGGGCACACCTCAGTCCCAGAGAACCTGAAACATATTTGTCACCCTACATGCATCCCAAAGGTTTTCAAACATTCTGTGCATCAGAATTACCTTGGGCACTTGGTAAAAAAACAAGTGATTCTATTAAATCTGTTAAAGGTTATTTTGGGTGCAAGCAGACCATGGAGTGATTTTTAAGAAATTTTTACTTGGAGGACAGTCCAGGACTTCTTCCCATTCTAAAACCATAATCATTGAAAAGAAAGAAATGGCATCCTTGGGAAGATAGAGACAAAGTTATTGAGCCAGGAGACACTGACAAGTTGTTTGTTGACAGTGCTAAGTCACTTCAGTTGTGTCTGATTCTTTCCAACCCTATGGACTATAGCACACCAGGCTCCTCTCTGTGATTCTCCAAGCAAGATAACTGGGGTGGTTTGCCATTTCCTTCTCCAGGGGATCTTTCTGACCCAGAGTCTGAACCCACATCTCTCATGTCTCTTATGGGTAAACTAAGCCACCTGAGACTTAGTTTATGGGAAGGGGGGAAAAGATAAAAATTATAGTCTGGCCTTACCACTTTTCTCTCCTCTCAGTTCAAGGATAAATCCTTTCCCCTTCAATGTCACAAAGTATAACAAAGAGTAAAGGATGCTATGAAATTAGATTTGACAGTAGCAACAATGTAGGGTTGTTGATGGGGTATACTATTCCTGCAGGTTAAGCACTATATAACACAAAGTTTATTTTAAATCCTTCCACAGTATAATTTGCACAAGGTGTAGTAAATTTAGCACTACTTCTGCTATTTTCACACTGTAAGGTACACGATTTAACACGGCCACTTAAAGATGTTTCTCAAGAACTCAGACAGATTGAAGACACTTAACATTTATTAAGTTTCTATTATGTTCCAGGCATCGTGCTAAATTCTGTAAATACACTATCTCATTTAATCCTCCCGACAGAAAAGCTATGCCCATTTCATAAAAAAGCAGGGTACCCGACCTAGATTATACACCAAGTAAAGGGGTGTATATCCTGAAACTCAGATCTTTTCTGTCAAGCAAACTTTGTTAGCACTACAGATCCACGATAAATAGGGCGTCGTGGATAGAAGTCTGCACCGGCTGCAGGGAAAACAAACGAGGTGCATCTCAGACGCTCAGTGGAGCTCAGGATAAAAGTCAAGCCCTGTTGCTCAGCGAATCGTGACCTGGTTCCCCAACGCCTTTGCCCTTCCGCTGGGGCTCGGTCGCTCTTCCCGCAAGGACCAAAGAAGCGAGAGCTTGGAAGTCTCTCGTCTTTGGTCAGGGGTGTGGGACTTCGGCCGAGGAAGCGTCTTCATCCCCACCATCGCCGTAGCCCACCCTTAACGGGGCTCCACCGCACCCTTAATCTCTTGTGCTCCCCTCGAGCCCCGGCGCTGCCATCTTCACCTTCAGAGACCCGGCCCTTTCGGCTCGAGGGACGCCGAGCCGCCCGGAGACCCGGGCTGTGGCGCCGGAAGAGGCGGTGGCGGCGGCGCGTGACGTGAGAGGACGTGCCTGCCGCCGTGGGCCTGTGGTTGGGAAGTGCTGGAGTTGGGGCCGGGGTCCTGAGACTCCCACAGACCGCCGGCGGCAGAGCAGACCCGAGGCAGCGCGGGGTTTGCTTTAGGAAGAGCGGCTTTAAAACCTGCGCGCCCGGCTCCGCTGGCAGGTGCGGCCTCCCGGCTGTCCTTGCGAGTTGTGGGGACCGTCCTGAGGTGCCTTCCCCGGCGACCCCCGGGGACTTCATTCAGGGCCTACCAGGGAAAAAAAAAAGGGTCTAAAATAAAGTTGCTTAAGCCTTACTGAGAGGACCAGACTCTTTCACCTTCGAGCACTGCTTAATTCTCACTCGGACCGTGAGAGAGGTATTGGCTCCTCTGTTGACAGAGGAGGAAACTGACTCGGAAAGGGGAAGGCGTTTGCCTCAGGCCACGCCGCTGGGAAGGGTCGGGTTTGGATTCAAAGCGAGTCCTTTCGCTGCCGCCGGAGCGCTCGCTCTTGGCCCTGGAAGCCGGGTTCTCGTGCTTAATTCGGGTAAAGAATCTCGGCGTAGGAGGTAGGGGTTAGTTAATAGTTTGCGGGACTCCGCAGATTTAGTCTGGGATAGGGTTCTGGAGTCTATTTTCAGCAGCCGTGCAGCGCACGTAACAGCACATCGCTCCCCTGTGAACACAGCAAGAATGATAGCTGGTTGTCGCGTTACGGTTTTAAGGCCTCAACTGAGAGAAAATATCATACGAGAGCTTCCTCTACAAATCATATGGGACTGGAGAGTAGGTATTTGGTTCTGCCGTTAACTCTGTGGGCAGATGGCAGCCTCTGTTCTTTTCCACTTATTAAATAAGAAAACTTACATGCTTGTCACTTGGGAGAATTTGTTAAACATACAGATTCCCAGGACCAGCTTAGTTCTACTGAATCAGAAAGTCTGGGGGTGGGGCTGGGAATTTGTAGGCTAAACAAGCTATTAAAAGGAGCCTGTTAACCTTTGAGAACTTTTGAGTGAAGTTGTCTTGGACCTATGAAAGAATGGACTATAGGTCCATACGTGCCCCAGCTTTCCCGTTTTGTTTGGTTTTGTTTTGTTTTGCCAGTGTGTATGCTCTGTATTTGATGTGGGCTAGACTTTTATTCTTGCCTGCAGAATCCCAGAGACTGCGGAGCCTGGTGGGCTGCCGTCTATGGGGTCGCACAGAGTCGAATACGACTGAAGCGACTTAGCAGCAGCAGACTTTTATTGGCAAAAATGTCAAATTAATATTACTGGTCATTATTGTGTGGATTTTTTACTTAAGACTGGAACGTGGTAAAATTTGAACGTTAATTACCTGTTGATTTCCTGAGTGACACTGGGTGAACCACTTAACCTTGTGGCCCTTACGTATCTGTTTATCATCATCACCTACAATGCTTGTTTCAATGACAGACACCTGTATCCATCCAACATCAAATCTTCTGTGACAGGTCATAGGTGTTTTTAACAAGCTTCAAGGGAAGTTTGATGCAGCCTGTGATGATGAAGTATGGAAATGCTCTGGGAAACTGAGTTTTAGCCTATTTCTGAATCTTCATGTAGGTGGCATATTACAGTTTCGTTGTGTTGTCCTCTTGGGGGTCTAATAAGAGTAATGTGGTTTATGGTAGGTCCTGGTTTTAGAATTTCTTAGTATCTACTTTCTTGTGAATGAAGTGAAAGTACTATGATAAGCTAAATCATTAAAAGATAAACATTGCAAAAGATAAAACATTAAAAGCAGCATCCCCAAGTAACTTAGTAGGCTCCTGATTGAGATGTTGTGATCTCAGAGTTGATTTTATGTAGACGCACTGATTGCTATTGAGTCATCTCATCTACTTAAAAGGCTTATAATTATCCCTTGGTAGTCAAAGCTTTCACAACCCCAACTTAAAGCTTTTTTTTTTTTTCTTTAAACAGATACCACTTCGTAGTTTGAATCAGGAATGAACTTTTCTGAAAGCTAAGAGTAGAAGTCTTGATCAGCATGGAAGACAAAAGACGGCGAGCCCGAGTGCAGGGAGCCTGGGCTGGTCCTGCTAAGAGCCAGGCCACTGCTCAGCCAGGCAAGGACCTGTGGGGATCTCCTGTTTTTGTGTATGTGTGTGGACCAGTATCGTTCTCTTTTAATTGATGTTAAGGTTTGAATCTTCTCTCTCTTTCTTCAGCTCCCACTGCTGAGAACCGTCTCCAACAGAGACCTGGTAAAACCTGGATGAACAAGGAGCAGCATCTGTCTGACAGACAGTTTGTGTTCAAAGAACCCCAGGAGGTAAATTCTTGTTTCTTCTTCAACAGTAACAAAGATTTATTTATAAAAGCAACAATCACATAGTAGACACTCAAATAAATAGTGATTGAATAAACTCACTAATAGAAAGAGAACTGAAAGGCCTATAGTAATAATGAAATGTGGAGTATCAGTTTCTTAGTATGTCTGAGGATTCTTTGTAGTCTTCTCTCAATTTATAGGCATATATAATTCCCTTTTTTTTTTGCCAAGGAGATGTAC
Organism: Cervus elaphus; assembly: GCF_910594005.1. NCBI lineage: Eukaryota > Metazoa > Chordata > Mammalia > Artiodactyla > Cervidae > Cervus > Cervus elaphus. The sequence continues at coordinate 86,691,201 of NC_057815.1, forward strand.
TGTGACTAGAGGTTATACCATGACTAGAGTTTGCATTAGTTATTTAAGTTCTAACAGTCCTAAACATGCTAGTATATCAAATATCTCTGGAATTGGATTGAAACTCTAGCTACTGCAATGCTTAATCCCGCTAGGAAAAATGTAAGAAATGGGAAAGAGTTGCCATTTTTAATAACATGGGGAAAAGGAGCTAAAAATCAGATATCTTGCTGTAGTAATGATTACATAAATAATGATTAAAACCTCTTATTTCCTAATATGTCGTCTGTTTTTAAAAATCCCTTGGAAAGAATGTTTTTTCCAGAGCTGCTTACTGCTAAGAAAACATATTCTAATTTTGTCCTCCTTTACTGCCTACTAGTCACTCTGGAGTAGTTCTAAGAAGAGTAGAACCAGAACCTTCTGGTGGGATACTAAGAGCTTAGAATAAAACAGGGATAGTTTTAAACCTGCCTTAACTAGAAATGAGAGGATGCTCTTATTCTGCAAGGAAGCCTCCCTGGGGATTAGGAATCATTCAGAAATGACATCTGACTGTTTCTCTGCAGGTGGTACGCAGAGCCCCAGAGCCACGAGTGATCGAGTAAGTACACTGCTGCACCCCTGGGGCCGTTTCCCACAGTGAAATGGAGAGCCCCGGATCTTTCCCTCGGCCTGGTTTTTCCATCTGGAAAAGATAATGGCCAATTAGTGTCTTAAAGTTGAAGCTGGGGTATCCCTGTTTCAGATATCTTTAAACCTGGTCTTTTGAGAAGCCTTTCTGAATTTGCTGATGGTGTGGAAAATGCAACCAGATATCTGTTCCTTAAACTCTGACTGGTGTAGATTTCTTGACCCTGTTTGACTAACATATATGCAGATAGCAGCTAAAATATCCCTTAGGTAAAGACACAGAGGAATTTTTTTTCCTGAGTTATTGAAACATGGTTCTTCAAAAAACCTTTTAGTATCAATTTACTAGCAATGCTATGAAAACTGCTAGAAATCTAGAAGCTCTTACAGTTCATTTATTAAAACCACAGAATTGTTCCAGAGCAATTAAATGATAAACATTTATATTGATCTGTGTCTAAAAATATTCTTTTTCAAAAGGATGAAAGATGCTTTGATTTCTCTTGTCCTGCTTCTCAATTTCCATCTAATGCAGATAAATTATCTGTAGAAAGCATGCTTTTATTTAAGCAAATTAGCATTATATATGTGTGCTATTGTTCATGAGCAAGTATTAAGCTGTTTGGCTGTTTGCAGGTCAAGTTGTATATCTTAGAAAAGTTTGAAACTAACACAAGTGTCATCATGTTTTCAGAGAGGGTGTGTAGTTGTGGCTTGGCCACTAGTCAGCTATGTAACTAGTCCTTAGGTAAGTTATTACTGTCTCTCTGGACTTTTGTTTCCTTGCCTGTAATATTAAGGGGTTGGACTATATAATCACTGAAGACCCAGTCTGGTATCTTTAACAGTCTTTGTTTTGCAAATACAAATGTGATACTGCCTCCATCTATGGTAAAGAGAAGAAGCAAAGCCAAGAAACCTATTACAAGCTACAGATGGGACATTCAGGTTGAAAAAAGGGACAATTTGTAAACTTCCAAGGCAGAGACAAAAAATGATGGTACTCATTCCTACTTGACCATAGAGTTTGTTAATTCTGTTTATCTAAAATTAGCCATGCTAGGTTTTTTTAATAGCCAGAAATACCCCTCACATTTGGAGTGAACCATTTTCTAAATATGGCCCAAAATATAGCACTGAAATATTAGCAGTCTAGGAAACTTTATAGCCAACTAATATTTTGAAATATGCTATATGTTTATGATAATAACTCTGCCTACATTTTGGCTCCGAGTGGCTTACACATCCCCCAGCTCAGAGGTTATGAACTGCTAAGTCACATGGAAAAGGATGACGTAAATACTGTCCCTTTATATTATTCTCCAATACTTATCTCTGAGAAGCGTCCGACACAGCTATCTGGACAGAAACACCTATCCAGTCTGGATCACATTTCTTACCGTGACGTGCCCTTCTGTAACAGTTTTGTACTTTCGTACATTTGATTAAGTTCAATAAACTTTTTACTGTCCATCAGTTGTGTGCTAGGCACTGGGAGACAGAAAAGTCACCCATTCCAGCCCTTCAGCAGCTTATAGTCTAGTAAATGAAATAGACATATAGTCCGACAAATTGTGATCCTGACTATCTTTGAATAGTATACTTGTAGGTGAGATGTAGTGGTCACAGAGGATGAGATATTTAACATTATTTGACTGGATTACAGGCCAGGAAAGGCTTAGACAAAGTGATACTGAGCTGAGATTTTTGAAGGATGAATTAGAATTTTCCACTGGACCAAAGCTGGGGGCGAGTTGGATTGGGATGCTAGATGGTGGGGACGCATACCAGCATGTAGAAGAGCGTGGGATCAGACACGTGGCGGTGTATTCAGGAGATTCCAAGCGGTAATTACCCTGGAGGATGCTGAGTCTGTGGGAACTGTCAGGAGGCGGAGCTCTATCATGGGGACCTTCAACTTCTATTCCGTGTATCTCTGTTCCAGGCTCCAAGGCACCCCTTTTTGTGTGATAGATTCCCACACCACATCAACCTGAATTATGGGTGAAATATGAAGGTATAGGACAAGAATTTACTTTATCCTGGCCTTTGCCTTCATGGCCTGATTTTGTCAGGATTCTATACCTAGGGTCATTAATGGTTACTACCATCTTACCCCTTATCTCAGTGATAGAAGAAGGTGGGGCTATACTTCCCTCATCGTGTACCCTCATCGGGAAGTGGTTTTGGTGAGCTGGGACTTTGTGCACTCTGAAGGACAACTCTTCCTTCCCCTACATGCAGTATATTGTTTAACTTGGTACTAATAAGTCTTTGTTTTCTTGGTTTCTTTAGTAAAGAGGGTGTGTATGAAATCAGCATGTCGCCCAGAGGTGTATCTAGGTAAGTGAGTTCTCACTGGAAAGAGATTATACTTATCACTTACTTAAAGTCTTTTGAAATATTTAGAATGTTTTCGTTGTAGGATGTTTACCTTGATTAAAGTAGGTAACATGTGCCCTTAAATTCCTGGAGAGCAAATATGTGGTAATATCTCCTTTTATACTAGCTTCAAAACATTTTCATAACCTCTCTGTCAGGTATAGTATTAACTATTCTCAAGTTTTTCATGTGAGGAAATGAGGTCCAGGGAGATTCAGTACTTTGTCCTAGTGCTACACAGTAGTTTAATATTAAAGTTGAGTCTGGTCTCAACTTTTGTGCTGTGAGTGATGTATTATTGTTAGATTGTTGTAGTTGTTCAGTCGCTAAGTCATGTCTGACTCTTTGGAACCCATGGACTGTAGCATGCCAGGCTCCTTTGTCCTCCGCTGTTTCCCGGAGTTTGCTCAAATTCATGTCTGTTGAACTAGTGATACTATCTAACCATCTCATCCTCTGCCACCCGCTTCTCCTTTTGCCTTCAGTCTTTCCCAGCCTCAGGGTCTTTTCCAACAAGTCAGCACTTCACATCATGTGGCCAAAGTATTGGAGCTTCAACTTCAGCATCAGTCCTCCCAATGAATATTCAGGATTTATTTCCTTTAGGATTGACTGGTTTGATCTCCTTTCAGTCCAAGGGACTCTCAAGAGTCTTCTCCAGCATCACAATTTGAAAGCATCAGTTCTTTGGTGCTCAGCCCTCTTTGTGGTCCAACTCTCACATCTGTAATGAGTACTGGAAAAAATCACAGCTTTGACTGTATGAACCTTTGTCAGCAAAGTGATGGTCATGCTTTCTAATACGCTGTTTAGGTCTGTCATAGCTTTCCTTCCAAGGAGTCAGCATCTTTTAATTTCATGGCTACAGTCACCATCCACAGTGATTTTGGAGCCCACGAAAAAAATCTGTCACTGCTTCTGCTTTTTCCCCTTCTATTTGCCATGAAGTGATGAGACCAGATGCCATAATGTTAGTTTTTTAAATGTTGAGTTTCAAGTCAGCTTTTTCAGTCTACTCTTTTACCTTCATCAAGAGGCTTTTCAATTCTTCTTCACTTTCTGCCAGTAGAGTGGTATCATCTGCATATCTGAGGTTGTTGATATTTCTCCTGGCAATCTTGATTCCAGCTTGAGCTTCATCCAGCCCAACATTTCACCTGATGTACCCTGCATATAAGTTAAATAAATAGGGTGACAATATAGAACCTTGATGTACTCCTTTCCCAATTTCGAACCAGTTCATTGTTCTATGTCTGGTTCTAACTGTTGCTTCTTGACCCACATACAGCCTTCTCAGGAGACAGGTAAGGTGGTCTGGTACTCCCATCTCTTGAAGAATTTTCCATAGTTCATTGTGATCCACAGAGTCACAGGTTTTAGCATAGTCAATGAAGCAGAGGTAGATATTTTTCTCGAATTCCCTTGCTTTCTCCATGATCCAGCAAATGCTGGCAGTTTGATCTCTGGTTCCTCTGCATCTTCGAGACCCAGCTTGTACATCTGGACGTTCTCAGTTCATATATTGCTGAAGCCTACTTGAAAGATTTTGAATATAATGTTATCATGTGAAATGCGTGCAGTTGTATGATAGTTTGAACATTCTTTGACATTGCCCTTCTTTGGGATTGGAATGAAAACTGACCTTTTCCAGTCCAGTCCTGAGTTTTCCAAATTTTCTGACATATTGAGTGCAGCACTTTAACAGCATCATCTTTTAGGATTTTAAGTGGCTCAGCTGGAATTCCATCACCTCCACTAGCTTTGTTTGCAGTAATGCTTCCTAAGGCCCACTTGCCTTCACATTCCAGGATGTCTGGCTCTAGGTGAATGACCACACCGTCATGGTTATCCCAGTCATTAAGACCATTTTGTATAGTTCTGTGTGTTCTTGCCACCTCTTGTTAATCTCTGCTGCTTCTGTTAGATCCTTCCTGTTTGTGTCCTTTTCCTGTGCCCATCCTTGTGTGAAATGTTCCCTTGGTATCTCCAGTTTTCCTGAAGAGATCTCTAGTCTTTGCCATTCTATTGTTTTCCTCTATTTCTTTGCCTTGTTCATTGAAGAAGGCCTTCTTATCTCTCCTTGCTATTCTCTGGAACTCTGCATTCAGTTGGGTGTGTCTTCCCCTTTCTCCCTTGCCTTTCACTTCTCTTCTTTGCTCAGCTCTTTGTAAAACCTCCTCAGACAACCACTGCCTCCTTGCATTTCTTTTTCTTTGGAATGATTTTGGTCACCACCTCCTATATAGTGTCTGTAGCTCTGCAAGCACTCTGTCTACCAGATCTAATGCCTTGAATCTATTTGTCAATCATAAGGGGTTTGACTTAGGTCATACCTGAATGGTCTACTGGTTTTCATTACTTTCTTCAATTTAAGCCTGAATTTTGCAATACAGAGCTCATGATCTGAGCCACAGTCAGCTCCAGGTCTTGTTTTTGCTAACTGTATAGAGTTTCTCCATCTTGAGCTGTAAAGAACATAATCTGATTTCAGTTTTGACCATCTGGTGAGATCCATATGTAAAGTCATTTTTTGGGTTGTTAGAAAAGGGTGTTTGCTATGACCAGCATGTTCTCTTGACAAAACTATTAGTGTTTGCCCTGCTTCATTTTGTACTCTTAAGGCCAAACTTGCCTGTTATTTTGGGTATTTTTTGTGGGCTTCCCTGGTAGCTCAGCTGGTAAAGAATCCGCCTGCAATGCAGGAGACCCTGGTTTGATTCCTGGGTTGGGAAGATCCGCTGGACAAGGGATAGACTACCCACTCCAGTATTCTTGGGCTTCCCTTGTGGCTCAGCTGATAAAGAATCTGCCTGCAATGTGGGAGACCTGGGTTTGATCCCTGGGTTGGGAAGATCCCCTGGAGAAGGGAAAGACTGCTCACTTCAGTATTCTGGCCTGGAGGATTCCATGGACTGTATAGTCCACAGGGTCACAAAAAGTTGGACACAACTGAGTGACTTTCACTTCCACTTTTGGGTATTTCTTGACTCTCTACATTTGCATTTCAATCCCTTATGATGAAAAGAACATCTGTTTTTTTTGTGTGTTCTAGAACGTGTTGTAGGTCTTCATAGAACCAGTCAACTTCAGCTTCTTCAGCATCAGTTGTTGGGGCATAGACTTGGATTACTGAATTGTTGAATGGTTTGCCTTGGAAATGAACCAAGATCATTCTGTCATTTTTGAGGTTGCACTGCATTTTGGACTCTTCTGTTGACTGTGAGGGCTAGTCCACTTCTAAAGGATTCTTGTCCTCAGTAGTAGATGTAATTAATGGTCATCTGAACTAAATTCACCTGTTCATGAATTTAATTCATTTTAGTTCACTGATCCATAAGATGTCAGTGTTCAGTCTTACCATCTCCAGCTTGACCATGTCCAGTTTACCTTGATTCATGGATCTAACATTCCAAGTTCCTATGAAATACCATTCTTTTTTTTTTTTTTTTTCCTTTTCTTTTTTTTTTAATTTTTTTATTAGTTGGAGGCTAATTACTTCACAACATTTCAGTGGGTTTTGTCATACATTGATATGAATCAGCCATAGATTTACACTTATTCCCCATCCCGATCCCCCCTCCCATCTCCCTCTCCACCCGATTCCTCTGGGTCTTCCCAGTGCACCAGGCCGGAGCACTTGTCTCATGCATCCCACCTGGGCTGGTGATCTGTTTCACCATAGATAGTATACATGCTGTTCTTTTGAAACATCCCACCCTCACCTTCTCCCACAGAGTTCAAAAGTCTGTTCTGTATTTCTGTGTCTCTTTTTCTGTTTTGCATATAGGGTTATCGTTACCATCTTTCTAAATTCCATATATATGTGTTAGTATGCTGTAATGTTCTTTATCTTTCTGGCTTACTTCACTCTGTATAAGGGGCTCCAGTTTCATCCATCTCATTAGGACTGGTTCAAATGAATTCTTTTTGGCGGCTGAGTAAAATTCCATGGTGTATATGTACCACAGCTTCCTTATCCATTCATCTGCTGATGGGCATCTAGGTTGCTTCCATGTCCTGGCTATTATAAACAGTGCTGCGATGAACATTGGGGTGCACGTGTCTCTTTCAGATCTGGTTTCCTCAGTGTGTATGCCCAGAAGTGGTATTGCTGGGTCATATGGCAGTTCTATGAAATACCATTCTTTACAGCATTGGACTTTACTTTCCCCACCAGGCACATCCGCAACTGAGCGACATTTCTGCTTTTGCCCAACCACTTCATTCTATCTGGAGCTATTAGTAATTGCCCTCTGCTTTTCTCCAGTAGCATATTGGATACCTTCAGACCTGGGTGGGGGGAGGGGGCTCATCTTCCAGTGTCATATATTTTTGTCTTTTCATACTGTTCATTGGGTTCTTGCAGCAAGAACACTGGGGTGGGTTGCTGTTTCCTTCTTCAGTGTACCGTGTTTCGTTACAACCCTTCACTGTGTCCCATCTGTCTTGGGTGGCCCTGCGCAGCATGGCTTATCGCTTCATTGAGTTACACAAGCCCCTTCACCATGACAAGACTGTGATCCATGAAGGGGATTGTTTATTATTGCATGTATTATTATGTTGATCATGCATTATTATATATAATATATGTTGTTATATTGTATTGCTATATAAAGGTAGATTTCAGTAGCATTAAAGCATATGTGATTTAGGATATGTTAGGCAGTAGTCATTGTTTCATTTTGAAAGCATCACCTTAGTGCGTGTTACTGTAAATCAATGAGACGTTTAAGTAAATCAGAATTTATATATCTAAGTGAATTGTCTGGAAAGAGCTGCTTTTGGATTTGGAAGTCTCTGTAGTTAGTCCAGTGGCACTGCCATTGTTACAACCCTTTTCAGAAGTTCCGTTTTCAGAGCTTCCCTTTTAGAGCAAGTTTAGTCGTCACACAAGAAAACCAGTTGCGTCCTTTTGTCACATTCACTGTTAACCTGGTGTGGCCTCAGGTGAGCTTCGGCTCTTTCGAGATATCAGCTCACAGTGTGTGTGTGTGTGTGAGCCAGATTATTGTGCCTTACGCTGAAAACGTGTATAGTGCTGTGTGTCCACTATGTCTTAGTGTAACTGGAAAAAATAATGATTCAGATCAAACATTTTAAACTGTTCAGCTGGTTATAATTAATAAACTCCTTGTTAAACTGTTAAAAAAAAAATCAAACGTACCTTCAGAGAGGGAAAATACATTACCAGCAAGGCTGTTGAAGAGCATGTTCCATGTCTTTCAGAACATTTCTTGAGAAAGTTATCCCGAAATCCAAATGCATTGTTAAAATGAAATAGTGCATTAGGGACATTGAAATCAAAACCACAATGATATACCACTTTATATTCACTAGAATTTCCACAATCAAAAAGACAGTAATAAGTATTGTTATAAGAAAGAATGTGGAAAAACTAGAGCCTTCCTGTATTCCTGGTGGGATATAAAATAGTACAATCCACTTAGAAAAAAGTTCGGTGGTTTTGTATACCTTTATCATATGACCCAGCAGTTTCACGCTTAGATGTCTTATTCAAGAGAAATGAAAACATACATCCACACAAAAACTTGTGTGTGAAGGTTCATAGCAACATTCAAAATAGACAAAAGTAGAAACAACTCAAATCTCCACCAGTTGGTGAACGGACAAACAAAAGGTGTTATATCTATATAATGAAATATTTTATTCCACCATAAAAGGAAGTGTTGTTTTGATAATGTGCTACAACATGAAAAAAACCTTGAAGACGTTACCCTAAGTTGAATTTTATAGTATATTAGACTATACCTCAGTTATACCTCAGTTAGAGAGAGAAGAGATATCCAAAACAATTCTGAGCTGACTTGGCATTGTTGAAATAAGTGTGTATTCAGAGAGAAAAAAAAATCCTCATTTAAATATCTTTAGTTTGTTGCAGTTGTAAATGATTGATTTCCCTACCACTGGCATGGTCTTGGAAGACTATCAATTGTTAAAGTAACACAGGGCCAAGCATTTTATTATTCTCCTTTTCACAGATGCTATCAGGTCGAGATCATCTTTGTGTTACAGATGAGAAAAGCCAAGGTTCAGAGAGGTTAAGTAACTTGTCCAAGTTTTCACAGCCCAGCAGTGCTGCGGTAGTATTTGAACCATGTCTGTGAAAGCCATCATGTACCTCCTTATCCTTCATTGCCTGTTTTATTGCCTGTCTTAACTTGGCAGAGGTTGATTTTTCATCTGGAGCGTCATGATCTGGGTGATAACCACCCTCTGGAGGTGTGGCAAGTTGATTTCATCTACCCCACCAAAGGAAGCATCGTCCAGATTAATTTACTCCGCTAATGGTTGGTGTCTACCCCATCTTCTGTGTTCTTTAGTTAGTAACTGTTCTTTCTGCATCCAGGGTGTGTTTATGTCCTGGCTTTATTGACTTGAAAGAGGCCGACTTGGTGTTTGAACAGCTTTGTCGGGATGTTCCCTGGAAACAGAGGACCGGCATCAGAGACGGTAAGTGGATATCTTGAGATCACTGTTGTTGATGTTTGGCCCTCCTTTCCAGATTGGTTTCCAGTACCCTTGCTTCTTAGTATCGCAGCCAGACTTAGGCAGAGATTTTCAAAGCCTAACTGGAACCGTAAGGATAGGCAGGAATTCGCCAAAGGGGACAGAGAAGAGTGTTCCTCGCAGAAGAACCAGCACGTGGTTCTCAGTGTATGGCAGAAGGTAGGCTTTCCAGGAGAGGAAGGAGGTTTGGTTTGGCTGAGCTGTGGTTGACGTGCTTTTCTCCCTTAGTGTTTGATCACTATTCCTTACTTCAGATGGTGCCAGCGTCCCTCTTTCTTCATAGAAGCTTCCAGAACTTGTTTTTTTCTGATTCTGATTGGCATATATTATTTTTATCGTCTTTTTATTCTCACTCTAGTTTCACTAGAAGTGTCCTTTAGCTTCAACATTTGTAGTATTCTCCTGAGCTTGTCAAGATCACCTGACTCGGAGCGGGTTCGGCACGAGCAGCAGAGCCTGCTGTTCCAGAGGCGGTCACTGGGGGGCGGCGATGCTCCACATAGAGTCTTTTTTCCTGGCACGCTGAGTGATTTTAAATTTTCTGTGGAGAAAGAGGCAAAGTATACTGGCACCACTTTTGCAACAGGCATCAGAAGGAGAGTCAGCTCTTTCAGGGCAGCCGTCCAATCCCCAGAAGTTTCTACAGCAGGCTTTTTGGTGGCAGACTTGGCTTCAATTGCTGGCTCTTTCAAAGTGATTGTTTATTTTAGACAAGTGATAGTTAAGTAATTTTCTGATTCTTAATTTTTCTGATCAAGTAAATAGAGCTAATAATAATACCCATCTTGCAAGGTTGTTGTGATAATTAAATGAGACAGTGCCTGCTATGTACTTAACAGAATGCTTGGTACATAGTAAGCCTTCAGTGAATGTTAACTGCTTTTATTATTATTGTTATTGTTGTAGTGGTTGAAGTCAGTTGTAGGGAAAATAGCAGATCTGCGGGTAGCTCCTTCTCTAATTATAAAGTGGACATCAAAAACTTCTGACTAAAATTAACTGTGTGCTGTGGTGGGTCAGAACACCTTTTTCTTTATTTGGAATCAAAAGCGCTTAGATAGTGGTGGCACATGGGCGAACGTTGGTTTTGTTTCCTGTATGGACGTTCATGCCACAATTTCCTACCTGCAAGGGTTCGGACTCCATGTCCTGCATCTTAGACCCTCTCTAATGTGAATCCTTCTGTCCTGCGGTGTGACTCCTTCACTCTTGTTTGTGTCACCACTGACACAAATAGGTTAAACACATTCTCACCCCAGAGCTTCACCCATACTGGTTCTGCCGATATACCTTCACTTGCCATCCTTTTAGCTGTTGCCGTTCCACTCCTGATGTCCCGTGCCCTTTATGAAGGTGGAACCTTGGGTGGGCGCCCGTCCTGCCTCTTCCTTTGTATTTCTCATAGCTCCTTATACATTACTAGGCAGGGTGTTGGCCCTCGGTAGGTACGCCTAAAGTAACATTGAACCCTTTCAAAGGCCCTGTATTTTCTTTCTTAGATGTAACTTACCAGCAACCAAGGCTTACAGCATGGTATGGAGAACTTCCTTACACTTACTCAAGAATCACTATGGAACCCAATCCTCACGTATGTTGGAATGTTGTTATTGGTATGCTTTTATAGACGATATACTGTGACTGCAGAGTACTGTAAAATAACAATAAATGACCTTGCGGAGCTGCGTGATGGTTCCTAGTTCAAAAAACCCTCCGAGTTCCAACACTGAGTCTTTGTGCATATCACCGTTGATGTGCTTTTGATCCACAGATGAAGTCAGAGGATGAGAAAAAAAACTGGAACTAGAGTAAACTAGAACCAGACGCAAGGATTTCAGAGAAATGAATCATTTCTTTTCCTAATCTCCCGCTTCCCCAAGCTTTTCTGCCATAGCCCTTTGTGTATCTCCTGGTACATATTTGCTGTGGTTCCACATCTTTACGACTGACCAGTGAGGTCAGAATGTTTCTTTCCACATCTCAGGCTCTTTTGCCATTTGTGAGAAAAATCTGTTGCTTTTCTTGTTGACTTTGTATTCATTCTGTGGCTGCAGTTCTCATACTTATCATTGCTTTGGCTTGTCTCTACTGCATCTTGTGTTTTTAAAAATGTCCATGAAAGATAAAGAGATTCTAATATATAAATTAAGCTTATCCAGATGATGGAATTAAGATCCAAGAAACAGCTCTCTGTTTAGTCCCTGGAATCTTGCCTTTGGCAAATAATAATATGGCTTTTGTGGTTTTTTTTTTTTTTTAAGACTTTGAAGAAAATGGAGTTTTTGCTTATGGCATTGGAATAAAGAGAAATGTGACACATTTAGAACTCCTAGTAATTTCTTATCATAAACTAGCATTTTACTAAAATGTTTGGGGGTCAAATATTGACTGAAGGGAACATGACTTTTTCACATGAAGAGATAGATGGGTGCTCTGGTTTCTAAGGCTGCATTTAGAATGTAACCCGGGGAAGTACAGAGACCCCCTTTATATCTGAAATTGACTTGGAAACATGAAGAGAATTGAACTAGGCCAGTTCAGCATAAACTGCTGGCCATGTTTCTGTCAGAATTAGTGTATCTTCTTATCAACAGTTACAGCAGAGAAGTTGAGGATTAAATAGCCTGTGGGAAAGAAGTTCTTTCATTCTAGCTAATCTTTCAGAACAGGATTTCTCAACCTTGGTATCACTGACATTTCAAGCACAATAATTCTTTGTTGTTAGGTTGTCATGTGCATTGTAGGATGTTTAGCAGTATCTGTGACTTCTGCCCCCTAGATGCCAGAGGCACCCCTTACCAAGTCAAGGCAACCAAAAATGACTCTGGATATTGCTAAACATCTGTTGGGGTTCCAAATTGACCTTGCTTGAGAACCACTGCTTTAGGTTAAACGTAAGACATGTAGGGTCTGCTGAGATAGACTGACCAACTATGCTTGGGGACATTTTGACAACTCTTCAAAAGAATTGTTTGAATGACAACCCTTTTCTTATGTCGTAAGTAATACGTGTTTATTATTGAAACTTTAGAAACTACAGAAAAATATGAAGAATATTAAAATTTTGGATAACACTTCCATCTGATGTTTTGGTTTCAGTCTTTTTTTTCTTTTTAGGCAAATATATAAAGAGAATTTATTTTTATATAAAATCAGTTATTCATATACTACATTTAATTTTGCTATATTATTAACATATTCTATTATCATAAGATTGTCATATTAGAATTCTTTAATTTGAATTTGACTGGCTCATAACTTTGTATTTATTGCTAATAGATTTAATTTGTATACCATCTGGAACAAAATCAAAACAGACGTCCCTTTCTCAGATTTTTTAAGGGAAGATTCCCTAATGTGTATATATGTGTTGGGGATATTAGTTTAATTTTAAAGTTGTTTTTACCTCAAGCTTAGTATTCCATAGCACAGGAGGAGGTTCAGTCATAGGTACTTAAACATCTTTTAGTCTTTTATTTGGCTGCACTGGGTTTTCATTGCGGCACGCAGGCTTTCTCTAGTTGCGGCACGGGGGGGCTTCTCTAGTTGCGACTTGCGGGCTTCTGTCATTGTGGAGCATGAGTGGGTGGCTTCTAGAGCGCATGGGATCAGCAGTTGCTGCTTGCGGGCTCGCTAGTTGCCCTGCAGCATGTGGGATCTTATTCCCCAACCAGGGATCAAACCTGTGTTCCCTACACTGGAAGGTGGATTCTTAACCACTGGACCTCCAGGGAAGTCCCTTTTAGTGTTTTTTTCAAGCTAAATGTTATATGAATCCACTGTATGGAAATAAAAGAGTGCCCTCACTGACTGGTAGTCCCACGAGCTTGACCGCTCCTTTCACCTCCTGTGGTCCCAGAGGCATCTCTGTGGCACCTGGGTGTCTGCAAAACACTGTTTGAAGTCCACCAAATAGGTCCTTGTATCTTCTCATACTCTTTTCCTCAAATGTCTTTTAAGGATAGAATGTCTTCACTGAACATTGAGAAGACGTTGGGTTTTAATTTAGACTTTCAGTTCTGCGGGATCTGTATATAGAGTATTGGTTGGAAAGTCTAAATTAATCCCCTAGTTCATTATTCCTTGTTTTCTCCTTTTCTACTTACTTCACCACCAAAAATAACCAATAAAAAAAATATATTCACTTAGAAACATAATGCAAACTTGGTGTTAGCTCAGTCCCTAAGCAAGTCAAGGAAGTGCTAATTAGTTTCTCAGTTACATTGCCGAAAAGCTATCATCCTCCTTTACGTTCTTGTGTTTCTTGTTAAGTGTATGATTCTAGCATCTGATCTTTATCCCCACGAAGATAAGCTTCTTCTTGTTGTTGTTCAGTCGTGGCCGATTCTTTGCGACCGCACGGACTGCAGCATGCTAGACCTCCCTGTCCCTCACCACCTCCCAGAGTTCACCCAAGCTCATGTCCATTGAATCAGTGATGCTGTCCAACCATCTCATCTTCTGCTGCCCTCTTCTCCTTTTGCCTTCTGTCTTTCCCAGTATCGAGCTTCCCAGGGAGTCCTAGTGGTAAAGAATGGCCTGCCAATGCAGGAGACTTAAGATACACAGGTTCAATCCCTGGGTTAGGAAGATGCCCTGGAGAGGGAAATGGCAACCCACTGTTGTATTCTTGCCTGAAGAATCCCATGGACAGAGGAGCTTGGTGGGCTACAGTTCATGGGGTCACAAAAAGAGTCAGATATGACTTAGGGACTAAACTGTTATCTATAGCCCTTGAGAAAGAACTAAATATCCTTGCCTATGCTTAATGCGTTCTAATGACTTCCCCCGTATCAGGGTCTTTTCCAGTGAGTCAGCTGTTCACATCAAGTGGCCAAAATAATGTAGCTTCTGCTTCAGCATCTGTCCTTCCAATGAGTATTCAGGTTTGATTTCCCTTAGAATTGACTGGTTTGATCTCCTTGCAATCCAAGGGACTTTCAAGAATCTTCTCCAGCACCACAGTTTGAAAGCATCAATTCTTTGGCATTCAATCTTCTTTATGGTCCAACTTTCACATCCATATGTGACTACTGGAAAAACCATAGCTTTGACTGTACGGACGTTTGTCAGCAAAGTTAATACACTGTCTAGGTTTGTCATAGCCTTCCTTCCAAGAAGCAAGTGTCTTCCAGTTTCATGGCTGCAGTTACCATCTAGTGATTTTGGAGTCCAAGAAGAGAAAATCTGTCACTGCTTCCACTTTTTCTTCTATTTGCCAGGAAGTGATGGGACCAGATGCCACGATCTTAGTTTTTTGAATGTTGAGTTTTAAGCCAGCTTTTTCACTCTCTTCTTTCACTTTCGTCAAGAGTCTCTTTAGTTCCTCTTTACCTTCTGCCATTAGAGAGATATCATCTACATATCTGAGGTTGTTAATATTTCTCCCAGCAATCTTGATTCCAGCTTGAGCTTCATCCAGCCCGGCATTTCACATGATGTGCTCTGCATGTAAGTTAAATAGACAGTGACAACATACAGCCTTGTCGTACTCCTTTCCCAATTTCAAACCAGGCAGTTGTTCCATGTAAGGTTCTAACTGTTACTCCTTGACCCACATACAGGTTAAAGATAGCTTAAAGCCATAAAATAAATAGGAAATACAGCTTGATAACATTATTATGGAATTTCACTCTTGAATGTAGGTTAGTTTAATAACATTTAATGACATTTAAATAAATTTAATGACTAAGTTTTGTTTGTTGTTATTGCAGTTTATTTTTTAAAATCATCTGCCTTAGAGGAGTTGAATAGATATTTTTCCAAAGAAGACATACAGATGGACAATGGTGGTGGTGTTGGTGGTTTAGTCGCTAAGTCGTGTCTGACTCTTGTGACCCCGTAGACTGTAGCCTGCCAGACTTCTCTGTCCATGGGATTCTCCAGGCAAGAATACTAGAGTGGGTTGCAATTTCCTTCTCCAGGACAAATGAACAATAGGCATGTGATAAGATGCTCAGCATTACTAATTAGGGAAGTGCAAATCAAAACCATAGTAAGATATCATCACCTCATATCTGCTAGAACAGCTGTTATCTAAAAGGTAAGAAATAACAAGTGCTGGTGAGGATATGGAGAAAAGAGAGCTGCCATTCCCTGTTAATGGGAATTTAACTGGTGCAGCCATTATGGAAATATCTCAAAAAATTAAAATATCATATGATCCAGCTATCCCACTTCTGGTTATTTATCCAAAGAATATGAAAACACTAATTTGAAAATACATGTGCACCCTGTGTTCATCACAGTGTTATTCACAATAGCCAAGATATGGCAGCAACCTAAGTGCCCATCAACAGATGAATGGATAAAGAAGATGTGATGTGTGTGTGTGTGTATCTGTATATATATTGTTGTTCAGTCACTAAATTTTGTCCAACTCTTTGCAACCCCATGGACTGCAGCACACCAGGCTTCCCTATCCTCCACTACCTCCAAGAGTTTGCTCAAGTTCATATCCATTGAGTTGGTAATGCTATCTAACCACCTCATCCCCTACCGCCCTCTCCTCCTTTTGCCTTCATTCTTTCCCAGCATCAGGGTCTTTTCCAACGAGTTGTCTCTTCAAATCAGGTGGCCAAAATGTTGGAGCTTCAGCTTTAGCATCAGTCCTTTCAATGAATATTCAGGGCTGATTTCGTTTAGGATGGACTGGTTTGATCTCCTTGCAGTCCAGGGGACTTTACAGAGTCTTCTCCAGCACCACAATTTGAAAGCATCAATTGTTTGGTGCTCAACCTTCTTCATGGTCCAACTCTCTTATATTTATAAATGGACTACTACTCAGCCATTTAAAAAAAGATGAAATCTTACCTTTTGTGAGACCATGGATGGACTTTGAGGATATTATGTTAAATAAGTCAGGTGGAGAGGGACAGATTCTGTATGATTTTATTAATGTGTGGAATATAAAAAATCAATAATATAAATGAGCAAACCAAACATGTAGGTACAAGGAGCACAGTAGTGGTTACCAAGGGGGAAGGGACAGAATGGAGGGCACAACAGAGGAAGGAGGTCAACTGTGTGGTGATGGATGGAAACTGAATTTTTGGTGGAAGTGAACATGCTATATAGTTGGAGAAGGAAATGGCAACCCACTCCAGTATCCTTGCATGGAGAATCCCATGGACAGAGAAGCCTGGTGGGCTACAGTCCATGGGGTCACAAAGAGTCAGACACTACTGAGTAGCTGAGCACACACGCATGTGCATGGTGGAAATATGATGTTATAAACCAGTGTCACTTCAGTAACATAAACAAAATCCTCTGCTAAGAATGTAATGCCACATCCGTAACAAGGAAGGCCAGCTTTTAACACGATTTCCACGAGACAGTGAAGCTGATTCCCACATGTGCTCCCTGGAAGTTTTACCTGGTGATAGTCATGGTATATACCTAAGAATGATATTGTGCTTTCCTTTGCTGAGCGTACATTTCTTCACTTCCAGACAGAGAACATGGACTCTGAAGGGGTTCTCTAAAGTGGCAGTTCTTTTTTTTTTTTAATAATTTAAAAAATTTATTTATTTTTGGTTGTGCTGGGTCTGTGTTGCTGCGCAGGCTTTCTAGTTGCAGAGAGAGTGGGGGCCTGTCTCTAGTTGCAGTGCACAGGCTTCTCATTGTGACGGCTTCTCGTTGCAGATCTCGGCTCTAGGGTGCATGGGCTTCAGTAGTTGTGGCAGTTGGGCTCAGTAGTTGCAGTAGCTTGTGGCACATGGGCCTAGCTGTTCTGCAGCCTGTGGGATCGTCCCGGACCAGGGGTCGAACCCACATGCCCTACATTGGCAGGCAGATTCTTGACCACTGAGCCACCAGGGAAACCCGAGTGGCAGTCCTTAAAGTAGAATCTGTGGATCCCTGGAGGAAGTCCACAAAATTCTTTCTGGGAATCCACAGGGTCAAAATTATTTTTATGAGATTACTAAGACTAGGTGACATTTTTCACTGTGTTGAGTTTGCACTAGACAAAAACAATGGTGACTAAAATTGTTGGTGCCTTAGTATTAATCAAGGCATCGCCACCGAACTGTACTAGTAATCATTGTTTTCTTTACCACATGCACTTCGAGTAAAAAAAAAAAAATGATGGTTTCATTCAAGGGTGTCCTTTGATGAAGCGATAAGTATTATTAGTTGTATTAAATCTTGATCTTTTAAAATTGTTTCATGAAATGGAAAGTGTGTATAAGGCATTCCTGCTACAAATGATTTATGATGGTTGTGTGTGATTGTTTAAAGTATAAGCTGAACTAGCTACTTTCATCCTGGACCATTTTACTTGGAAGAGCCACTGGCACACACACTACTTAGACTTGAGAACTCAGCAGACATTTTCTCATAAGTGAATGAAGTGTCACTTCTAGGAAAACAATGGACAGGATTTAATAGAAGTGTGATACTGATAAAAGTTGAGGTTTCAAGGAAATGTTAGAAATTCTGGAAAAACCCATATCCTTCACCTTGAGCCTGACCTCTTCCCATTACTTAGCTTTTTCTGAAGAGATCAGTGGCAATATTAATGGAGGTGATTTTTTTATGGTATATAATGAAATATGTCAGTAGTAAGAGGGTCTGCATAACTCAGTGAGCCAGTATTTTCCAAATGACCAGTGCTTGATGTTACAGAATCATGCAAGATTAAAAGATTCATTCAAAGTGCAAGTTGGACCAATGGATTTAGATGTAATAATATAAAAAGTGTGTTGATGTAGTTTCAGATTCCACATTGGCTCTAACCTTTAAGAAATCAGTACAGTTGAGTTTTGGTGTAATAGCAAAGAATATCAGTTATTTGAAAAGGCTTTTTCTTCCTTTTTCCAACTACATCTCTGTGTGAAGGCAGTTTTCTTTGTATGTGTCAACAAAAACATTTTAAACAGATTGAATACAGACACAGATATTAGAACCAACTCTCTTCTGTTAAATCAGACATTGAAGAGATTTGCAAAACAGTGCCACTCTTCTCACTAATTTTTTTGTATTGGAAAAAAGCTACTACTTGGTTTAGCATATAATGGAGTTGTTATTTTTTAAATGAATTAACCAAAAATTAAAAATTTTTTAGTTTTAATTTTTAATATGGTAGCTATCATAGAAGTTGTTTGGGGTCCTCAGTAATATTTTTGGCTGTGCTGAATAGCTTGCAGCATCTTAGTTCCCCAAAGAAGGGTTGAACCCAGGCCCTCAGTTGTGAACGTGCTGAGTCCTAACCTCTGGACCGCCAGGGAGTTCCCTCCTCAATCGTCTTTGGTAGTGGAGTGAGAAACCCTGTCCTACAGGAAGCTTCTGTAAAGCACTTGAGGTTTCTTGGGAGGCAAAACATACAGAATTCTAACCAGAACCATAAGAGCTACGCTGATTGTAGCTCCCTAGTACAACCTAAGGTTCCTAAAGCACATATGGCGAGATGGTGAGTTCTGAATATAAACTACGAATGTGAACTCGGTGCTCAGGAGGCAGGGCTGTGGACTGTTTAAATCTTTTGTAGTTCACAGACATTTCATGACTCCATTCTGTAGAATGTTTTTCCCCTCTGGGTTCTGGTCTTAGGAAGTTTGCCACTCTGGAAATACTAAATATCCTTTTCAAAGAGCAGTTTTGCCATTTGTGATTAAATGGGAATTGCATCCTGGTGGGTCAGACAGTAAAGAATCCGCCTGCAATGCAGGAGACCTGGGTTCGATCCCTGGGTCTGGAAGATCCCCTGGAAGAGGGCATGGCAACCCACTCCAGTATTCTTGCCTGGAGAAATCCCCATGGACAGAGGAGCCTGATGGGCTACAGTCCCTGGGGTCGCAAAGAGTCAGACACAACTGAGTGACTAAGCACAGCACAGCACAGAAATGGAACAGAGGGCCACCCCGAAGAAGAGCTGCTTCACCCTCAGACTTCAGTCTTTATCTGCCAACTCCTGACGGCCCATCAGCCATGGTGACAAAGCAAGCTTCCTGCTCCACATGCCACCTCCACGCCTTACTGAGGCCACCGCCCAGAGTATACTGACAGTTACTTCTCGGGAGGGTCATATATTTAACATGGAGAGGATGAGATGGGAGGGTAGGTCTGGTCTTCATGACATGGCTACACCAAATTTAGCACCTTAATAAAATTGCAGAGGCCAGCTTGCTTCAGAATAGACATAACGGGTGAGAATGCACCTTCTCTTCTGGCGTTATGCTTATTACATTTCAGATGGTTTGCTTATTCCAAGCCCCTGTTTATAGCATGACTGACTTTGCACTTCCTGTTTTCCCTGTGACTGCCACCTTGTTCTCATGTGAGCTGTCTCTGCCCCTTCTCTTGACCTGTTGATTGCAGTGGCATCCTGTGCTGCTCATGCTGAAGAACCAAGTTGAAGAGAACACTGGCCACACCTTCAACTCCTTGCTCTGCAATCTTTACCGGAGCGAGAAGGACAGCGTGGACTGGCACAGCGATGACGAACCTTCACTGGGGAGGTGCCCCATTATTGCTTCTCTCAGTTTTGGTGCCACACGTGTGTTTGAGATGAGAAGGAAGCCCCCACCAGTGAGTGGTCTGTTTGTTTATTTTATGTTCCTCCTGCCATGTAATAATCTGTGGGAAAAAAACTGGGCTCCTAAAAGGCTCCTACTCTCAGATTTAGGGGATTGGAGTGTGTGTCTGGTTGACGAAATGTTTTCAACTGATGGCTTATATCCTGTGGATAACTTTTGACTTCCACAGAAGCCATTTGTTCATTTCTGCAACAGAAATTGCCTGCCGTGTGCCAGGTGTCAAAGGCTTATTTCCATTGGTGGAAAAGACAGACACGGTCCCCGTCCTCATGGAAATGGGGGTAGACAGACATTACTCACTACTCAAGTAACTGGAATTACGATAAATGCTAGGAAAGAGGGCTCACAAAGGGACGACTCTAGTGAGTAGGGGTAAGAAGGGAAAGGAAGGAGGCTCAGGGAAGATGCCCTTCTTCAGGAGCCTTTAAGTAAGTGTCCTTCATGGCAGTGTTGCCTGTCTTCTTTGAAAAGAAGTACCACAGGCATCCCCATTCCTTCTTAGCCGGTTCCTGAAGTCCAGATGGATGGTACTCCTTCAGAGAGGAAGTTCCAGCCAGATGACCAGACAAGCAGTGACTAAACTGTAGAATAACTTCAGTTGTCCAGCCCAGCTCTTACCTATATATTATAAGACACTGGAGGAGTATGAGGGCTCTGTGTGTGTGTGTGTGTTTTTTAAATCAACAAGTGTAGAACTTTAGGACTAAAGTAGATAGAAAGATAGTAGGAACTCTAAGAAAAGAGCAAACCTCTACCAAATTATCTTATTTCCAGGATTTGCGGGTGGGTGTATTTTTTAAACCAAGGTTCCCAATCATTGAGCTTATAACATTAAACCAGACGCAGTCAGTGTGGACGGCCTACAGGGCTGTGTTTTGAGTATGACCTAATCCAGACCACATAATTGTCAGGCAGTCAGTGCTTGTGTCTGTTCTTCATCAGATATACTTCTTGGGCTGTTTTCCAGACATGTATTTGGGTTTCCAAACATGGGATTTTGAAGCATATTGTGTTGTTTTGCACTTACTCCATTAAGCACCTTTCCTTGGCATATCTTCTGTTGACAGGGCTGTATTTGCTCTTGTTTACACAGAAGCTTTGGTCTGTGTTGGCGGGGTGGGGGTGTGGTCAGTTGCCAGTGACTTCCTGAGTGAACTTGCTCCCTGAGCACTCTGACTAGCCTTCACTGTCTCAGTGTACCAGGGAGACCCGCCTAAGAAGCAGGCTCCCCAACCTTTGCCACGTTCCTTTCAGGTACAGTTAGCTTTTATATGCAGACTTCCACTTGGTTAAATCCTACATTCGCAATCCTCCCCTTGGTAAGTCTTCTGTTGTGTGGATGGCAGAGAAACACCACGTGTCTTATTTTAAAGTTCAGACCCTCAAGCCAGACATGCGGAACACCACCTTTTTGCCAGGCCTGGTCTTAGGAGCTGGGATTATAGCCATGAGTAAGTGAGATGAAGTCATCCTTCCCCTCCTGGAGTTGATGATCTGGCCCCTGTTAGTGCTCTGTCTCCCTTCCAGGGTTATCCTTCCAGCTTTCTGAGTGGACAGCAAACTCTGTTGGATCCAGGATAATCTTTGGTGTAAGCTGAGTCTCTGGTTCATTGCAGTTACTTTCCTTGTTGCCAAGTGTTTAAGTATTCAGTTATCGCTTTTCTCTACATGTACATTTGCCACTACCACCATCACCCTTTTTAAAAAACATTTTTTGGCCTATTTCCAGATTTTAAGGTTAAGAATTCCCAAAGCATGCTTTGTAGGATAATTAGTCTTACTGTACAAGCAATTTCCAACTGTTAAGCATTAGTCATTGAAAGGACTGATGTTGAAGCTGAAACTCCAATACTTTGGCCACCTGATGCAAAGAGCTGACTCATTTGAAAAGACCCTGATGCTAGGAAAGATTGAAAGCGGGAGGAGAAGGGGGTGACAGAGAATGAGATGGCTGGATGGCATCACTGACTCAATGGACATGAGTTTGAGCAAGTTCTGGGAGTTGATGATGGACAGGGAAGCCTGGCGTGCTGCAGTCCATGGGGTCGCAAAGAGTCAGACATGACTGAGCAACTGAACTGAACTGAAGAATTAACAGTGTTCTGGTACCCAGAATACCTCTATTTTTTCCCCTCTAGGCAGCTGAAGGTCTTCATATTCTCATATGAGAACATATTCATGGCGATCAAGAATTATTTCTTGGAAATACCATTCAGTTATGTTATAGGTTAATGGGTGGATAGAAAATGTAACTGCCACATAGCATTGTGTCTGAGGGCAACCAATTGGAACAAAATCTCTTAAGAGGGACACTGACCACACTTACTGAAACTTTGTCTTCTCAAGGCTTCTTAGAGTCTATTTTGATGAACAAGAGTGAAAGCACAGGCCGTGAAACACTGAAAATGTGGTTAAGTCCCTTTAATTGTCTGCCAATAGCAGGGGAATTTGCACTATAACTGTAGTAGCTGATTTGATGAAAAAACGTGTCTGATAAGTAAGAAAGTTTGTCTAAGATCTTGAAACAGAGTTGGCTAAGGAAACAGATATGGGAAGAAATACAAATGTGTCAGTATATCAGGTTACTGATTAATAAGTTTTGCTTCTGGCATAGTCTTAACTGTGATTGAATTTGATGCAGTTGTATATTCCTTCAATTCTGACTTCTGTTTAAGATGGGGAAATTGAAGGTTAATATATTTGAAATTATAATCATGAGTTAGTGAATACAGTTTTAAAATTACTTCCCAGCCCCAAGAACCTATAAACTCCATTCTTGGGTAAACAAAACCCAGGTTTAAACTTTTGGAAAAATTTCTTCAAGTTTCTTTAACAGATTTAAAAAATCTTGGGCTCCACAAATCTAGCTAAACTTGAAGTACAGAAGCCTTTCTCTGAGTTGGCATCCTTGGGAATGTATCTTAGAGTACATCATCTTTATCTTAGAATAATAATCCCTTTTCCAAAGGATTGAAAGGAAAATGGTTATTGCAGATCTGTCTACTTTTCTTCCTTAACTATGGTGATAGCTTTGAGAACATGACTCATGATTCGTATAACTCAAGGTAAAAGCATAAAATAAAAAATGTAATTCAGGTTAGTCCTCTGTGTAGAATTTGTAGGAGTCTGACTTTCTGTAGCTCCTAGGAACCTGTCCCACTATGCCACTAAAGATTGTAATTTTCATGTCTGTCAAAGACATTTGGAGTGTGCTAGAGATTGTGGGAGGGCATCTTTTTCAAAATCCAGTTAGTTTTAACCAATCTGAGGAGAAGAAGGTAATACCTGTTTGACTTGAGTCAAAGTTTCTCATCTAAAGCTGACAGAGAGGAATCATGAGATTTCCTGTGTTTGATTAAGTATGTAGATTTGAGACAGTTTGGGGCCACTTTCAAAAAGAATTAGCCTTTTTTTTTTTTTTAAACTTTCAAACTCCCCCACCCCTGCAGCAGCTGTTTGTCTTGCAGTCTGGCACCTTAAGTAGTTCTCTGTAGCTGCTGATCTTCTGAAGGCTGCCCCAGTCGCACACATTACATCCCTAACAATTTCTCGCTGTGCTGAGATGGTAAGGAGATCTTTGTTTCCCTCAGCACCAGTGTCCCTCTGATTCATGCAGTTGGCTCAGCCGGCTTTGCGCATGCATCATCCCTAGGATTAAACATTCACTCCTCCAAGATGTCAATCCTTGATCCTCATCTCCCTGTCCAAGTCTGTCAACTTCTGCTTATTTGTTTTGATTTTATAGTCAATTACCACTTCCTTTAATGATAAGAAGCTACTTGGAGACATAGTAGCCTTTCCTTCATTCACCCATCCCTTCTTTTGTTAATTCGGTTAAACCTGAGTGAACAGCATTGTATCTATCTTCTGGCCAACGTCAGAATATACTATCTTAAGACAAAGCTTACCAACTATACCTCTGTAGACGTTTTTTTAAAGAAACCAAGAACCTCTTTTATTCTCCCAAGGTGGGCTCATTAAAGCTTTTCTATGCTTGTGTCCCAAACCCAGTGGTACTTTTCAGACTGCGTCGTGTCCCTGTTATAAAGATTAGTCTGGTTCCTTTCCCAGTATAGCTTTAATTCTATACTGAAAAACAAGCTGGAAAAGGAAGTACAAAAGCCATTTGGCAGGCTGCTATTTCTCTGTCGGTTACCATAGAAACGGTGATGGCTGAGTTGGGGAGGGGGGTGAGTATTAGATAATAGGAAGTTTGTGATGCACTGGAGGTTTAGATGCCAAAAGCCTTGTTTTCTAGAAAATTACCCTTGCATAAGCAGTGTCCTTTATCAGCTGAATCTTGAAAATGTGAGGGGCTTCTATCTACCTCAAGATGATTGAGTTGAGGCAAGTTGGGAAATTTCTCCAACCATTCCTTTCTCTAGCACCTTCTGAAGAATGAGAACTCTGTTCATAATGCCAAAAGAGATGTTTGTAAAACCACTTGTAATGGGAGAGGTTGAGAGTTCCCAGTACATTCGAGTTCTTAGTACCTCCCTGTTTACACACTACTGGGAAGAATGGAATATAAAAAGGTCACTTTGATCATAAATATCAATATTTTCCCCAGGGTTTTAGAAGAATTGAGGACATTGGAATCCAAAATAATATAAGCTTATTAGCTTAAATTTGAAAATTGGGTTAACTAGACTGTGCAGTGTTTCGCTGAGTGGCGACCGGACCGCCGCCTCAGCCGCCACACCCACTACTGCTCTTCCAGGCATCCGCACTTCTTAGTTGTCTTCTGATTACTGCATCTGTCCTGAGAAATTACAAGAACTACTCAAAAGGAACTGTTGATAACCATCATCTTTTTAATACAGTCCCTAATGAAATTTAAAATATCAGGTTTTGTTTCCTGTTTCTGTTATGATGCCTGTAAAAAGCACTTATCTGCTTCATTTATACGCATTCCATTTTTGTAAATGGGGATGATAATTGGTAGCAACTTTATGGAAGTAATAGGAACGTTTTCCCATGAAAGGCACTACGAAAGTTGTTGCAGTAATCAATGAATTTTTAAGCTGTTATAAATGGTGGATGCTACAGTGACTTTTCAGATGTGGAAATTGAAAAAGAAAGTGAACAACAGTGAGGCTAACCTCCAGGGTTGCCTTGGCCTGTGAATGGCATTCATTGAGGGAGTGCAGGGGAGACTTGGGGAGGGTCAGGTGGCCTGTGGATCAGGAATGGTGACTGAGTTTCTGAGCTCCTGCCTTTAGGGTCATGCAGTGTTTTGGACAGTGTGAGTGAGTGAGTGGGTAGATAAATTGGTGCATGTTTAAGTGGATAAAGATAAGTAGTCCTGGTAAACCTCAGTTCTCTACACACACAAGCTCTTTGGGGAGTTGGGATTGTCATTTGCTTCCTTGGGGGCTGTCTCAGGCTAGAATCCGTTTCCTAACTGCCATTGGGAATAACTAATTTTTGTAGAGAGCCTCCCAGTTTTGTATTGCCACTGATAGCACTTTTAATCTTGGGAGAACAGTGTTTTCCAAAGTGATTTGTCAAATTTGTGTGTCCTGACTAGGTGTGAGGTCTGCTTGCAAACTTTTTTTAAAACCTTGTCTTAATGGTAGTTTTATTTCCCCTCCACTTTGCCATGCTCTAAAAAACTATTCCTGAGCCTTCTGCTAATTTTCTTTCACAAGCCACATTTTCCTGGTAGATGACTGCTTAGCTGAGGCAGAAAAGAGCTTAGTGAGTTTGAGGAAGGAGAAGGAGGCCCAACAGAGGAGCAGAGTGAGCAAGTGCAGAGAGGAGCAGGTGATGAGACAGAAGGGGTGGGCGGGGCCAGGTCACACAAGGACTCAGGGTCCTCAGGAAGGAGTGGGTTTTAAGTACATCAGGAAGCCATTGAAATGTGTTAGGCGGAAGAGTGACACGATCTGATTGAAATTTTACAAGGTCAGTTGCTACTGCGTGGAGCTCAGACTAGACAAGAGCAAGAGTGGGAGCCAGGAGACCAATTAAGAGATTGTTATACCTCCTGGGACCAAGGCGGAGAAGGAGAGAGGTGGACAGCTTCAATGACATGAGCTCAGAGGAGCAAGCATTTTTAAGACATGCCTGGGAATAATGGTCTGAAAGTGTTAATGAGGAGTATCCCCTCACTCTATCGATGTCAGAGACATGATCACCTTCCACAAGAGAGAGAGTTTCCCAGAATTTGGAGTCTTCTGGAGAGAGCTAGGTTTTGATTAGGACAGGACGAAGAGGGAACCTTCAGAGCACATGAGGTTGAGGATCTGGATGTGTTTGCTCATCCCTGACTCAGAATTCCAGCGGACACAGTGGCAGGGCCAGGGGTGGGTGTGAGAGATTGTGTTTGATCAGGTTATGTCCCGGGATGGTTTGGGAATGAGTGTTCTGATATAATGGATGACTGGAGAACCCTGCACTTTTCCTGGTGACTGAGGTCAGCTGGATGTCAGGCTTCATGGAATTTGTCCTGTATGCTCTTCAAGGAAGGAGAGTGTTTATTTCTGGTGCTGCAGTCTTGAGTAGAAGCTCTTTCAAGATAGCAATTCCTTTAAGTTGCATTTCTTGGAAATATTATATCAGCAAGAATGGCATCTTCATTGCATTAAATCTTCTGGTTTTAAATGCACATTTAGTATAGTTAGAGTGACTATAACGGTAAGTGTAAAGCCAACCTTGTTTTTGCTTAATTCAGTAACTTTTCAACAATAATATATCAACAACTAACACTGGTGGTAGGTGTTGCAATGTACGCTGCATTTGCCGTTTAAGATCATGGGATGTGCCTGGTCTGGACTGACCGACTGCACATGCCAGGCCCTCATGCTTACTGTTCTCACTCACCTCACTAGAACCTTCCATGCCAAATCCATGTCAAAATTCAGGAAGAGAGTTTGATAAAAGCCCAAGTATTTGTGTGTGGCAAGTGAGTTCAAAACTGTTTTGAACTGATAACCGCAAGTCACTGTAAATCTGCGCTTTCCCAGAGGTTTCCCTGGTAGTCCCGTGGTTAAGACTCTTGTGTTCCCACTGCAGCGGGCACAGGTTCCCTAGTCAGAGAGCTAAGATCCTGCATGCTGCCTGGCAAGGCCTAAAAAAAAAAAAAAAGTCTATGCTGTCCCATCTAGTTTCCTACTTTATCAGATCTTATTTCAAAACCAGCTGCTGCTTTTTTTTAAAGTAATGTTTTTCAGATCATGTTGAAGATGCCATCTCTGAAAGTGTTTGGTTTGAGTCAGCAGACTAACTGTGGAGATGACTTTGTGGGGTCCTAGCTTTATTTTGTTTCCATAATTTCCATAACTAATATATTTTGTTTATGTCAAATTTAAAAATATATTACCGCTATGAATGACAGGTCCAGCTGTGTTCTTACATCAGCGCTATAGAAACACCTTTACAATCCAAATGCAGCTGCAAACTTTGATGATCCATAAAGCTGTCTAGAAGCCAGCCAGGTTCTCAAGGGCAAGGCCACACCATAGTTTGATTGGGAACACAAGCTGGAAAGAAATGACTGAAAGGAGAGGAGACATTTTGGCGTAGCCCTAAGTCAGGAAGCAGGGCCAGTGAAGGGACAGCTGGGTGCAGCAGTCTAAGAAGCTGTAGCACATGCTGGCATTTAGTTTTCAAATATCATTTCAGTCTGCGGTAAAGCCTTAACCATACTTGTCAAGCAGCTCTATTATGTATCTAATTCTTGGACCAGAGAGCAAGGGAAATTCCTCTTCTGTCTGTTACCATCTTGAGAAAACCCTTTGCTTGATTCTACAGACCCTCCAACATCTTGATTTTTTCTTGATTTTTGAAGCACAGATTCTGGGATCAGTTGTCTGCATCTGCAGGTTCCCTTTCCTACAACTTAACTCACTTTTGGAACGCCTGCTCTCTAGCTCCATCTCACCATGCTGCTAATGTAGTGATACCATTGTCCTGAAGAGCAAATAGTCTGGCCTTTCCTCAATCATTGTCCTCTTCCTTGTAGTGTTGGTCACCAGCATCCAGCATCTCTCTCCCTGAAACTCAGCCATCTGTTAGCTGCCCTTTCTTGCTCCTGTTGGCTTCTGAAATACTGTATTATCTTAGCTATTCTCACACTTTTCTCACTGCTACTTCTCTGCCTCCTTTGAGGTGTTTTTTTTTGTTTCCCTTTACATTCAACCCCTTTAAAAATGGATATTCAGGATTGTCTTTGATTCTGTCATCTTTGTCTACATAACTTTTAAGGAAATTATGAAGTAGGAGTAGATTGTAAACGCCATGTAGGCAAGGTCCATTTCTGTCTCCTTTATCATTCCATCCCCAGCGTTTAGCACTGTGTGTGTATGTGTATTTTGATTGAATACATAAATAAATGGGATTTCATTTGTTGTTATGGCTTCAACCATTTCTTCTTTGGTGGAGCAACTTGTGAATCTCAATTCCAGCTTTGACTTTTATCTCACATTCTAGTCATCACTTTGTTCTTGGTCATCACTTTGTCATGAGACATTTTTACTTACAACAGCACATGACTTCTCACCTGAAATTGTAGACTTACTGTTATTCTCTCAGAAAACTCCACAATTCCACCTGCTCACAAGTACCATTATGTTCATGGTGTCACTCCTCTCTTGGTCAGGTTTAATCATAAATTATTTTCAGTTCTTCCCCATTCTCTCGTTTCAATTTTTTTAGTTCCAAATCTTCTTAATTCTTTCTTGAAAAGTCTGAAAAACTCATCCTTCTAATAGTGACTTCACTTCAGGCTGTCTTTACCACATGCCTAAAATACTAAAATGCCATTTTCCACTCTAATATCCGTAATTCTAATCTCTTCTCCCTCAATTCTATCTGATAACCAGATGCCAGATATTTTCAGGAACAGCTCGTTTTCTCTGTTTGTTCTTTCTTCTCTTTCCTCCTGCTCAAAAATATTAATTGAGTACCCACTATGTGTCGGGTACTATGCTTAACTCTGGGTAAATGGCAGTAAATGTGGCAGACATGGGCCCTGCCCTCCTGGATGTCACAGGAGCTAGAGAACAGTCGACTCAATGGAGAGACATAATTACGACTTGCAGTTAGGGCTCTGAATTTAGATTTTACTCCAAGCGGCATGGGAATAAACAAGGTTGTGACATGCTCTGGTTTATATTTGAAAAAGAACACTCTGGCTGCTGTGCGAAGAATAATTCAGGGAGAGGAAAAAATATGAGACTAAAAGGTTGTTCCAGTGTTTTTACTGGGAGACTGCTGATTTGCACTCAGATGGTGGCAGTGAGGAGGAACACAGTAGATGAATTTGAGGTGTATTTTTGAGGGCGAACCAGGTTTCTGGCTCAAGCAGTTGGTAGATGGAGGTGCTGTTTACTCAGATGGAAGAGGAGCAGGGGGTTTGCATTTTATTTTTCTCTTGTTTAGGGAGGATTGTGGAGGAATCAAGAGATCCTTCTTCTACATGCTAGGTTCAAGATGCTTGAGACTTCCAAATTGGCTATGGCGTCAGGGCTTCGGAGGACAGGCCCGTGCTAGAGGTATCATTCGGGAATTGCCAGGATAACAACAGTGACAACAGTAGAGGGGTGGTGATCAATAGCGAGTGCATAGTCCTGAGTCTGTGCCTGGCTCTGTCCTCACTGCGTTACATGCAGCCTCCAGGAACCTTATAAAGTCAATGCTGCTGTCATCTGCATCGCACAGGTGAGGCGGCGGAGGCACTGTGTTAAGGCACTTGCTCCACATGGCATGGACAATCAGTTGTTGAACTGAATTGAAACTAATAATCTAGATAGTGTGTAAAGCTATGGAATTACCCATTATCAGTTCAGAGCAGAAGTATAGAGAAAGAGGAGCAGAAAGCCAAGACTGAGCTCACTGCTTTCATCAGTTTGTTTTCCAGCTTAGAAGTCTTTACTTGCTCCTGCTGGAACACAGGGTATAAAATGTGAACTCTTCCAGCCAGATCGTCAGATCTTCACAAAATCTATGCCTGGCCGACTTTGATGTCTTCCTTTGACGTCCCTGTGTGATTGCACCATACTGCTGACTTACCTCTTTACTCCTTAGACAAGCTCTCCACCTTCTCATTGGGCTTCCTGGGTGGCACTAGTGGTAAAGAACCCACCTGCCAATGCAGGAGACGTAAGAGGCACATGGGGTCAGGAAGATCCCTTGGAGGAGGGCATAGCAACCCACCCCAGTATTCTTGCTTGGAGAATTCCATGGACAGAGTTCTGGAACCTGGTGGGCCCCAGTCCATAGGGTTGCAAAGAGTCGGACATGACTGAAGCGACTTAGCACACATGCACACTGCCTTCTCATTGACTGAAGTCCTCTCCAGCCTTTAAGGGCTCCTGTAGCCTTGAAGCCTCTCAGTGAAGAAAATAATAATAGTTGCTGCATGTCAGATGCTTCCTGAGCTTTCGAAATGAGAAACAGGCAGCAGGCTTCTACTTTGTTTTAACCTTTCTGTTGATTTGTTTTGTTATTATAAGCATTTTATTAATAAAAAGATGGAAGAATTTGTAGGTAAGTAGCTCATCCAGGAGATCAGAGATGACTTGGAAAACCAGATGTCTCACTGTTGACTAAGATCATTAATTTGGAAGCATATTTCGCATCCATGGCCTTTTCTGATTGTGTTGGGATCACTGAGATCAAGAATACGATACTTGAAGCAGTGTGTGTGTACTGAGCTTTGTCTCAGGCACTACCACGTGGAATGGCAAGAGGGCATCACAGAAGCTGGGCAAATGACATCTGGGCTTGCTTGGGAGCTTACGTGGGATGCCCGGAAGTGAGCATAAGAGGAGGAGTTGTGATGGGTCCAGCAGCAGTTCGGCTGGGCAGCCCTTAAGCAGAACCTGATCCTCAGACTTGTGTATATACCTCCCGATATTTTTAAAGAAACTGGGTTAGTTTCTACTAACCAGAATGTTAGTTAGCAAAATTTATAACTCAGGAGAGATCACATAAAAATCCCATTTATCAGTTTCCCTGGAAAATCCAGAAGATCAGGCAGCGCCCAGGGAATAACGAGGGAGCCACAGAGTGCACACAAGTCCCGTGCTATGTGGCGTCCGTGGTCCCCGCTCCCCACTGTTGGACCTGCCCCGTGCCCCTTGTTCACGCCGCCTGCTGGTAACTGTGACCCTTACAGAACAGACAGGGTGCCATGCAGTGCAGACAGAAAGTATTACAGGATTTCAAAAGAAAGAAAGCACTTTGGAGAGCACAGTAAGGTGGAAAAAAAATACAGACTTTAAAACCAGGCAGGTCTTAGTTCAAATACTTGCCTCCGTGTCTCCTGCCAGCCTTTTGCCTTAGAAATGTACTTTCCCTCCAGCCTCCTTTGCTTATAATAAAATGAAGAATATCACGTCCTTACAGGGTTGTGAGAATTAGCAGTACCGGGTACATACGGTCCCTAACATGCCTGGCATTTTAGCAGCTTACACCATGGTTAATGGTGTCCAGAAAGTCTAGCAGGATTACTTGGTTTAAGTACCTGGAAATTATTAGGAAAAAACACCTGGACCCAGGGGAGTGGGGAGCCAACTCCAGGTGGATTAAAGAGTTAAATCTAAAAAATACAGAATTTTTTTTTTTAACTGAAAGGAAATGCAGTTGTATATTTAGGTTTCCTAAAAATGGGAAAAAGACTTTCTAAGCATAAAAACCATGAAGGGGAATCAAAGAAAGATCAGCAGAGTTGATTGTAAAAATTTTTGAGCCATTCTGTGTTAAACATCATAAACACAGTTAAAAGTCAAATAGCAACTGAGAAAACTATTTATAGAAAATATAACAAAGGGGAAATATCATACTATATATGGTTGCAGATCAATAAGAAAAACGTTAACATCCCATAGGAAAATGGGCAAAAGACACGAAGGAGTTTGCAATAGAAGAAATGCAAACAGCAGATAAGCATGTGAGAAAACGGTGAACTTGGTTCACCATTTAAAGTAATTAAAGAACTTTATGTTTGAGAATGAGCTGCAGTTTCTCCCTAAACTTTTTTCATCATTGTTAATTGATAATGTTCCATATTGATGATGTGCTTAGAAGGTAGGTCCTGTCAAGTTTTCCTGATGGAATTATAAATTGCCACAATCTGCTTAAAGCAGTTTGATACTATAAATAAAGTGCCTTTAAATTCATACCCTTAGATCCAGTTTTTCCATTTTAAAGGATTTATTCTAGGGACTTGCAGTGGTTAAGATTCTGCAGTCCCAATGTAGGGGGCATGAGTTCGATCCCTGGTCTGGGAACTAAGAACCCATATGCCGCACAGCATGGCCAAAAAGAAAAGAATATAGCCTAGAAATACACTCAGAGATGTTTTGCGCAAAATCTACTTGCAGTAGCTTTTTCTTTTTTTTTTTAAGTATTACTGGTATATTAAAATCTATTTCTAACCATGCATACCTCACTGCTGTATCCTCAGCACAGTGCCTGACATATCCAAGTGGTCAAAAAATAATTTATGAGTTTAGAGGAGGAAGGATATGTTCATGCAAAGGAATATTATATAACCATTTTTAAGAAATACTGTACATCTAAGATGTAGGAAGTACTCACAGGACAGTGTTAACAATGAGTGCACAATTGTATGTATAGAATATTCCCTGTGAAAAACAAACAAACAAACAAACAAAAAGAATATTCCCTGTGATTGTGTTGTAGGAATTCTGGATGATGGGATTAAAGGTGATTTTTATATCTTCTTGGTGCTTTTCTTCAGTTGTTCAGGACATAGTTACTGATATATGTGATATGCATTGAGCATATTTCAAAAGGGAAAGACAGCATCGTCTTCCCCTCATGGAGTTTATCAGAGATCAGAGGCAGACATTGAATAGGTGTGTGTCATTTACTCTAGTGAACGTATGTTACTTTTATAGTAGAGAAAAACTATGCCAAAGACGATTTTTAAGCACTGATGTTTATAATTTCTAAGACACCTTTTTAGGACAAGAAAGGCACAATTACATGAAAGATCTACATCGATCTCATACAGTGTGAAGTTTTCCTTTCCAAGGGGACGAAGAATGTTTAGATTTCTTATCTTTTGGGTGGTGTGTAATGATATGACAATAAATACATCCAGGCTCCCCACCCCCACCCCCCCACTAAATAGCATTTTTCTAAGGGAAACTGAATAGATTCAGACCTCGGTAAGAGTTGTGAAACTTTGGAAAAATCTCAGCATTCATTGAAAAGTATAATTAAGCATTCAAATGAATTGACTGTGGTTGAGGAGGGAATGAGAATGTTGATTAACATTAATGTAAAAAAAATTTTTTTTTTTTTTTGCTTTTTCCATCTACTTGTGAGGTTTCAAGTGTGTGGGAAACCAAGAATGTCAGTAGCAAAACCCACCCTGAAGACTGACTCTGGCCCTACAAGTTTCTTTGAACCGGGATCAGGAATGGAAAATTTTATCCTAAGCCATGGCTTTTTAGGGGATGTGTTTTGTTTTGTTTTGTTTTGTAGAAAGACCTGAGTGAATCAGAAGGGTTTCAGAGCCATGTTTGGGTAACAACCATGCTTAAGAGCCGTGAGCTTGCTCCTCTAAACAGTCAGACCCATTCTTCCACTGTCGCTTATCCATTTATCAACTGAGCTCTTATGCTCAGCCACGTGAGCTCCTCTGGCCCTTTTGTCTGCTTCCTCAGTGGAAAAAGTCTCTGTGAACCTTGGTTGCGTTGAAGGGTTGGCTGTGTGGTCTGTTGCTGCCCCGGTCTCAGGAGAAGGAAGCATCTGTGCTGCTTTGGTAGAATCCCCTGTCCTCTTTCCTGTCTGTCTCCTTCTGCGAATTATGGGGGGCTTCCCTGGTGGCTTACTCAGTAAAGAACCCTCCTGTAGTGCAGGAGGCCTGGGTTCGATCCCTGGGTCGGGAAGTTCCTCTGGAGAAGGAAATGAGGAATGCACTTGCTGAGCCAAGGGTGTCTGAAGGAACGAATGGCGAGCAGCAGAGTAATGACATCACCTCTCCTGTGGATGTGCTGGTATCACCGTCTCCTTCGGGGACGGATCAAGGTAGCTCCCTGCCAAGAAAAGGCTTGTCCTCTTTTGCTCTTTGGTACAACTAAGGGTTATACTGGATGCGGTGTGTTTCAAACCACCCTGAGGCTTCCTCTCACTTGAAGAACTCAGATCTTAGGAATGGAGAGGGAGACGTGGCCCTGCTGAGCATCACATTCCACCCATGTTGATAAATCCCTCCTGCGTTTGGAATCCTCTTTCCCTGCTTCATGTTTCCAGGTAGAGTTATAGAGCTCACCTCTTCTGTTCTGCTGGCCTTAGCACCTCCTCCTCCCCAATAATGACCTTTTTTTTCTTGTTTGGAAAACTGTTAAGGGGTTCCATTTATTTGGAGCACAGGGTGCCCATGAAAGGCATGTAGGAGACGAAGCTAAAGAGAAGGAAGCAGGCAGGTCATCAAGGGCGTTGGGTGCCAGGCTAATGGATTTGAACTCCATCCTGAAACCTTTGGGATGTCATTAATGTGTTTTAAGCAAGGGAAGGGTATTCTGAGATCAGATTTGCATTTTATTACAATGGCTCTGACAGAGTAACCCTGGATTAGAAAGTACTGGCTCCTAACTCTCCTAACTTCTCCAAATCACTCCTTACACCTGCCCTCTGGTCTCACAGACCTGTGTATGCAGGATGGGCCTTGACTTCTTGGCCTCTGGCTGTTGGATATACAACTCCTTCTTCCTAGGACATGCTTCTCTTTCTTGGTGTTTTTTTTAATTGAAGTATAGTTGATGTACAGTATTATCTCAGTAATGCTTTAGTGTTCTGAGAGATCATCATCTCAGGCTTGTCTTCCTGTTGTGTTAAGCATCTTTCCTGTGTGCGGCACTCTTCTGTCCCAGGGCTCGATTTATAGATTAAAGCCCCCTTGTACTTCTGGGTTATGCAGAGGGCAGCAGCAGTTCTGTCTGTAGCTGTGTCAAACCTTGATCTGGTGACTGACTTTATAGCCTAAATCAAGGAGCCTTGGACCCTCTGATCTCATGAGCAGTGCACTGCCTTCTGATATCTTTTCTTCAGTAGGATGTACATCTCCTCTATCTGCGATCCTTTTTTCAGAGAGCACCCTTTTGCTTTTCTGAGATGGAGCTGGGCCACCTGCAGACAAGGTCACCTTCCCAGTGCTCTGTGGTTGGCTGAGGGGTCAGAGGTAAATGTTTTGGTGCTTACTAGTGGAAAGCAGAAGGTGGCAGACACAAAATCAGTCACTGAGACTGAAAGTTATTTCAAACATCGCTTGTGTCTTCTGCTTATGAAAGTTACGACAGTGCTCGACAAAGTCACTGCCAAGGGTTGGGGCCTGGAATCTAGACTGTTTATAAAAGTCCATTATTGTTTTGGTTTTGATTTTCCTGGGGGAAAGCATTGTAAACAGTTACATTCTCAGAAGCACCCCTGCAATAATAAACATAAACACAGCACTGCAGTGAAATCAGTCCTGCAGTAATTTAAATGTAAATCTCTTGCCCTGGAAGTGAAGCAGATGAATGGGCGGGTCTGCTCAGAACGGAGTGAAGAAGTCAGAACACTTGGGTCTGTCCCAGTCCCAGTTCTCCAGGTGCTCTCTCTTGCTGTAAGAAAGTTGTTTAACGTGCCCTTTGCAGCAGTGGAGGAGGGACAGCCCCTGTGGGCCATGTCGTTATGACACTGCCCGCGTGTCGACTTTGAGCTCTGGAAGAAAGGGGCAGTGTAAAGACGGGCGTCTGCATTCTAGGTGCTCACGCCTTGCCCTCTGTCCTCAGAGGCGCACAGCCAGGCGCAGTTTAGCCGTGCTGCTCTGGTCACGACAGAGTCCCCTTCTGTGAGAAAGTCTGGCTGGTGATTGTTCTGGAAAGAAACGAGAATGTGTCTCCAAAATATCAAAGTAGCTATAGGGAGAGTTGTGATCAGTTTTAACATAGATATTAATTAGTGAATTGGCATAAACTGTGAAAGGTGGTCAAAGCTTATCACACCACATCTTGTTTGAAAGCCTGTTCTCCTAACTCTGTGTCAAAACACAGGGCACAGAGTAAGGCAGACGTAAAGAATTATTGTATAAATGACTTTGAATTCCTTCATGGGCCAGCATGTACTTTTCTGCAGTTTGGACGCTGATAATATGAATACTAATAGCTATTACACTGTACCTAATACTTGCTGGGCTCCAGGTGATTCACACAGATCAGCTGAGGCTCCCAGCAGCACTGTGAGCCAGGTAATACCAGGTGAAATCACCTGCCCAAGGCCAGCCAGCTGCCAAGTGACAGAGCCAGTAAACGAAGCCTTGCCATCTGGCTGAGTTGAAGTTGCCATTTCTCTGACCAGTGTTGCGTTCTGTTGCATCTTGATCACACAAGCAAAAAAAAAAAAAAAAATCCAGTCCCGTGAATGCTGTTTTCTAGGAAGACAATGGAGACTACACATATGTGGACAGAGTGAAGATACCCTTAGATCACGGGACCCTGTTAATCATGGAAGGGGCCACGCAAGCGGACTGGCAGGTGAGAACGTGTGAGTGACATGGACTCGCTGTCGTGTGGAGGCAGTTTCCCGACTGGCTCACGATGATTAATTTCTGTATTAAACGTGGTGAAAAGCAAGTTGCTTTTATAATGAGCACGATGCAGTAAACTGACCTCATTTCCAAGGAGTTTGATACTGCTGACAGAATGGCCCCCTCGAGCAGCGTTGTCCAGTGGACCTTCCTGTGATGAAGGAAGTGTTCTGTGTCTGTGCAGCCCAGTGCTCTCGCCACTAGACACGTGACTCTTGATCCCTTGAGGGATGTCTGGAGTGCTGAAGAACTGCATTTTCAATTAAGCTAGAGCTTCAGGCAGCCAGTGGCTCTCACATGGGGCTGCACAGCTCCACAGCCTTGGCCGGGCCATTTTTAAGGTGTGCAAACTAATGGAGGAGCACTTAGCATGAGAGGCGCATCTGGTGCCTCTCTGTGGCCCCAGCCATTTGTGTGTGGTCTTAGGAGCTTTGGGAAAATGGCAGGAGGCCACAAGGAGGAGCAGCACTTGGAAGAAAAGGAAAATATCTCCCCGTGAGGGTGGGGGTGGGGATTTGTTTCAGAGAAGAAGGGCTTTCTCCACAAGACTTTGAAGAGCTATTACTGCTCACTGAAGGGAGATAAAATTGAAATATGTCTGTGTCCTCATAAAGAAGTTTTAAATGGCTTTGGACTAAAAGTGTGTGTTTATGTCAGAGTTATTCATATTTCCATTTAGCATCGAGTGCCCAAAGAGTACCACTCCAGAGAACCAAGAATAAACTTGACCTTTCGGACAGTTTATCCTGACCCTCGAGGGGCGCACTGGTGATGAGAGATCCTGGAGAGAGGAGCCGTGCTGAGACTGAGCAAACCTTCCTCCATGAAGACACTTCCGGAGGCTGGTCCAGCTGCTCTCGTGGCTGTTTGGAGGATGAGGATGGGATTTGCTTCCCAGCTCGGAGTCCTATTAAATGACAGCCTGCAGTTCGTGTTCAAAATACGTTTACTGTGGGAACAGTAATCCCTAATCACATTTTGAAATCACATATTTTCTTTAGGCAAATTAAAAACCGCTGTGGCTGTGTTTACCAACGATTTTGCCCATAAGCCGTTTCCCTCGCCTGCCCTGTCCGGTTTCGGTTGAAGAAATATGAATGGACTTTGCCTCCAGGGGAGGGTAAATCCACATCTTTGTTCCTTGTGCCTGTAGCAAAGTGGAGATAGTAATACACATCAGTGACTCGGGAGCCTTCCACAGGCAGACAGCTGCTGCAACCCAACAGAGCTTTGTTGAAGTCTGCCTCGACTCCTGAACATCTTGGCTTATGTGCTGTGGTAATGGAAATCTGCATACTCTGGGAGCGCTTTATTTAACCAAGTCTCCTTGCCTGTCCATCTCCCTGGGAGACATGCAGACAGGTTTCAGGCCTCTGAGTGAAGAGCAGAGGTGGTATTCTCCAGTGTATCTCCAAGCCGCCCCCCTGGACTGCTTGTAATACAAGAGGAAACTGTCCCCTCAAAGGGAGGAGGAATTGAGTGATGTCATGAGAAATTTCAGCTGAAGAGCGGCAAATGCCCTGCTAGTGGCAGCTGTTCCACATAGATTAGTTTCCCCTTGGAGAATTACTTGAGTCACTTAAACCCAAGCCAGATAGGAGCGGGAGCCATCCTGCAGGGAACAGACTCGGTTACCTTAACAGTGCTGTCCCTGTAGAGTTCAGTAGCCCCGTGACTAAGGCTTTTTTCTGACTCAGTGTTGTTTTCTGTACACGCTCCCAAGATTCAAGGGTTCGTCTCTGATGTCACCAAGGTTCCCAAAACAGAGCGGCTGCCCCTTGTTGCATCATAAAAGCACGTGTCTTCCTGACCCCTCAACTTCGGAGCAGCATGCCGGATCAGTTCCAAACCAAGACAGAGGAAACCAGAGAGAAAGAGGATGGATTAACGTGGCTGAAAGTAGGGTGAGGGAGTTAAGAGTCTCCCTAGCGCCCCAGGGGGGAAATCTACCCAGCCTTCTTGCTTTTTGGGCTTGTTTCCATTCCATGCGGTAAGACTGATGAGCCCCAGGATCATGATAGAAGGCCAGAAGGCAGATGAATGCCTTGCCTGGCCAGGTGCTGTTCTTCTCTGTCAAGCTCTATGACTTCTTGAACCAGAGTCTCTTTCTCTTAAATGTTGTTGCATGTGTGTAGCTCCTTTGTCTAAAACATACCAAATGTTTTATAAAATCTGAGCATCACAGTGAGCCTTCTGTGAGAGAGATACAAATTACCACAACAATAAAACAAAACCTATTTAATTCCTAGCTTTCCTGCAGTTCAGACACACACAACCTGGCCAGGGAGGTGCAGCCAGCTTTGGCTGTGAGTTGGATGCGTGACCCCGGGGACATTCCTCTTGCATTCCCACAAGTGAAAGAGCCAGGAGATGACTCCAAGTCTTGTTACCACATCCCTCCCAATTCAGGCCGTGCATTGCGTCAGCTGCAGATTTGATCTCTTCCCTCATCACGGCCGTGTCTGTCAGGGAAACAAATTCCTGACTGCCTGGGCCACCACCTGGGTTTCTTCATCTGCGAGCAGCAGTCTGAGGTTGTTTTTCTGGCTGTCCAATGGCAGAACAGCCACTCTTCCTACTACTAAGGTAATGTCCCTTCCGAAATGTCAAGGAGGTCGTTGCCATAGAGTGAAAGGACAGGGTCAGAACTGCACAGGAATGCCAGACCCTGGCAGAGGATGCCCATGCTCAGTGACTGCACCAACATGTTGCTGCGTTTTACTGATTGTAGATCTTAACGAGGAATTAAGGCCAAAGCTCTTTTTGCCAGCATTACTTGTTAAAGTTGAGGGAGCAAATAAAGCAGCTGTAGCATGAAGGAAAAAACAGGTCTGGTTTTTCAGCTGCCCTGTTTTTGAGCTTTAATAACCTGCTAGGACGATTTAGTAACCATGCTAGGAGCTTCCCTGGCGGCTCAGACAGTAAAGAGTCTGCCTGCAATGCAGGAGGCCCCGGTTCAGTCCCTGGGTCAGGAAGATCCCCTGGAGGAGGAAATGGCAACCCACTCCAGTATTCTTGCCTGGGAAGTCCCATGGATAGAGGAGCCTGGTGGGCTACAGTCCATGGGGTCGCATAGAGTCAGACACGACTGAGCGACTAACACGGGAGCTTCTTATGCGTAATCCCTAACCCTCCTTGAAGTCCTGCCAGAACCAGCTGCTGTTCCCATTGTAGGGATGAGGCAGCCGAGTCTCCAGGACACGGGATGTGTGAATGGCAGAACCGGAACATAAAGCACAAGCTAGTCCCCTAACTGTGCTGCTCCCTCGGCCAGGCAGAATTTAGGCAGAATGGTCTAGTGGGCACCCCCAGGCCCCGAGCCTCAGGGCTTGCTCCTGCAGGGCTGGCAGCCCAAGCTCACCTCAGTGCCCTGCTGGCTGGGCTGACTGCCAGGCCACCCTGTTGGTCCCCTGGCTTTCCTGTGCACCAGGGCAGATGTCTGCACCTCCTTAATCAACACTGGCATCTCCTAGTCAGAAACTCTGCTGCCAACTGGACTAGAATTGTCCAGCTTAACAGGGGAGGCTCATTGTGGGGGGATACAATCCAGTTTATGATGAATTAGACAAATTCTCCAGCCTTCCTGGCAAGTGACTGAGAACGTGTTTCCTGACCATATCCAAGCAACCTTTCTGTCGTAGGCGGGTGGTCCCTTCCTCCCTTCATTCTTCCCTGTGAGTCATTTGGGGACCCTAATGCCTGGATTCAGCATCAGGCTTCCTCATGATGCTGGCCAGCACCACGACTCTTATCAGTCAGCAGACAGCCCAAGAAGCAGAGCAGGCTAGACACTAAAAACGTGGGCCACAGGCAGCTGGCCTCCAAGCAGGCCTTGGAGCAGTCTGACAGTTCCCATCAGCTTGTGTCCTCAGTATTGAAATCAGGTTCCACGTTGTTGTCAGCTAAACCACTAACTCATGTGGCATTGATGATTCCTATTAAGTCGGGCTCACAGCTCATTAACCTGCTATTTTCTTGTGACACCCTCCCTGCTGCCTCCATGGCTGGCATGACCTGCCCCCACCCCCCCTGCCGTGAGTGGCAGGCCTCTCTAGGCCTGGCCAGTAAGTGGCACCATCTCCTGGACCATGTCATGGCAACTCCAGAAGAGTTAAGTGGGCCCTGCAGTGAGCAGAAGGCTGTAGTTGGAGGGCTTCAGAGAAAGCCCCGACACATGATGGGTCCCTGCCCTACTGGGAATATTTCTTCCTTGAGTTTTGGCAGCTTTTACTTGGCTGCAGAATATCCGAGACCCATTTGCCTTTTCTGGTCATAAACACTTGTAGTGTTGAATCTGAAGTCTTGATTGCTTTATTTTCTTAACTATCTCTTTGAGAAAGTCAAATGTTTCCATAGTGATGCATTCTGTTGGTTGAAATCTTTACATATATGTGGTTCCACCCACATGCTCTCCTCAGAGGGACCTAGTCTACAACTGTCCCCTGACCGCCCCCCGCCCCCCCATTTTCTCTTTTTCAAGGAACCCCTGTATGAGAGCTCTGTTGGTTTTGTGCTGCTGGAATCCACTCTTAGATACAATGATTCCTGTGTCAGGGGGTCAGAAAGGAAATCATCTTGATGTTTATTCATGAGAGTGGAACACAGGCTAATGGTGCCTTTTCCAGCTGGCTTGGTACCACTGTGCCAAGTTAGAAAAGCCTTTCTCAGCCTGTGGCCAGAGCCCCATGCTGGGCTGGGCCTTCAGCATAACTTGGGTCGTGTTTCTGTAGCCAACATTACCCAAAAGAGCGTTTTCTCAGATGAGCCAGCTTGGAGCTGACCAGGGCCTGTGTGATAGTGTCATCATCGCAGTTATTTAGATAATACTCTAATCATCGCTCTCACTCCCCCTCCGTGTAACGGTGATATCACAGTCCCTGGACACCAGGGACAGTCCCTGTTCTCATGTGGGCTCCACAAGTGTGGACGTGCTCGGGCAGGACCCTGGCCTCTGACCCCACTGATTTTTAACTCTGGACACAAATGCTAGGTTTCTAAAAGGGTGGGAAAGGTGAAAGCCAGAAGGAAGCATGGAGTCTTTCATGGACCTATTGCATGCCTGCTCAGTTGTGTGCAACTCGTCGTGACCCCGCGGATTGTAGTCCACCAGGCTTCTGTGTCTATGGGATTCCCCAGGCAAGAATGCTGGAGTAGGTTGCTGTTTTCTCCTCCAGGGGATCCCTGACCCAGGGATCGATCCTGCATCCGCACTGCAGGCGGTAACTCAGTACCGCTGAGTTACTACATAATTTGATTGCTTAGTTGTTTTTTTTTTTTTTTAAACAGATGAGGAAACTGAGGTACCTAGAGGATAGTTCAGATCCTGAGATGGGGCATCCCTGCTGTTAGGGGCGGTCTCTGCACCGCCCGCCCCCGCCCCCGCCCCCGCCAACCCCGTGCCCCCTCTACCCCCGTGCCCCCTCTCCCCGCGCTGGGCTGGGGCTGGAGGGACTGCGCATTCTCAGCCCCTTTCACCAGCCGGCAAAACCTTGGCTCCGTGCCCGAGCCTGGAAGCTTCTTCCCCGCTGGGGAGGGGGATGGGCAGGAGGAAGTGGTGGGCCAGGCGCGGGGCTCTGGAGGGCCGCGTGATCAGGTTGCAATTAGCCGCCCACTGCAGGAAGGGTGTGGGCGAGCGCTGTGACAAGCGCCTGCCGCGCCGCGCCTCTGATGCTCCAGGCGCCCCTGAGAAGGAAGGCGAGCGGCAGCCTGCAGGAGCAGCCTTCGCCGTGGAGACGGAACGGCGGTCTCGCCTTTCTCGGAGGCTGTGGCAGGAAGGCCCTCCCCAGGAGGCTATGCCGCTCTGATGACTGAGTCCCTCCCTGCTCCCCCTGCCCCCAATCTGCACGTGTATGGGACCATCTGGGAAGGGAATCCACACCCTCCAAAAAGCCATTCTGGGTGGAGGACTGTATCCTCTCTTCCTGGAGAACGTTTCTGGGCCGGGTGGGCAGATGAAAGATGCCCTGGGGGCCTCCCTAACTGGCGGGGGACCATTCAGGCCAGCTAAGCATCCAGCCAGATCTCAGGAGAGTCCTGGAG
Organism: Cervus elaphus; assembly: GCF_910594005.1. Lineage (NCBI taxonomy): Eukaryota > Metazoa > Chordata > Mammalia > Artiodactyla > Cervidae > Cervus > Cervus elaphus. Next base: position 86,733,843 of record NC_057815.1, read on the forward strand.
AGGAGGAGGGCCCCCGGGAAAGGTCTCCCGCAGGCCCTTGTTGCTTAGAGAACGCTTTGCTGGAATGTTTTCTCTGAAAACATATCAAGGGATTAGGCACTAATTTTTTCCCTGCACCTTCTCTCTGAAGGTAGCTGTTAGCCCCTCTTCACCTGGTGTGAAGGTGGAAAGGAGGACAGCTAGCCTAGAGGCAAAAATTGGGGGTGGGGGAGTGGATGAAGAGGAGTCTGAATGTGTGGCTTCCCTTTGCTACCCTGCTGGCCCCCGAGTCTGCCTCCTGGAGGCCTCCTCTGCCTGCGGAGAGAGGGGCCAGAGAGAAGGGCTGGCGCCCTCTTCCACACCTTCCCCCTTGTCTCCGGAAGTCCCGTGAGGGTGGTTAGGAACCACTGTCCCCATTGGACCGATGCTCCTCTGATGGCCACCTAGGGCCATGCTGGCAGAACCAGCATGAACACCCACAAGGGCCTAGGCCAGTGTCCTTTTCATCACTCTGGGGTTCTGTGACCTCTTCTGAGATCCCCAGCTAAAAGCAGAACCTGGTGACAAGAGGGAACCTAGGCACAGACAACCCCAGAAGGTCGCAGTGCCTGTGGGGGCAGCCCTCGGAGGACTGGTACGGGCGGTCTCCCATGTCGTACCAGCCAGTTGGCTGGTACGTGGCGAGGATCCCTGCCGCCCCTCCAGGTGGCACCCTGCTGCTGAAGACGGTAAGCTGAGCTCTGCACCAGCGGCTCCAGGGAGTTGGCCGGACAGCTTCAGGGAGACTGCCTGAGTCACCCAGCAGGGCTTGAGTGCTGCTGAGTGCAACAGCCTGGGAGGGTGGGATTAGGAAAGAGTTTTGACACACCGGGGGCTTCCCTTGTAGCTCAGCTGGTAAGGAATCTGCCTGCGATGCAGGAGACCTGGGTTTGATCCCTGGGTTGGGAAGATACCCTGGAGAAGGAAATGGCAACCCACTCCAGTGTTCTGGCCTGGAGAATTTCATGGACTGTATAGTCCAGTTCAGTTCAGTTGCTCAGCTGTGTCCGACTCTTTGCAACCCCATGAATCGCAGCATGCCAGGCCTCCCTGTCCATCACCAACTCCCGTAGTCTGCCCAAACCCATGTCCATCGAGTCAGTGATGCCATCCAGCCATCTCATCCTCTGTCGTCCCCTCCTCCTGCCTTCAATCCCTCCTAGCATCAGGGTCTTTTCCAATGAGTCAACTCTTCGCATGAGGTGGCCAAAGTATTGGAGTTTCAGCTTCAGCATCAGTCCTTCCAATGAACACCCAGGACTGATCTCCTTTAGGATGGACTGGCTGGATCTCCTTGCAGTCCAAGGGACTCTCAAGAGTCTTCTCCAACACCACAGTTCAAAAGCATCAATTCTTCGGCGCTCAGCTTTCTTCACCATCCAACCCTCACATCCATACATGACCACTGGAAAAACCATAGCCTTGACTAGACGGGCCTTTCTTGGCAAAGTAATATCTCTGCTTTTAAATATGCTATCTAGGTTGGTCATAACTTTCCTTCCAAGGAGTAAGCGTCTTTTAATTTCATGGCTGCAGTCACCATCTGCAGTGATTTTGGAGCCCAAAAAAGGAAGTGACACTGTTTCCACTGTTTCCCCATCTCCAGGGGCTTGCAGAGAGTGGGACATGACTGAGCTCCTTTCACTTGCACTTTGACACACCCTCTGTGTCCCAGCTTCCACCTCTGCCAGAGCCGTTGCTGATTGAGCCTCAGCCTGAGCCCGGCTGATGTGGCCTTGAATCCCATCTGTCCTTCCCAGGGAGCCACCTTGGACCCCACCCATCAGCTCTCAGGCCTCAGTCTCCTCACTTGTGAAATGGACATCGGAGCAGCCACCTCTCAGAGGTCTTGTGAGGGGCGAGATCCTGAATGTGACGTGCCCGATAGTCACATGCTTAGTGGTGTAATTGTTTTAAGTAGAACGTTCCACATGCCCTGCCAGCCCCGACTCTAACCCCTGTGCTGGGCAGGCAGTCCCGCTGTAACTGGTGGATGGCCCTGCGACCCTGCCCTTCCCCTTGCCAGGCTCCCTGGGCGCCTGCATCTCCACTGTGGTCAGCAAGGAGAGGCCCAGCGGCTTCGGGAAGGAAGGGCAAAAGGGAAATTGTGCACAAGGAGGCTGATCTGTTAGGATCCAGCTGCACTTCCTAGTGTCTCCTGGGAAGGTCTTTAGCCGGAGCTGAAGAGTGCTCGCAGATGCCAAAGTGGCCTCGCATCGAGGCTCGACCGCTCTCGGCAGCCTTACCACATGCTCCCTAGGTAATGGCTCTCCTGATGCCCTGGCGCTGGCCTGGTTCCCCCGCCTCTCTCCACCCCCCTGCCCTGCCCCGGGGTCAGTTCCCGATGTTTCCCAGCCTGGCGAGCAGGTCACAGGTCAGTGTGACGCACCCCCACCAGTCACATTGTTTTCTTATCCTTGCAGGCCATTTCTGGGTTCTGTACAGAACGCTTTGGCCTGGGAGCGTAAACAAGATTACCAGGCAATCTCGAATCAGGAATTCTGTTCAAGACAGGGCCTTTATGCCCAGAAATTGTGTGTGAACTGCAGTGGGGAACATATAAAAGGGAGACACGATCCTTCCTATTACAGACAGAAGTAAACCAGCGTGGCTTTTATTTTCTCCTTCAAAATTAGTTTTTATTCCTAACTACAAAAGGAGTATGTGTTCTTGGTAAGGAATGTCAAAGAAAGATACAAGGGAAAAAAAGAAAATCATTTCTGACTTTACACTGGAGTTGACAACTCTTCACATTTTGCAGTGGATTTTTTTCTCTACATATTTGTATCCTTGAAAAAAAAGAAAGCAACTTCATACTGACCCAATCAGTGTGTAGCCTTTCTCTATTTTGTAAATTGCTGCGTGACATTAATTGTTGTTCCCTAAGGAGTGACAGCTTAAAATTGTAAAGATAGATATATCATTATATAACGAGGCTGTTGTCTTAGATAATTCAGTCATTGTTGAGGTTGGAGTTGCTTTTGCTATTTGTAACCATTCTGTTGATTTTGGAAGTCATGAGAGTAGATGGTGGGGTGGTAATATAGCTAAGAGCCCAGAATTTGGCCTCAACCAGACCTGAATTCAAATAATAAAAGAAGGGGATTTCCCTGGTGGCCCAGTGGCTAAGACGCTGCACTCCCAATGCAGGAGGCCTGGGTTTGATCCCGGGTCAGGGAACTAGATCTCCCATGCTGCACAGGCATGTGCCCCTGGCACAGGCAAGAAAAAAAATTAGGAAATGTTTAATCAAACAGAAAAATAAAACCCCAAATAATAAAACAAGAGATAAGTAACATTTTTATAGAGCCTGAATATTGTGCCAGACACTCTGTTAAGTGCTTTACATGTATTAACACATGATTTGTAAATCCACACAACAGGCCATAGACTAGGCATTATTTTTACCCCTTTTTTACAATTGATGAAGCTATCAATTGTATGTAAGCTAATGATGAAGCATTAGCCCTCCACTTATGCAGTCATCCTGTGGTGAAACCTTTGTGCACATATATGACTGTTTCTTAGAATACCTTCCTGAAAGTAGGGTCCTGGCCCAGATTCAGAAAGGTATACATATTTTTTAAGGCCTTGAATATATAATATATTTCAAGTGGCTCAGTGGTAAAGAATACACCTCCCAATGCAGGAGACACATGAGATTTGGGTTCGATCCCTGGGTCAGGAAGATCCCCAGGAGTAGGTAAATGGCAACCCACTCCAGTATTCTTGCCTGAAAAATTCCATGGACAGAGGACCCTGACAGGCTACAGCCCATGGGGTCACAAAGAGTCGGACACAGCTGAGCAGCTGAGCACGCATACACAATGTAAATGGCTTTCCAGAAAGGTTGCCCCAACTTCTCCTACCAACAGTGTTTGAGTGTATTTGAGAAATTCATGCCATGCTATGAGCAACAATAATGTGCCAGGCCGGTGTTCTAGCAAGTTTCTGTCCATGAAGGAGAGACTGCCCGTGCCCGGCAGAGAGTCAGCAAGCACTCGGTAGATTTTAGCCCGCGTTAGCACTCTTGTCACGTGATGTGTCATTTGTTGAGTAAACAAGTCACGTACTTGAAGAACCTTCATAACAAGGTGAATGTGGACTGAGGGGTCCTGACAGGGAGTGCTCCAGGCGTTGGAGGATTATGGGATGTAATTTGGGATAGTAGTCATGGAAGGCTTCTCGGTAGAGGGGGCGCTCAGAGAATGGGACCGAAGACCCTGGAGTGACAGCCTGAAGGCTCATGAACAGTGGAGCCCTAAGTGGCTTGTGTCCAGGGCTCAGGTAGGAGTGCTGAGCTGGAGGAGAGACAGAGAGAGAAAAGATGGGCCCAGATCAGGTCTGGGAGCTGCCCCAGGCAGAAGGCTCTGGTGGCCGGAGCCTCTGAGCACGGAGACTTTTAGGAAAATACGTTTATCAGGAGGGAGCAAGGGGGTGGGGCTGGAGGTGGGGAGACCTGTGGGAGACCAGGGCGGCGGCCCAGGCAGAGGGGCCTGGGTGTGCTGCCCGCTAGATACTCCCGGAGCAGTGAGGAGGAAATATGTCTGGTTTCCTGGGGCCTGGAGTGCTGCAGCAAAAGAAAAACAGACGCAGGACTCAGCCACGAGGTCAGCGTGTGTGCCAGAGCTGGACGGGAGACCTTGGCTTCCATCCACGGGCACGGTCAGACCCCTGATGCCCCCTCACCAAGTCTGGGCCTCGGGGCGCTCTGTTCAAGGAGAAACAGTACAGCAGGCTCTGACCCACCGGCTACCCCGAGAGTCGGGGCCAAGCCCACTGCTCTGGCGCTGAGGGAGCCGGGGAGGTGGGCCTCGGGCCGGCTTCCAGCAGGGGGCGCTGGGCCTCCCAGGCATCCCTCCCTCCCAGGCCGGGACCCAGGAGCCGCGCGGCACACACACGCTCTTCTGTTCCATTGCCTCTGGCCTATGACCCCCAAGCAGGGGTCATAGATCTGCAAGCGGGCAGGAAAGGGGCTCCCTGTCCCCCCGTCAGAGACACCTGTTCTCTGCAGGAGGAGTGATAAGGGGGCCTTGGAGAACATGTCCGATCATCTTGTCCGATGATTTTCCCTCCTGGGGTCAGAGCGCTCCTTTCCTCCCTGGCACTAAGGTAGGAGATGCTTGCCCGTCCCCCACACCGTCATCCCGCCCCATCCAGGATCCTTGGGGGAAAGGCTGCCAGGAATGGGCCAGGCAGCGGGGGGTGTCCAGGTGTCAGTTCCAGCGCCATCTCCACCTGGGTCTAGAGCGAGCCCCTCCGTTTCCCACTGTGCGGCCTTTCGCAAACTTCCTGACCTGAGTTTGTCCGCCTGTCAACAGGGTTGTTAATGAATATCGGGGTGTTGTGAATATCAAGTGTGACAGTATAACTCTGTCTCCATCTGGGTGGCTGTCATCATCAAATAATGGAGACGGGAGGAAGGTCCTCCACCCTGCGGGCTGGGGCCGACCTCGCTGTGATGGAGAGGGAGGGACTTCTGTGTAGATGGGTCTAGGAGCAGGCCTTGGGGGAGAGGGGGCCCAGTGTGGCCAAGAGAGGCAGGGAAGAGTCTGTGCAGAGGCCACTGTCGGGGCAGGTGGGAGGGAACATGTAAAGGGACCTGATCCTGGGGTGTTCCCAGGGCTTCCCTTGTGGCTCAGCTGGTAAAAGAATCTGCCCGCAGTGCACGAGACCTGGATTCGATCCCTGGGTTGGGAAGACCGGCAGGAGAAGGGAAAGGCTACCCACTCCAGCATTCTGGCCTGGAGAATTCCATGGACTATACAGTCCATGGGGTCGCAAAGAGTCAGACACAACTGAGCGACTTTCAGTTCACTTCACTTCCACAGAGCAGGGCGGGGAGGGAGAGGAGACAGGGAGAGGAGACCAGAAGGTTCTGTTACAACCCCCTTCCCTCTCGCATCACCCACCCCCACCCCCAGGGCCTCACTGCAAAGCACTGAATTCTTCCCACTCTGGCCTGGGAGCAACATGGGGCAAGAGTTGGAAAGGTTGATTGTGTTTAAGTGATGCTCTGAAAGGTGGCCCCCCGGGGGCTGGGCCGGCAGCATCAGGACTGAGTCTTGTCTGTCTCTGGCCCCCAGGCCAAAGCCCTTTCCCACACTTAGCTCCAGTTTTTCCATCTGAAGAATACAGGGTTGAACCAATTCAATTTTTTTGTAGCTGTTTTGACCACAATTCACGGTTAAAAAAAGAAAAACAAAGGTTTACACACACATTTAACTAAAGCTTCATGGAACAATCCTTTATGACACTTTTGTCCTCTGATGTTTTCTGTTGTGCACCATTAAAAAATGCTGGTCATGGCCCTTCTTGCTCTGAACACTGACCCAGCTCATCTGGAAAGTTCCTTCCTGCTCTGGCAGCCAGCAGTTCTGTTCCATTTCCTCTGGCCTCATGACCCCCCATCAGCCAAGCCTTCGTGGTTTCCTTCTTCATATCTTCAAACAGTAACCTCAGGCTGCAGGAGGCAGCCCCTGGATGGACGGCGCTGGTCTGAGTCCCCCCACCCCCCCTCCGTGGGAGGTCCTGGCGCGCCCACTGGCTGGCTGGGTGCTGCTGGCTCTGTGTCTGTGGGTGGGGAGGGTCCCTGGTGCCGTCACCATGGAAGAGGGGTGGGTGTGAGTGGCATCCGCGCTGCTCTCCCCACCCCACCCGACTGCTGCTGGGGCCATAGGACACCCGTCTTCTCTCTGGAAAAGTCGCTGGGAAGTGGAACTTGGCTCCTAGATGGAATTCCAGGCTCTTCCCCAGGCCCGGCCTCTTCCCCCTGTCCCGCCTCGCCCTGAACTGCTCTCTGGAGGTCCAGGAGTCCCCATCGTGGGAGCTGCTGATGGACGATGAGATGAGCTTTGGACTGACAGACCTGGGTGCAGACTTTAGCTCCATCTGTGCTTGGCTGTGTGACCTTGGGAAAGTTCCCTGACATCTCTAAGCTTGTTTCCTCAACTAAAGCTTGGAGATGGCAGCCCCCGTCTTGGAGGGTAAACTTAAGGGTGAGATGATGGGTAGAGTGCTTTGTCTTGGTGCCCGGCACGAGGAAGACTCAGTCCTTTTAAATCCCATCCCCTTGGTGTCTCTGTGAGGGACCAGCTGGAGAAACGGCAGCTCTTGCTGCCCTAAGGCAAGGAAGGGGAGATGCCTTCCAGGGCCAGCTACAGGAGGGGCAACATCGGAGAGGGGCTGCCTTGAGGTGGCGGTCCCGGGAGCGACTCCCCAGCCCCCAAATGTGCAGAGTCTGGGGTGCAGCAGGCACCTCGTGTGCACTGGGCGGCCCGAGCCAGTGTCTGAGGAGGGACACAGGCAGGCACTGGGGAGAACGGACGCTCTGGGCCCCCAGAGCGGGCCAGGAGCTTCTCCCAAGGCTGATGCTGTGTGTCAGCTCAAGGCCAGGCTCATCGCACGCCACACCGCGGGGCTTCCTTTCAATCCTCGTTCTTTGGAATCCCTTTAAAAATTCACTGTCCTGCAGGGCAAGGAGGAATTCTCATAGTTGTTCTCTTGAAACAAGCTGGTTCCATCCTCGTAGCTGCCACCGGGGTAAAGGGTGTGCTGTGCTGCGCCTAGTCACTCAGTCGTGTCCCACTCTCTGTGACCCCACGGGCTGTAGCCTGCCAGGCTTGTCTGTCAGTGGGATTCTCCAGACAAGAATACTGGAGTGGGTTGCCATGCCCTTCTCCAGGGGATCTTCCCAACCCAGGGATCGAACTCAGGTCTCCCACTTTATGGGCAGATTCTTTACCATCTGAGCCACCAGGGAAGCCCAAGAATACTGGAGTGGGGAGCCTGTCCCTTCTCCAGGGGATCTTTGCAACCCAGGAGTCGAATCAGGGTCTCCTGCATTGCAGGCAGATTCTTTACCAGCTGAGCCACCAGGGAAGCCCAGGTAGAAGATGGGGCAGGCCTAAGCCTTCCATATCCACAGGGTAGGAAGAAGAACTTTCTAGCAGACCCTGGAAGCAGAGTATCTAAGCAGGCAGTCTTGATGTGTTGTTTGCCTCTTCCCCTGATATCACCCATTACTGAGGCAGCATGAACGTCTTCTTTGCGGGTTATCTTCAAAGCCCATCTCACTTTGTTTTCAGTGCCATCCCATGGTGATAACTGTTGAAAGATCCATATCTTGGCTCAGATCCGAGTTATCATGGCTCTGAGCCCCGCTGGAGATAGGCACGAGGGTACCTCTGTTTTCTGGGACTGCTGTTCCCAGGCAGCTGCTTCTCAGAACATGGAAATCCGTTCCTCCCAGGGCTCCTGGGTGCATTGGCTGTTGATAGCTGTAGACCCTGGGGCTCTGCCAGCCAAGGTGACATGCCCAGGGGGCACACAGCTCCAACAGAAGAGGTTAGGGGCCCTTCACAAGGCTGCCATATGCAGCTGGGACTTGACACTGCCTGGGGAGACCTCTGACCCCTTACCTCTGTGCTCCTGGCCCGCTCCTGCTGCCCTCTGCTCTGTTTTGCCAATAACCAGAGAATCTCCTTCCAAGGCAGCGGCTGGCTCTTTAACCTTGGAACGTAAATAAGTTGCTGGGTCTTGTTTTAGAGAGTACATGGGACTGGCTCATGGTTCAGTAGAGGCTGTGAAATTTCTCAGGACCCGAGGCTGCCAGCGCAGTTTTAGGCTCACTAGCTGGAGGGCTGGCTCGGTGCCTCAGTTTCCCTGCCTGTATGTGAAGGGCAGTGCCCGCTGGACCCATTCTGGAGACCCTGTCCTCACAGAGGGCAGTGAGGCTGGGCTAAAGTTCAGGACTGGGTTCTGTCCTTATTCTGCCACTGCCTTGCTGCTTGCTGTGTGACCTTGGTCTAGTTTCCTCCCCTCTCTGAACCTCTTCTCAAAAAACGGCAAAGATAGCAGTGCTTTGCAGAGGTCACAGAGGGGAGACTTCGCCAAGCTCTGGGGCCACAGATTGTGCATTATTTCATCATTAGCCACGGAGCGATCCCCAGCCCTGTGGGCCCAGGGGAGGCTATGCTAGGCCTGCAAGAAAGCATGTGGGTGGGGGCACTTCTCTGGTGTTCAGTGGCTAAGAATCCAAGCTCCCGAGGCAGGGGCCTGAGGGCGATCCCTGGTCAGGGAACTAGATCCCCAAGGCCGCAACTAAGCATTCACACGCCACAACTCAAGGTCCCGCCTGCTGCCACGAAGATCAAAGATTCTGTGTGTCACAACCAAGACCCAGTGCAACCAAACAAACGTTAAAGAAAAAAAAGCCTGCGGGAAGGACTGAACTACACACTCCGGGCTGCCAAAGCTGTGTCAGGCAGCAAGCCTCCAGCAGGGAAATGTGTTCCCATCACTCAGAGCAGCGTAGCTGGGCCCCACAACCTGGGCAAAACTGTTGGGAGGTTTCCCTGCGCTCCGGCTCGCTCCGAGTGCCCAAGACTCTCCCTGTCCCCAGCTCCGGGCTGGTGTTCCCTGGGGCTCATCCTCGGAGTCGGGCTGGTCAGGGTGCCTCCCCCGGCTGGGCCAGCCAGCCTGCCAGCAGCTGGTATGCCGTTGCACTGGGTACAGTGAGGCCCAGATTAGACAGTGAGCTCACCACGACGTGAATGGGGGCACGGGCGGCTGGAGATCTGACTTGGGGATATCACTGCGGATCTCCCAGGACCCTCTCCCTTCCTCTCTCTGTCTCTCAGACTCTCTGCCTCTGTCTCCCCCCATCTCCTATGCACACACCCAACACCCTCTCTCGGAAAGCTTGCTGGGGATTGTCATGGCAACCCTCCAGCAAAATTGTCAAGACACTTTTATGCTCACAAGCGTACCAGACCAAGTGCTAATTCTGAGTAAGGCAAAAGCAGCTGGTAGGACGCTGAAGCCATGGGCTTTGTGCAGAGGGCCCTCTGCAGGGTAAAGAGGGCTGCGGGAGGTGCGGGTGGAACCAGGAGGCAGGGGAAGGCCCTGTCACTAGCCTGCCACAGCTGACTCCTCCCCGTCCCCAGTGCCACATTCATCCACCTCCATCACCCATCTCCACCTGGATTCATGTACACACACGCACACAAGTGAACAAGTGTTAGTTGAGCCAAAATACACCCAGAGTACAGACTGACCCAAACAGCAACATCTGGAATAACCATGACCTCATTCAGCACTTGGAGGCCTGAGACCCACCCTGGAGAGACTTCTGGCTGAGCCTGAAGGCACAGCTAGCTGACCCAGGCTTCTAGCCGGCGATGGGTCTCTGCCAGTGCCGCAGGAAGGGGCCAGGCCCTCTTGTAAGGAAGCAAAGAAGGGACCCGTGACCAGCAGTGCCCTGACCTGGTCCTTCCCACCTTGCTGTGTGGCCCCGTGGCTCCCCGCCTCTCTGCATCCCAGGACAGACGCAGCATCCCTGGGCCCTTCGGATCTGGACCAGGTACCGTGGGCTCCCTTGGATACGAAGCCCTGCTGATAGCTGAAGAACTGGTAGTTGCTATTTTTAAACCCCGGCTCTGCCCAAAAGCCAGAGTGTGGGTGGGGATGGTGGAGGAGGTGATGGCACAAGCCCCTCCCCAGGCTGCTGCCATCTTCCTCCCCATCTGCTCCCCCAGCAGCGCCCTCCCTGGGGGGCAGCCTTTCCCCTGCAGCCTCAGCCCCAGTTGCTTGCCACGCTCTGGCCCCAGAGGGAGCATCTCCCTCCTGCAACTGGGTCCCCTCATCGGCACTTCCTTCCGAGGATTCTTGACTTATCAGAGCTGGAGGGGTCCACAGCAAAGCAGAGTCTGGCCTCTTCACTTCAGACAGGGAAACTGAGGCGCAGAGATGGGAAGCAGTGGTTTCCAGGACGCAGGATACATGGAGGATGGAGTTGAGGCTGAAACCTGGGCTTCTCACTTCTCATCCAGTGCTGTTCCCATCGCATCAAAGGGATGGTGTTTGAAATGGATAGCTCATGGGGACGCACTGTATAGTTCAGGGAACTCCAAACTCGGCTCAACTTTCTGTAGCAACCTAGTCGGGGAAAGAATTTGGAAAAGAATGGATACATGTATATGTAAGCAAAGAAACAAAATTTCAAATAGAAAAAACCCTAAAACTGAAAAAGGGTGGGGGGACGATGAGATGGGGTATTGCAAACCATAAGCATTGCTTTCTGAGTCCGGCAGGCCTGGCTTGAGTGCCGGCTTCAGCACTTTAACACCAAGGGTGACCCCAGTCAGCCAAGTGCCTTCAGCCCTCATCTGTGAGGTGGAGTGAGAGTCGGGTCCCCCCGAGGGGTGCTGTGAGGGTGACTCAGATGAGGCACGTGCGGGGCACCCCTTGCATCCTAGGTGTTTCCCCGGGGGACAGTCTGCCTCACTCCTGTGCAGTCCCGGGGGTGCAGGCCTGCTGAGAAGAGGGGCCACCCCGTGTTCCGGGGTGGCCGGGGAGGCAACCTAGCCTGTCCCGGGAAGGCAGGCTGCACCGACAAGCGCACATACGGAGAAGGCCTTGCAGAGAGCGGTGCAGAGAGACCCAGCAGGGCCCTGAAGCGGGCGGACAGGAAGGCTGCAGTGAGGAAGCAGCCTCGGAGCCGAGACCTCCGCGGGGCGGGGACACAGACGGCGTGGCCCCGGCCTCTCAGTCTGTTCAGGTGGAGCCTGGCTGGGCCCCATCTCTACTCCCATCCCAATCATCTCCCTCCTTCTAGAAGCATCCTTCTCCCGGACTCTGACCCATTCTCCTGGTGTCCACACTCTTATCCTGTGGGACGTTGGTCCTCAGAATCCTTGACTGACTCACGCTCCCCTCCGTGTTGGCTAGTCCGAGCCCCTCTCCGTCTGGAAGGTGGGTTTCTACCCGTTTCCCTATCTACACCCCGGCGACTCCCAAACTGCCCCCCCCGCCCCCCCCCCACCCTCCTCTAGGTCCCAGGGTCCCACTTGAGCTCTCCGCCTTATGTCTAATGGCTCTCCTGGTTGGGACAATCCAAGTCAGTGTAAAGAGATTCCAATGTAGAGTAGTTTAAAAAATATCCGGTTGATGGCTCTCTCACAAAATAGCTCCACAGGAAGTGTTTCAGGTCGGTAGAGAGTTCCGATCCACAGGGTCATTTGGGGACCCGGGCTGATGATGGCCCTGTGGCCTTAACATGAAACCTCTGGGGCTTGCAGCCAACATGAGGGGAGGAACACGGAAGTCCCAGGCGGGATTTTCCTCTTCAGCAGTAAGACCAGAGTCTGACTTCTGCTCACATTCCCCAGATGGAAGCTCAGACACGTGACTCCGACGAGCCGCAAGGGGCTTCCTGCCCTGGTGGTGGAGGAGGTGCTCTGAAGGGCGGCCCCCTCGTTCTGTGTCCCCCCTGCCCCTGGCTTTGCCCTTGGCAGTTCTCTGTGGCTTTTGATTGCCACCCCGCAGGATTCTGAAAGTCTGTCCTCCTTGGGTGCTTTTTTTAAAAGGCTGGGACCATCATGGGCTTTTCAAGTCCGGTCTTGCAATTTTGTTGATAATAACAGTCCCTTCAAAAATGTAGTAGGTTTCACTCAGGTCTTTCTGCTTAGTCAGTTCCATGTGCAGTAACCATACCCCAAGTTCTGTTCTTTTTTTTAAACTTTTTATTTTGTTTTGGAGTATAGCCAATTAACAATGTTGTGATAGCTTCAAGTGAACAGTGAAAGGATTCAGCCATACACATACATGTATCCCTTCTCCCAAGTTCTGTTCTTCATGGAGTTTTTGTCTGTGTTACCCAACCTGTCTCTTTCTCTCCCATTTTAAATGAAAACTACCCTAAGGCCATCTGAAATAACAGACCTGGATGACATGGCAACCCCCCTAATATAATACTTTGCCACAAGTGTGATTCTGTTATTCGGCTTCCTGTTTGTTGTAATAGATAGCCTTTGAGAAAGGCTCTGAGCCCTGAGGTCTGATCACCTGCTATTTGGACAAAATCCAGTTGGTTTTTCCAACTCTGAGGGTAGGATGATTTTCCACATTATCTCCTTTTCTATCTCAGATTCTTGTAAACAAAACTAGCCAGTCTCTTGTAATATCTTGCTAAAGGCAACACTGAGAAGCCAACACATGCCAAGTGTTTTTGTCTCTTTTCAACCTTAGCTCAGCTGGTAAAGAACCCGCCTGCGATGCAGGAGACCCCGGTTTGATTCCTGGGTCGGGAAGATCCCCTGGAGAAGGGGTAGGCTACCCACTCCAGTATTCTTGGGCTTCTCTTGTGGCTCAGTTGGTAAAGAATCTGCCCGCAATGCGGGAGACTGGGTTCGATCCCTGGGTTGGGAAGATCCCCTGGAGAAGGGAAAGGCTACCCACTCCAGTATTCTGGGCTGGAGAATCCCATGCACTGTATAGTCCATGGGGGTCACTAAGAGCCAGACACGACTGAGCAATGTTCACTTCACTTCAGCCATTTCTTCTAGAATTAGATGCTCAAATAGGCATGTGGTCTGCCTTCCAAATTACCACAGGTAATGTTTTTTATTAAATGTTTTGTCACAGCATAAGAAGGGTCACTGGTTTTCCATTCTCCAATATTTGTTTCCATATTACTCACCACTTGTTGGCCACGCCAGTGCCACATGTTTTAAGGTTTTTATACATGGCATCTTTCCATATCTGGTACCAATTTCTGTATCAGAGTATGGCTAAGTTGCTATTAAAAGGACTCCAAAATATAGTAGCTTTAGGATTAGAGAAATGAATTTTTGTCTCACATAGTACAGTTCTTTTTTAAAAAAAAATTTTTTTATTTTTACTGGAGGAGGGCATAGCAACCCACTCCAGTATTCTTGCCGGGAGAATCCCCATGGGCAGAGGAGCCTGGCGGGCTACAGTCCTTGGGGTCGCAAAGAGTCAGACACGACTGAGCGACTAAACACACAGCACATTTATTTTTAATTGAAGGATAATTGCTTTACAATATTCTCTTGGAGAAGGCAATGGCACCCCACTCCAGTACTCTTACCTGGAAAATGCCATGGACGGAGGAGCCTGGCAGGCTGCAGTCCATGGGGTCATGAAGAGTCAGACACGACTGAGCGACTTCACTTTCACTTTTCACTTTCATGCATTGGAGAAGGAAATGGCAGCCCACTCCAGTGTTCTTGCCTGGAGAATCCCAGGGACAGGGGAGCCTGGAGGGCTGCCGTCTATGGGGTCGCACAGAGTCGGACACGACTGAAGCGACTCAGCAGCAGCAGCAGCCTTCTCTTGGTTTCTGCCTCACGTGACCTGAATCACCCGCAGGTTTACATCTGTCCCCCGCCTCCTGAGCCCCACTCCCGCTCCCACCCGCCCCACCCCTCTGGGTTGTCACAGAGCACCGGTTTGAGCTGCCTGAGCCACACAGCGAATTCCCACTGGCCGTCTGTTCTACCTATGGTAAGGTGTGTGTTTCCAAGCCACTCTCTCCATGTGTCCCACCCTCTTCTTCCCGCTCTGTGTCCCCAAGTCTGTTCTCTATGTCTGAGTCCCCATTGCTGCCCTGAAAACAGGTTCATCAGGACCATCTTTCTAGATCCCACGCGTGCGTGCTCAGTCACTCCAGTCCTGCCCGCCTCTTTGCGACCCTGCGGACTGTGGCCCACCAGGCTCCTCTGTCCATACAAGCATGCTGGAGTGGGTTGCCATGCCCTCCTCCAGGGGAATCTTCCCGACCCGGGGATGGAATTTGAGTCTGCCTGCATCTACTGCATTGCAGGTGGATTCTTTACCCACTGAGCCACCTGGGAAGCCCTTCTAGATTCCATATATATGCGTGAATACACGATATTTGTTTTTCTCTGAATTGTATAACAGTATTTGTTTCTCTCTTTCTGACTTACTTCACTTTGTATATCAGGCTCTAGGTCTGCCCACCTCATTAGAACTGACTCAAATGCATTCCTTTTAATAACTGAGTAATAAACCACTGTGTATATGTACCACAACTTCTTTATCCATTCGATCTGTCAATGGACATCTTGGTTGCTTCCGTGTCCTAACTGTTGTAAATAGTGCTGCAAGGAATATTGGGGTACAGGTGTCTTTTTCAGTTATGGTTTCCTCAGGGTATATGCCCAGTAGTGGGATTGCTGGGTCATATAGTAGTTTTATTCCTAGTTTTTTTAAGGGATCTCCATACTGTTCTCCATATGGCTGTATCAATTTACATTCCCACCAGTGCAAGAGGGTTCCCTTTTCTCCACACCCTCTCCAGCATTTATTGTTTATAGACTTTCTGATGATGGCCATTCTGACTGGTGTGAGATGATACCTCATCGTAGCTTTGATTTGCATTTCTCTAATAATGAGCGATGATGAACATCTTCTCATGTGTTTATTGGCCATCTGTATGTCTTCTTCAGAGAAATGTCTATGCCTTCTGCCCACTTTTTGATTGGGTTGTTTGTTTTTCTGGTGTTGAGTTTCATGAGTTGCTTGTATATTTTGGAGAGTAATCCTTTGTCAGTTGTTTCATTTGCTATTATTTTCTCCCATTCTGAGGGTTGCCTTTTCACCTTGTTTATAGTTTCCTTTGCTGTGCAAAAGCTTTTAAGTTTAATTAGGTCCCATTTGTTTATTTTTGTTTTTATATCCATCACTCTAGGAGATTGGTCATAGAGGATCTTGCTATGATTTATGGCAGAGGGTGTTCTGCCTATGTTTTCCTCTAAGAGCTTTATAGTTTCTGGCCTTATATTTAGGTCTTTAATCCATTTTGAGTTTATCTTTGTGTCATAATACAATTCTGATATGATCATTTCAGGCCTCACTCCAGTGGGTGATGGACTCTGATGCATAACCTGCAGACCCCGCAAGGGCCCTCCCCTCCCCAACCCTCTCTTCCCTACAGTCTGCTTTTGTCAGTCAGCGGCACCACCATCTAACTTTTCCGGCCAAATACAAAGATGTCAGTCTTGATTTCCAGCCTCCCTCCCCAGCCCCTCTCCCTCCATCCAGTCCATCAGTGAGTCCTCTCAATTCTATCTTCTGACAAATCCAAGATCTAACCATTTCCCTCACTCTCATCCAAGTCTTCCGTGTCTTATATTTGGGGATCATGTGATGATCTTCTATGTGGGATCCCTGCTTCTCCTCCCACACCCTCTCCACTACCTCTCCACTCAGCAGTCAGAGTAAGATTTTAAAAACACAGATTGGAGCATGTAGCTCCGCTGCTGAGAACTCTCCAGTGCCTTAGGATAAAATGCAGTCTCCTGACAGACACACACTACTCTGTATAAAATAGGTGACTAGCGAGGACAGACTACAGCGCAGAGAACTCTACTCCGTGCTCTGTGATGACCTGTATGGGAACAGAACCTGAGAAGGAGTGGATGGATGTATAACTGGTTCACTTTGCCATGCATCAGACACTAATACAACATTGTTCAGTCAACTGTACTCCAATAAGAATTTTTTTTGAAGATTAAGTCCTGCTTTTATTTTTTCCCCATTTTAAAATGTATTTTTAATTGGAGGATACTTGCTTTACAATAGTGTGTTGGTTTCTTCCATATATCAACATGAATCAGCCATAGGTATGCGTATGTCCCTTCCCTCTCACACCTCCCTCCCACTTCCCACCCCATCCCTCTAGGTTGTTTTTATTTATTTATTTTTTTTAAATGCAATCTCCACAGCATGATCATCAAGGCCTTCTGTGACTGGCCTTACTTCTCACGCCCCCTGCCCCCTCTGCTTTAGCCACAAGAGTCTTCTTACTCTTCCTGGAATAAGCCTTACTGCGTCCATGCCTTGGCACTGTTCTTCTGTGGGAAACGCTTGCCTCCCATTTGTCACACCCTGGTTCCTTCTTTGTCCTCCACGGGGCAAAGAGCTTCAGTGGAATGCATAAACGACGGGTCTTGGGGGCTAAGTCTTCTGGGTTTGAATCTCAGCTCTGCTGCTTACTAGCTGTGTGACCTTGGGGTAAGGTGCTTAGCTCCTCTGTGCCTTGATTTTCCTGTCTGTAAATAGGGATAGTAAAAGTACTTTATTATCCAGGGTTGTTGAGAAAATTAAATAAAAGTGATCACATTAAATGAGTTAATGCACAAAAAAAGACTCAGAGCTGTGGCATCTATAAAACACTTGATAGTGCTATTATTGAGGAGGGCATGGCAGCCCACTCCAGTATGCTTGCCTGGAGAATCCCCATGGATGGAGGAGCCTGGTGGGTTATAGTCCATGGGGTTGCAGAGTCGGACGTGACTGAGCGACCAAGCACAGCACAGCATAGTGCTACTATTGTCCTTCAGGGAGCACCTTAAATACTCTGAGGAGCCTTACCTGACCACCCCCTGACCCCCACCCCCACCCCTCCACACCCCCCATCTCTCCATCTGCATCCCTGTCACACCACCCCCAGTACATCTCTTGTTTGGGTGTTTATTGTCTGCTCTGCCCCCTTCCCTAGACTGGAACTTTCATGAGGGCAAGGACTTTCCTGAGCTGGTATCCTGCAGGTTCTCAATAAATCTTTGTTGAATGGCTATGGAAGGAATGGAGGCCAAGTCCATGATTCCCTCCTTTCCCAGCAGCCCTGAGAGCTGGGTGCTGGCACCCCAGGGCCATGTGTCAAAAACGATGCTCAGGGTTTTTCCTTGGGAGTCTGGGAACCCCAGGCAGGGGACCTACTTTTAGAAGCCCTGGGGGCATTGGTGGGTACCACGCTTAGCAGGGGACAATCAGAGCCTGCAGTCTGGAGTGCAGACCCCTCGGTTCCATCCGTCTCTAGCGGACTACTGATCCTCTCTGGTCCTCAGTTTTCTCATATGTAAAACTGCGGGAATACCAGTTACCTCACAGGGCGGTTAGGGAGATTAAGTGGGATAATATATGTAAAACACAGCTCCCTGCCTGGCTTGGAGTAAAGCTCTCCAGATGGTTAGTTATCATTATTGTTGTTGTCAGTGCCATATCTAAGTGTCATCCTTCTGAGCATGAATGGGGGTGCGCGAGGGACTTGGAGGGTGCAGGTAGTTGAAGACACAGACATAAAGACAATTAGGGGAGAGAAGTGGCCTGGAGTCCTCGGTTGTGTCTGTATTCATGCGTGCCTCTGTGCCTGCGTGCGTGTGTTTGTGTGCGCGCGTGGGGAGGAGAGGTGGCATGGATCCAAAGGAGAAATCCGGTCCTTCCTCGGAACTTGGTTTTGGGGAGCCCGTGGGGCCTGGCTTTCCTTGCGGCAAGGAAGACTGGCAGCTGCCTCCGCCCCGCGCGCGCTCAGCGCAGAACCTGAGGCCAAACAACCGAGCGCCTCGATTTGTGTGTTTCTGGGATTAGGAGGCTGGATGGGGCAGGGGACCTGCGCCCCCGCGGCCACCATGGTTGGGCTGGACTTGGGGAATCCCAGGGCGGGCAGGACCCCCGCTCCCCAACCGCCCCGCGCCTGGGCCCCGCCGCGCGCTCCGCAGCCTCGGATGCTCCCGGAACGCCCGCGGGCGGGGCCTGCCTTCCGGAGCCGGGTTGGCGGGCGGCGCGGGGGGGAAAGGGCCGCTCCTTTCCCAGAGTGACGGGCGACGTCAGGCGGAAGGGCGCGGGGCGCGCACGCTTTAAATGGCATTCGCTGTCATCCGAGCTCGCAGCCGTGTGGGCTGGAGCCGGCTATATAAGCGGCGGGCCGGGCCGCCGCGGGGCAGACGGCGACAGCGGCGGCGGCGAGCGCCTCGGAGCAGCGCACCCCCCACCCCACCCAGCTCCGGAGCCCCGCGCCCCCCGACGGGCCCGCCCGCCCTCTAGAGGAGCGCAGACCCGGGCCCGTGAGGGCCGCCGCCACCCCGCAGCAGATTTGGATCCCCCGCCCGGCGAGCCCCAGGCTGCTGCCTCCCGGGGGGCCCCGGCGCAGCGGCCGCCCCTGGAGAGCCCCGCCGCCCCGCCGGCCGGCCCCGAAGACGCCGGCCGCGCCATGGCGGCCGCCAAGCCCGGCGAGCTGATGGGCATCTGCTCCAGCTACCAGGCGGTGATGCCGCACTTCGTGTGCCTGGCCGACGAGTTCCCGCAGCCCATGCGGCCCGCCAAGCTGTCCAAGGGCAAGGGCCGGCTGCGGCGGCCCCGCCAGTCCCGTTTCAAGACGCAGCCGGTGACCTTCGACGAGATCCAGGAGGTGGAGGAGGAGGGGGCGTCCCCGATGGAGGAGGAGAAGGCCAAGAAGTCGTTCCTGCAGAGCCTGGAGTGCCTGCGCCGCAGCACGCAGAGCCTGTCGCTGCAGAGGGAGCCGCTCAGCGGCTGCAAACTGAGGAACAGCCTGGACTCCAGCGACTCCGACTCGGCCCTGTGACCTGCGCCGCCCGCAGCCGGGACTCGCGCGCCCGGGCGGCGCGTCGCGACGGACCAGCGTGCGAACCTCGAGGGGGGCCCCGCGCCCGGCACCTCGGGGTTCCCCATCTGCCGAGCACCCAGGTTGGGGGACCGCCTGGACCCTCACCCGACTGCGAACTTGTCCGGGCTCCCTGAGCTGAGCTCGCCCCCGCCGGGAGCGCGCGCCGGGGAGCCGGGGCGCCAGGGAAGGGGGGGCCGCCTTTCTTTGCCCTTGTAAATGTTTATTTTTTAACTCTTCCCAGTACGAACTCTGCTGTGAGTGTGTGCGGGGAGGCGCACCCGCGCTGAGTCGCCGCGGGTCCCCGGGGCTTCGCGGAGAGTCGCTCCACGCTCTTGTCCGATGGTCTGAAACTCCCGATTTTTGCACACCGCTCCACCGTGCCCACCCCCTCCCCCCGCGCGCACACCCGTTCACACTCACGCCGACCCACTCTCGCTGAACACTTTTATAATTGTTAGGCGCGGCCGATGGGACTTGGGGCGCAGCGCAGCTGGCGCTGTGGCCGGAGGATTGATATTTATTTTTGCATTGCGATGGCTGACGGCGTTTATTTAACGATCTTTTTACCTAGATATGTCTGTGAGGCTCCCGAACGGAGACAAATAAAGTCAATATATTTGCACAGTGCATTTCTCAAGGCTCTTGACTTCTTGGGCCCCTTCAGGGCCCAGGTTCCCAAAACTAGGGGAGAAGTGGGGAGGATTAATTAGCTGGAATGGGTAGGGGGGTGGTGGTGCCAGGAATCCCCGACTGGAAGTAACTTAACCAGCTTCGGTCACCGGGACGAAGTCGCAGCCCCAGTGGGTCCATGACCCACCTCCCCAGGGTACCGCCGGCCCCGAGTTCTCTCCTGCCTCCCAGGTCTGTTCCCCATCACCAGTGTCCAGGACGGGGTGGAGCCGCTAGGGAGGTGAAGGTTGGCGCTGTGAGGACTCAGAGCACCTGCCTGGGGCGGGCTGACCTCTCATGGAGACCAGGATCAGGGTCATCGCCCCGTACCCACCACGGAAGACCCCACTCACCCCGCGCCCTTTCCAGGCAGTGGGGGGAGAGATGCCCGAGCCAGCAATGAGAGACCCAGGCGGGGATCTCTGGGTGGTGGGATCCGAGGGACGGCTGGGAGCGGGCGAGAGTGTGTGTGTGTGTGTGTGTGTGTGTGTGTGTGTGTGCGCGCGCGCGCACTCCAAGTCGCCTACGCCCGAGGGGGCCCGGCGCCCCTCCACTGGGGCAGCAAACAGCGGATGCTTCGGTGGGTTCGTCCTGTTCTCCAGTTCTTCCCTTTGCCCTCTTCAAGGTTCCGCAAGGAATCTGTCTTTGGTCAGAGCCTGAAGGGCGCTTGGGTACCGCGGAGTCTCTCCCTCCCCCGCCTTTGTTTACAGATGAGAAAACAAACCCAGCAGACAGGGAAAAGTCACATGAAGAGCAGGCGCTATGCAGCCAGCTCTGACTCGCCGTCCAGTGCTCCTTCTGTCACACGACTCTTGTCTTTCTAGTGCTTTCCAGCAGCGGCCGGCATCCCGGGCAGTAGGTGGTAATGGG
The DNA here is from genome assembly GCF_910594005.1 of Cervus elaphus. Lineage (NCBI taxonomy): Eukaryota > Metazoa > Chordata > Mammalia > Artiodactyla > Cervidae > Cervus > Cervus elaphus. The sequence continues at coordinate 86,754,631 of NC_057815.1, forward strand.
GGTAATAATCAGCATTTGGTTCAGGAAACAGGTCTCCACACTTGGGACCCCCAGCCAGCCCACCTCTCTAGGGTCACGCCAGCGTTGAGCCACCAAGGCCAGGCTTTCCTCTGAGTAGTTCGGAGGGACACGGAGCGGGTGGATGCCCTGACGACTCGGGTCTCTCCAGGTCGCCGCGCGTCTGTACTCGGGTGTCCCCTGGTGGTAGGGGACGCTGGTGCTCAGCTCAGCCCAGCCCTGCGGGGCATCAGCCCGGCCTTTTACCTCTCACACCGCAGCTCTCGCAGTCCGGGGCTCTGCAGAAAATCAGAGGGCACAGCAAACAAAACAGACAAAAAGGGATCACACAGGGTCTGAAGGGGAAGCCTGGCCTGATGCAGTCCCCGGGGCGGCACAGAGTCCGCCATGACTGAGCAAAGGACAAGGGTCTGAAAGAATGCTCTCCCCTCTGGCGCACAGAGGGGGCCAGGCTCAGGGCCTTGGGAAGAGTAGTCTTTGGCACCATCTTCGCCCCCGCCCCGGGAATTCACTGGCCTCTGGTCCCCATCAACGGCCAGGTCCATTGCAGGGATGCATGAACAAGGCATTTGGCGTGGTGAGGCAGCCATGGATCCACGTTTTGATTCCAGTCTCTGCAGCCGCCCTGGCTAGGCTGGTTTGAGCTCCTTGGGTGGGAGGAGGGTGGCTGAAGCTCAGAAGCCCCTCCTAGAACCTCCTCCCATTCTGTTCCCTCATCCTGTTCCGGCCCCTACCCCCATCTTATCTTACATTTTTAGCAGTAGTTCCTGTTTCTGCTCTTCAAGAGCCAGGCGCCCCCAACCTTCCTATGGGTTCATCCTTAAGGCCCGAGATCCTGGCTAGGTGTCTCCCTCTGGGCACCAAGCTCCTGCCAGTACCCTTTTCCCTGCTGGAGAACCTCCTTCTCCACCACCTTCAGCTCATACCCCAGCTGAAGGTCTATTTGTAGAGCCTCCTTGAGTCATCCTGGCCAGGACCTGGGAATGTTGTGGGGACCACATGTAATCATTCCAGTTCTTGCTCAGCCTCTGGCAGGACCCAACACCCAGTAGTCCCTTCTGAAAAGTTTGTTGGGTTAAAATGAGTAAGGGGGCATGGGGGAAGATTGATGTTCATCTTGCCTACTTCCTGGTTTGCCTTAAAATTATTCTAATGTTTTATTACCCAAGAACTGTTTGTTCCTTGTAATAAAAATGAGTAACTCATACTCCTACCACCCCGAGATAAATATGTCAACATTTTGGAGGTTATGCCTATATTATTGTGTATATGTATATACATATGTATACATATATACATGTTTCACAAAATGGATTTGTGCTGTAAATACTATTTTTTAAGAAAATATTTCTTTAATTTCTGGCTGTGTTGGGTCTTGGTTGCTGCTCGTGGTCTTTCTCTAGTTGTGGCAAGCAGAGGCTTCTCTGTAGGTGCTCGGGCTTCTCACTGCCGTGGCCTCTCTTGTGGACCACAGGTGTGAGGCTCCAGTAGTTGCAGCTCACGGGCTCCAGAGTGCAGGTTCAGTCGCCCCGTGGCATGTGGGATCTTCCCAACCAGGGATTGAACCAGGGTCCCTTGCATTGCAAGGCAGATTCTTAACCATTGGACCGCCAGGGAAGCCCCCCAATACTATTTTTTTTAAGCCACTTGTTTTCTTACTTGGATTTGCATTTAATATCAGTATTGATCTATATCATGATTTGTATAAAATCCTACTGAATAGATGTGCTTCCCAGGTGGTGCTAGTGGTAAAGAACCTGCTTGCCAGTGCAGGAGACGTGAGAGATGAGGGCTTGATCCCTGGGTCGAGAAGATTCCCCTGGAGGAGGGCATGACAACCCTCCATGCCTAGGCAGTATTCTTGCCTGGAGAATCCTATGGACAGAGGAGCCTGGTGGGCTACAGTTCATGGGGTCGCAGAGTCGGATACGCCTGAAGCAACTTAGCACATTGAATCGATACCCCAGATTTAATTAAGCTAATTTCCCACTCTTTGGTATAGAAGTGATTGTTCCGGTTTCTTAGTTTTGCCTATAACTGACTTTAGTTCTAAGGATTGAGTGTGCGCGCAGGTGTGCTAACTCGCTTAGTTGTGTCCGACTCTTTGCGACCCCATGGACTGTAGCCCGCCAGACTCCTCTGTCCATGGGAATTTTCCAGGCAAGAACACTGGAGTGGGTTGCCATGGCCTCCTCCAGGGGATCTTCCCAACCCAGGGATTGAACCCATGTCTCTTAGCTCTCCTGCCCTGGCAGGCGGGTTCTTTGCCACTAGCGCCACGTGGACTGAGTGTAGAAAGAAGTTGGAAGCAGTAGTGACAGGGAGAAGGGGAGGAGATGGGGATGATGTGGTGGAGGCAGCAAGCAGGCCGGGTCTGGGTGCCTGGGCCCTCCGCGTTACACTGGGGATGCTCTCTGATTCCGAACATCTTTGCTCTGCTCAGGGGAAGAAGGAAGAAGGAGACAGGAGGGGCTTCTCTGAGGTGCCTGTGCAACATCTAGGGCTCAGGTCCCCCCTGTGTGATCCAGGACACCACACGGCTCCGAGGAGCTGGGCTGGGCTGGGCTGGGAAGCCAGATAGTGGGAGAGGAGGGAAGAGAGGGAGACATGGGCTGAGGGAGCAAGAGAGCATGAGAACCAGAAAGATGGGAAGGAATGAGGCCCTCGGGGAAACGCAGAGACAGAGAGAGATGGGGAAATACAGAGTCAGGAGCCAGAAAATGTCACGAGACTGAGCAGAAGCGGGGCCACCCTTGGAGAGGGCGAGAGCGGGATCCATGGAGAGTAGAGGGGAGGGAAGGCGACATCCGAAGGACTCTGGAGGATAGGGCTTTCAGGAGAGAGAAAACCCAGGTGAAAGCGCCTCGCTGGGAGCTGGGAGCCTGCACGTGCGTGTGCCAGGGCCGGGTGGAAGCCTGCCCAGCCGTCTGGCTTTACAGCCGTCTGGATTTACAGGCTTGTCCAAGGAGACGCTGCTTCCTTCCCCGCCCCACCTGGGCTTTAGCCTGCAGCCCTAGCCTGGGTGACGGGTTTTCAAACAAGCTGGAGCCCAGAGGAGGTAGCACATTGCCATCCCAGCCCTGGCCGGCAGCGTCTTCTAAACATTTCTCTTGGCCCTGGGGGTGATATTTCCTAGGGTGTTTTTCTTGCACTTGTTTAAAAGCCAGATTGGCCTCTGCAGTCCGCCGTGTGCCACTTCGGGTCTGCTTGGTGGGCGGTAAGGGGCGGGGGAGCGTTGGTGAGAGGGAAAGGCTGTCTGATCCCAGGGAGTCAAGGTCAGCTATGGGCATGGGGGGCTTCCCAGATGGCTCAGTGGTGAAGAATTCGCCCGCCAATGCAGGAGACACAGGTTCAATCCCTGAGTCGGGAAGACCCCCTGGGGTAGGAGATGGCAACCCACTCCAGTGTTCTTGCCTGGGAACTCCCATGGACAGAGGAACCTGGCGGGCTGCAGTCCATGGGGTCGCAGAGTTGGACATGACTAGTGGCTGGACAGTGGCAGCATGGACTTGGGAGTCCTCCAGCATGGAGCACATTTGGGGTAGCCCCTAGGCCCACAACCTGCTTTAAGATGGTAGGGGAGAGGACCTCCAGTGGGTACTCTGAATTCAGCCTTTCCCAGGCATTTTACAGAGGAGAGAACTAAGGATCAGAGGGGTTAAGTTTCCTGCCCAACGCCACACAGCTAGTCAGTAGCGAGCTGGATTATGACATGTCTTGTCTTTTGTATTCTGAAGCCTGTTCTCTTCCTAGATCCCCAACTTCTTACCGTACTGTCCTGTGGCAGCCTCTGGTGATGGAGGGCCAGAACAGAGCAGCTCTGGCTTTGCCATCCATCTCCTTCTTTGGCTGAGGCTGGGCCCCTCCCCCCAGACGTGCTCCCCACCAACAACTTTGCAGGTGGCTGGGATTCTAAGGCAGAATCCTCCCAGTTCCTGGGAGACCTGAGATTTCTTTCTTGGTGGACTTCAGTTGGTGGACTTCAGTTGGTGGACTTTGCCAACAAAGGTCCATCTAGTCAAGGCTATGGTTTTTCCAGTAGTCATGTATGGATGTGAGAGTTGGACTATAAAGAAAACTGAGTGCTGAAGAATTGATGCTTTTGAACTGTGGTGTTGGAGAAGACTCTTGAGAGTCCCTTGGACTGCAAGGAGATCCAATCAGTCCATGCTAAAGGAGATCAGTCCTGAATATTCATTGGGAGGACTGATGCTGAAGCTGAAACTCCAATACTTTGGCCGCCTGATGAGAAGAGCTTACTCATTGGAAAAGACCCTGATGCTGGGAGGGATTGGGGGCAGGAGAAGGGGACGACAGAGGATGAGATGGCTGGATGGCATCACTGACTCAATGGACATGAGTTTGAGCAAGCTCCAGGAGATGGTGATGGACAGGGAAGCCTGGCGTGCTGCGGTCCATTGGATCGCAAAGAGTCGGACACGACTGAGCGACTGAACTGAACTGAACTGGACTGGACTTCAGCTCAAGGACCTCCCGATGGCTCTGCCGAAGCCGTCTCAGACTGCAGGGCCGTCCGCAGACACCCTGTCTCTCTCTCCTTCTCTCAGGGTCACGCTTGCCTTGCAGCCTGCTGGCTGGCGTCCCCAGCCCGCTCTGCCTCCCTCTGCGTTTCATGTCACTCCAGCCCGCCTCCTAATGGAAGCCTTGCACACTTAATCCCAGCTTGGCGTCTGCTTCCCAGAGAACCTGGGCAGGCACTTGCTTCCATCTCCCAGCAGGTTCGGGGCCTGCCCTGAGTCTCCCTCAGGCCCCTGCTGGCACAAGAGAGGGTGGCAGGCATCATCGGAGAGAGAACTGTAGGGGCATGGCAAAGCTTGCTGAACAGAGGCGTGTGGGGAGGTCTGCTCACCCTGTGGTTCTGGACGGAGAACAGTTGTGGCCTGTGTGTCTGTGTGCGGTGAGGGGGGCCCTGAGGACAGTCCTCTCAGCCTAATCTCAAGACCACGTGACTCACACAGTGGCCACCTGCCCATTCGGCTCCCAGCCTCCGATTAGCAGTGGAGACTGCTAATTGTCCGCCAGCATTGATGTCCTGCTTCCTCCCGGGCACGCAGACGGTCGCTGTGTCCCGGATGCTCTTGTCCCTAGGTCTATCGATGAGGTAGGTTTCTTGCCGATGACATAGATTGGGAAGAAAAGTGTGTTTCTCTCCAGGCATCGGCCTTAATACGTACCCTCCTCCCATCCCACCCCCATGTTCTCTGTCCCTTTCCTGCAAGCGACAACATGGATGTGCCTGCAACCCCGTGATCAAGCCGACAAGGCCAGTGGCCTAGGGGATGGCAGAGAAACAGAGGGAAGACCCCCAAGCCCCTGTATGACCTCATGGAACTCGAGAGTCTGCCCACCTGGAATGATCACCATGGACTGTGACACAGAAGAAAGACACACTGCCATCTTCTTTCAGCCAGTAAATCATTATTGGGTCCCTTTGTTATGGCAACCTTACCTTACCCTGAATAAACAAAAACTAGTGATGGCACTGGGGTGCTGTCCTAAAAAAGAAACAAAACCCTACAGTGCAAGGCATTGACTGAGCGATTTTGCTGGATGTAGGGAGGGTATAAATATTACAGGCTGGAGAGTTAGAGTCCCTCGTTATACTTTGGAAGAGCATTTGGAAAAATCACGTTTATGACATTTTGGAAGGCTGATCGTGTACTGACCGAGCGCACAGCTCTAGGAGAAGCGGTTGGAAAGAGCCGGAATGTTAGCATGCGTCTGCTATCCTCTGTGGCTTTTAGCAAATTATTATAAGAAAGACATGAGTGATGGGGAAGAATAGGGAGTATCTAGAAACATGGGACCTCACAGGGGCGAGAGCCACCCCTTTTTGTAACCCACGCAGAAGGAAGTCAGCTGATGAGGCTCAGAGCCTTTCTCCAAGGCCACCCAGGAAGCCTCTCCCTGGAGCCAGGTTAGCCTAAGGATATCATCTGCCCACTCAAACTTACTGTGGGAGAATCCACATTCCCCTCCCCGCTCCTCCCCTCCGCTACCCCACACAGCCCAGATTTGAGTGAGAGCATTACTGAGGAGGGTTCTTGGCCTCTGTGATTCAATAGAAACTGACCAGAGCCCAGACCAGAAATTCAGGCAAGGTTTTACTGGGGCTCTTGCTGCAGCTAGAAGCAGATTCTCTTCCTTCTTGTTCGCTGATGGGGGTGGGGTAAGCTGGTTCCGAATATGGGGTGAGGGTAGGGATGTGGCCCGAGGTTGGGATGGAGGGGTGGCTTAGGTGTTTTGCCTGCCTCTTTGGTTCACATAACCTCTTTGGTTATGTGAAGCAGGCATGCATAGTAGTACCCTGCTTTTGCGTCTGGCTCCTCCAAAGTGGCAGTGTTGGGGTGTTTTTGGTCTTTTTGTATCTTGTCCGTAATTTGCCCCCCCTGCACATGCATGCAGTTATTTTTAGTCTCTTATAGTTGCTTTGTATTTTGTTACTTGGGGAGACATTTGTCCAGGTGCAAGTACTGCAGCAAAGGGTCTCAGGTCCCAGGTTCCAGCCTGTTTCAAGAGGGCCGGACCAGAGCAGGCCACAGTGAAATAAAACTGCTTTCAGAATCATGTTCAGAAAACATCTTTGGGTATGATTCTTGGCCCCTGGAATCAGCTAGAAGCACCTTGACCAGAAGCTTGTTGAGAGAATTGCCAAGGCAAGTAGCAGTTGGCCTGTGATTATGATTGTGTGAGCCCCAAAGAAACCTTCAAGGAGGCCAAACTATTTAACACCTGCATCAGGTGTTAAATAGTAGCCACAGAAGATGGGGGAAAAGAGACTCTTCCAGAACCGGGCTGGCCAGATTAGCTTCCTCTGCCAGAGCAAGTCCTGACCATTGAGGCCAGTAGAACTTACGCACCTACCTCTACGCACCAGCCGGGGCTGCCCTGGTGGCTTAGACGGTAAAGAGTCTGCCTGCAATGCAGGAAATGCGGATTCTGTCCCTGAGTCGGGAAGATCCCCTGGAGGAGGGTGTGGTAACCCACTCCAGTATTCTGGCCTGGGGAATCCCATGGGGAATCCCATGGACACAGGAGCCTGGTGGGCTTCCATCCATGGGGTCGCAAAGAGTCGGACACGACTGAAGCGTCTTAGCACAAGCATGCACGCACCAGCGACTTCTGAATGTTTCCCTGCTTCCCTTTGCCACATGGGAGTTTGTGTTACGGTTTTCCTATTTCCTATTTCCCACTGCTCTGTTTCAGCTGGGCAGAGGTGTGGCTGGGGTGGTGGGAAAGGGGCAGACGCATTGTCTCGCAGTTTCTGTCGTGAACCGTGAGGAGCCATGTGGGGCCCCGGAGAGGATTTCCTTTTCCCCCAGGTCTGCTGCACTTTGATCTGAAAGTGTAACCAGACGGGAGTTTGGGATCCATGTCCTCAGAGAGGGCGTGCGTGTGTTCTGTTGTGGGAAGAAGGGGTACCTAGTAGCCAGATGAGCAGTGGATGCCGGCCGCCCGTAGACCAGTGAAATCTGTTTCTGCATCTTCCCAGGCACAGGGCCAGGCTGCAGTCTCCCCTCTTCGCGGTGAGCAGGGCCCCGTGCTCAGTGCTCCAGAAGGAGCAAGCCAGTGGCACGTGCCACGCCGGGCCTGGGCCTTAAGACGGCGGGCACGTGGCTCTTGTCCTGCCCCTAAAGACAAATGTGGGCGTTCTTGTGGCCCGCCAGTGACCAAGCGTGAGGGCGGTGCTGGGGACCTCAGGACAGGACCGGGAGCTGCCTGAGGAGGCGGAATGTGGACTCAGGGTGGGCCGTTCTCTGAGAGAGAAATGGACTCCGATCTTCCCTAAACCACTGCCTTCCTGTTGAATCTCTTTGGATTCACCTAACAAATACAGAGGCCTTTCCCTCAGTCCATAGCAGAGCCGGGGAGGGAGTGCGGGGTGCCCTCCACCAAACTGATCAGAGCAGGTGTTCCCACAGTAGGAAAATTCCCATTCTCCCACCCCTGATGTGGTCCAGCTGTGGGGGCAGGGAAGATGGAAGTGGCTTAGGACTCAGCAGACGCTCACCCAGCTCTGCTCCTTGACCTGTGGCCTCGGGCAGATCACCTCCCCTCTATCCCTGGAGCCCTCCCAGCTTTGATTGCTGAAGTTTACCAAAGACCCTGATGGATCGCCTTGGAGCACCTACAGACTGAGAACCCCGGCCCTCGGGGACGTGTGGGCAGGCAGCAGGGGCCGAGACCAGACCTGCAACCCCGTCCTGTAAAGATAGGGAGACAGAGGCACAGCACTTCCCTCCAACTCCTCTCTCCCAGCCTTGGGGAGAGTCCCAGAAACCCTGGGCTGGGCTGTTTGGTGCGGAATAATTCATGCCAAACCCAAAATGGGAGCCTGAGAGCCAACCCGCTGCGGGCTGGGACCCTAGCCAATGTGCATTGCCCCACGGCCCTGCTCTGCCCCCACCAGGACTTGTTCTGGTCGAGTTGGTTGGCCTTTCGGAAACCTCTGACCTTCCCTCTGATCTCTTGCAGAGGAGTCTGACAGAGCTACCCCTGTCCCCATGGTCTTAAGCCTGTGAGGTATTCCAGGAAAGGCCAGACCCTGTCAGCCTGTTACTCCCAGATCCATGCCCCATAAAACCCATTTTATTGGCTGTTATATGTGTTCTGAGGTTTATTGGTTGGCTGTTCTCTGGTCTGCTGTGGAATGTAATCCCGCAGGAAGCTGCTGGCCATGCCCATTCTGCTTTGGACCATCAGTGAGTAGCCCACGTGTGGGACCTGGACTTGCAGAGCCCCGTGTGGGGCTTGGTCCCTAGCCCTAAAGAAGCCTGACACACACACACGCACACACACATTTATAAAACAGTTCAGGGGTGGGGAAGAAGCTCTCAACTTGAGTTGGGGTGGAAGTGGGGGTTTAAAGGGGCTTCCCTCGTGGCTCAGATGGTAAAGAATCTGCCTGCAATGCAGGAGACCCAGGTTCAATCCCTGGGTCGGGGAGAGCCCTGGAGAAGGAAATGGCAACCCATTCCAGTGTTCTTGTCTGGAGAATTCCATGGACAGAGGAGCCTGGGAGGCTATAGTCCATGGGGGTTTAAATCCTGACTCTGAGTCCCCTAGGTTGTACATTCAGAAATGTAGCACAGAGTGGCCATGGCTCAACCTACAAAGACAGTAGTTACTGTTTGTATAAAAGACATCTGAAGGAGGGTTGAATGGCTCAGTGATCCAAATTCAAAGAGTATCTCAAGGATAGGAAATATAACCAGACTCAGCTTAATGAAAGGCTGTATCTGAGAATCAGAAAGCTACCTGGAGCTTTCTCTCCATTTCTGGTGGGGGGAGGAGGGGTGGAAAGCCAGGTGTTAGGGATTGGGCAGTAAAGATGAATTAAGCTTAGGGAGAAAATAAAAGACCCAGATTCTGACAATATTCTATGCCATCTTTGACAACATCTCCGCCCCACCCCTCCATGGTTACAAGATGGCTGCCACAGTACCAGCATCACATCAGCCTTCCAGCAGGAAGGATGGTGCTGGCAAACAAAGACTCTTCACCTGGAACACTCTTTTATCCCATTATAGCATCATCTCAAAGTTCAGGAATCTTCTTGTCTAGATTATTTCCAAGTTCACTGAGGCTTATTAGGTACAGTCCCTCAGATACAGCCTCCTGACCTATAGTTCCTCTTGTCTCAAGACATGTCGACTATAGGGACAAATATTTTTTTTATCTATTATTTGTCCATCACATATCCAACATACAGTGGTAGAATAAGCATAGGATAATTGATATAGACCCTTTTGTTCAAAAAGAAGGAAAATGGAAGGTACACAAAGGCATCAGTCCATAGCTCTTCTGATATATGGCTTCTCCTAACAATCTTTAAGTTTTTACTAAGACTGTCCCTAAGATCCTTCCAACTTCTGTCTACTACCTAGCCCTGAAGCTACTCCAAAATGTTTAGGTCTTTGTTGTGGTAGTCCCTACTTCCACTTCCAGTCTGTATTGCCGTAGCATGGTTGGTGTAAACCAACGTAATTCTCTAATGTCTCTCATGAGGTCTCTGATCAGGGTTTGCGAGCTCTTTGGCTGAGTGGTTCTGACTTGGAGTCACTTAGGAGGCTGCAGTCTGACGTTAGTTGGGGCTGTAACCACATGAGGGCTTGACTAGGGCTGGAGAGTCCAAGATGCACACTCACACAGCTGGGAAATTGGCACTGCCGTCGGCTGGAAGCCTCAGCCTTCTCCCTGTGGTCTCTTCTAGAGGGCAGCTTGGGTGTCCTCATGACATGGTGGCTGGCTTTCCCCGGATCAAGTGACCAGCCTGATTGAGTATGTGAGAAGATTACACAAGGGTGTGAATCTCAGCAGAAAAGGATTATAAGGAACCATCTTGGAGCCTGGCTACCACACAATACCTGCTTTTAAAAAGAAAAAATTCTTGCTGTATTTACAGAGTAGTTCGTTGACGCATGTTTTGCCTCAGTAAAGGACTGGGAAATGTTAGCAGTAGAGTTAAATAAAGTGTGGTGCATTCATAAGAATGAAATAGTATGCACCAGCAAAAAAAAAAAAATCACAGGGTTAAGTACTAACATGGAAAAGTCCTTAAGATATATTTTTATGTAAAAGAAGCAAGGTGAACAGCACATCTATTAGGGAATCTAAAAGTTTGTATATGCATGGAGTGCCTTTGGAATGCTATTCTATGAGGCTGGATAATGCTGCTCAGTTAGGCCTCTTGCAAAGACAGGGAAGTGGAGGTGACAGTCGGTGAGCTGGCTGTCTCAGCAAACAGTTCAGATAATTGAAAACCAGCACAAACTTGACTCGTAGTCTGGAGAAAATGTTTCCACTTCTTGGTGAAGCCAGAGGACAAGGGCTAAGTTGCAGGTATTACAGGGGAGCCCTGGTTTCTCTGGGTTGGATCTGCCATTTGTTTCTCCTCAGTTGGGAAGAGAGAACAAGGGACTCGGGTATAAGGGTGTAGGGCCTTTCTGTGTATTTCATGTTATGCAGATGATATACAAATTACACAGAGGGTGTTGCCTGTGCTCCTCTTCTTAGCAGAACCCGAAGCTTTGGTGCTATCAGCCAGGATGGAGCAACAGGGACTGGATTTAACTTCCTGCCTGAGACAGCCAAAAAAAGTCAGACAAAATATTTATGAAAAAGCAGTTTTCAAGTCACTAGATATCAGGCAGTGAAAGACAGTGATTCTTGAGATAGAAAGTAAGTCATGGGAGCCTTGCATTGCTCTGGATCATTGCTTTGAGAGAGTTCCAAGACTGCGGGTCAGGAAGCGTTGGGAACTCAGATGGGTCCTGGCACACTCCTTGAATTGAAAAGCAGGAGCTGACAGCCTGGGCAGACCAAGGCGTCTCAAGTTGGCAGGGCAGTGTGTGCGAGGGGAGAGAGCTACAAAAGGAATGAATTCCAGATGTCTGCAGAGGGTTTGCCTCCAGGATCCAACAGAGCCCTGATCAGTGAATGTATGTGAGGCTGGGGAGAGAAACAGCCGGAAGGGATTAGCGGAAAGCCTACCTGGAGCTGACACAGAGGTGAGAATAACACCTGTTCCATCAGCCAGACTGGGAAGCCTCCTGCTTCTCACGGCATTGGGAAGAGTGCTCCCAGGGCTTGTCTCAGCGGTGGGATAATTAACCTGAGGCTAAACAGGGGCTTCCCTGGTGGCCCGGGGGTAAGGCACCCACCTGCCAATGCAGGAGCTGTGGGTTCGATCCTGGAGTTGGGAAGATCCCCTCGAGAAGAAAATGGCAACCCACTCCAGTGTTCTTGCCTGGGAAATCCCATGGGCTGAGGAGCCTGGTGGGTCCCAGTCCATGGGGTCGCAAAAGAGTCAGACACGACTCAGCGTCTAAACAACAACAACAACAAAAGACATGGCTCTGGTCTTGTGTAACAAATCCTAAAGCAAGACTCAAAGGATCCTTTAGAGCAAATATCAATAATCTCTATTTTATTGAATGCTTTTATAAATAATGGAGGTGAACGTTAAATGCCTTTTTGGCATCTATGGAGATGACCATGATTTTTTTCCTCTCCTAGATCAATTAATAAAATAAATTATGAGTAGATTTGTTTTAAGGATACTCAACCATCCTTAAAGTCCAAGAGAATATTCTTATGTCAGCATGATATATTGCTCTTTTAATATACAGCTGGATTCGGTTAGATATTTTCTTTAGGTATTTTATGTTGTTTTTTGCAAATGACATCAGGCTGTGAATTTTCCTTTTTTTGGTGCTACCTGAAATTGATAACCCTTGACATAGCTCTCCATTTCCTTGTTAGAAATTATCTGTTTAAATGTTTTTATTTCTTTTGGACAGTGTTTACACATTGTTTTTACTGAGGAAATTATCCATTTCATCTATGTTATCAAGTTCATTTACATAATGTAAACAAATTAATCTCCTGTGAACCTCTTAATCTCTTCCATTTCTGAGGGATCCCCCAATCATTTCATATTGTGTATATTTGCATTTACCTGCCTTTTGCTGTTGAATTTTTTTTCAAAGAACTAACTTTTGCGTTTATATACTAGTTACATAATACTTTCTATTTTATAACTTTTATTAATGTCTGCTTTTGTCTCTAATAGTTCTTCCTTTCCTTGGTTCAATTTATTGTTTATTTTTCAACTTATTGCCTAATTTTTTGAATTGGAAGCTAACTTTCCTTCTCTTCTTCTCTCCACCCTTTACAAAAAATTGATGTAGATCTTTAAAGGCATGAATTTTCCTCTGACTACTTCTGTAACTGTGTTTCATTTTTTACTCTTTTATGGGAATACTGTAGTTTTAGTTTGTATTTCCTTTTTTGATCAGAGTTGTTTAAATACCAGTTTAAAACTAGGCTTCCCTGGTGGCTCAGATGGTAAAGAATCTACCTGCAATGCAGGAGACTGGGATTCAACCCCTGGATTGGGAAGATCCCCCAGAGAAGGGAATGGCTACCCACTCCAGTGTTCTTGCCTGGAGAATTCCATGGACAGAGGAGCCTAGAGGGCTACTGTCCATGAGGTTACAAAGAGTTGGACATGACCAAGTGACTAACACTTTAAAATTTTTTCATGCAGAAGAATATTTATTTTTTCAGATATAGTTATTAATTTCTTCTTCTTTAATTTCATTGTGGCCAGGCAATGCTTTCCATAGTATTCTTCTTTCTGGAAAGTTCTTGAGATTTTCTGTGAAAAAAGACCTTATGAAAGTTCCATGGTCACATGAAAATACAGTGTGTTTACAACTTTCATGTCAGATTTGCCCAATAAATTACGTTAGTATGTTACTATGTGTCTGTGATACAGACACATAGAGTGTTCACTGTAATCTCTTCTCCTATTCTACCTGGGAACAGGATTAGACTACATTTACCAAATCTTCCATAGATAGGTATGCCCATGAGACTAAGTTCTGTCCAATAGAATGTAGATAGAAACTTTTGTGCCATTTCTACATCTAGGTCTAATGACTGTATATATTAAAAGATGCTTGCTCCTTGGAAGAAAAGCTATGACCAACCTAGACAGCATTTTAAAAAGTAGAGACATTACTTTGCCAACAAATTTCCGTCTAGTCAAAGCTATGGTTTTTCCAGTAGTCATGTATGGATGTGAGAATTGGACTATAAAGAAAGCTGAGTGCGAAGAATTGATGCTTTTGAACTTTGGTGTTGAAGAAGACTCTTAAGAGTCCCTTGGAGTGCAAGGAGATCCAACCAGTCCATGCTAAAGGAGATCAGCCCTGAATATTCATTGGAAGGACTGATGCTGAAGCTGAAACTCCAGTACTTCGTCTACCTGATGTGAAGAACTGACTCATTGGAAAACACCCTGATGCTGGGAAAGATTGAAGGTGGGAGGAGAAGGGGATGACAGAGGATGAGATGGTTGGATGGCATCACCAACTCAATGGGCATGAGTTTGAGTAAACTCCGGGAGTTGGTGATGGACAGAGAAGCCTGGTGTGCTGCAGTCCATGGGGTTGCAAAGAGTTGGACACGACTGAGCGACTGAACTGACTGACTGACTGATGCCTCTCCCACATTTTCTGTTTTCTACTTGTCAGCTGAAATCTGTATATGGTGGTGACTCAGCTTCCACCATGCTGATGAAGACACAGCTCTAAAGGTGGTGGACCAGACATTTGGAAGGAACCTCAGCCTGGAATGCTTACTTTTTGCTACTACATGAGAAAGAAACTTGGTTCTTTAAGTCCTCATTTCTTTTCTCTATCTCTCTGTCTCTCTCTCTCTCACACACACACCCACAGAGTCAACAGTCCTCACCCTGTGCATGCCCGCGTGCTAAGTCGCTTCAGTCACGTCCGGCTCTGTGCGACCCCATGGACTGTAGCCCACCAGGCTCCTCTGTCCATGGGATTCTCCAGGCAAGAATAGTGGAGTGGGTTGCCATGCCCTCCTCCAGGGGATCTTCCTGACCCAGGGATTGAACCACGTTCCTTACATCTTCTGCATTGGTGGGCAGATTCTTTACCCTTAGCACCACCTGGGAAGCCCCAGTCCTTACCCTAACGAATAATCAAAGTTGGTACCAAGAGTAGGGCCCTGCCATAACTGAAACCCAGTGGGCAGGCAGCGGGTGGCAGGAGCACACATATTGTGGGTTTTGTATGCTGGAAATCTGGGGGCTCTTGGTCGCATCATAGGTGAATTTGTTCCTGCAGTGGTCTGAGAGGCAGATTCTGTGCCTGCCAAGGCTATAACTTAAGGAGAAGCTGGAAAGAGCTAGACTGTTAGCGAATATTGGTCGTTCCCTGTTACTTTTAGCAAGATATTCAAAGAAAAGAGATGACATCCACACATATTGGGCAGATTCAAGCAAAGATGAAAGGGAAAAACATCTAAAAATGTAGGGGCTTCACAGGGTTGAAAAAGCCATCTGTTTCTGTCACCCAAACAACAGCAGATCTGACAGTTACGGCTCAGAGCCTTTCTCAAAGACTGTCTGTCAAGCAAAACATTCATTCAAGGCGTCCAGCCCCAAGGCAGGGATCAGGCTAAGACTTCTCAGCAAACCTCTTATTTCAGTAGGACTCCAAATAGCTGCCTTTATGTGAGGAAAGAGGTGTGGCTAGAGCCGAGAAGCAAAACGCTGAAGTCGACTTGAGAATTCTGTGAGAAAATAGCTTCAAGTGTGGTTACTGGCTTAGGAAATGACTGGAAACAGATTTTTTTTTAACCCTTGCCTGAGATCAACACGCACACATGGCTATATTTATTTATTTACTTATTTTGGACTGTGTTGGGTCTCAGTTGCCATGAGCTAGCTTTCTCTAGTTGCAGCGAGCCGGGGCTACTCTGCATTGCGGTGCCCAGGCTTCTCACTGCGGCGGCTTCTCTTGTTGCGGAGCATGGGCTCTAGGTGCGCAGGCTTCAGGAACTGCGGCTCAGGGCCTCATTGGCTGCAGCTCACCGGCTGTAAATCGTGAGCGCAGTAGCTGTGGCCCACAGGCTTAGTTGCTCTGTGGCATGTGGCATCGTCCTGAACCAGAGATCGAGCCCGTGTCCCCTGCGTTGGTCGGTGGATTCTTACCCTCTGCGCCACCAGGGAAGTCCTGGAAACAAACAGACTTTGACTTCTAATACATCTTCCAGGGAATTGTTTTTTTTTTTTCCCATAGTTGTTTAGGCCCTAAACCAGCTCTCAGGGAAGACGTATTTTCTGACACCCATTTCCAATGGGGGCAAGGAGAGAAGGAAGACTGCTCCAGAGGGCAAAACCAGAGCAGACAGAGCATCCGCTGCCAGGTCAGGGGTCCTGACAATTCCCGCCCTGGGACTACTGTGAATTATCCATGCCCTGTCCTCTGGATGGAGGTCTGTATTGTGGTCTTCCTTTCTCTGTTTTAGTACTGCCTGTTGGTCAGGAGGGCGGGACAAACAAGTTGTCTTTTGGCTTCCAGGCCATCGGACCACAAGGAACCAGATCTGGGCCCGGTGGAGGGGTCTGTGTATCAGTGAGGGATCGCCAGTATTATAACTGGATGGACTTTGGCGTGTGGCCCATGGAGGAGGGTTGAGAGTGTCCTCCTCATGGGGGAGTGGGCACGCAGAGGGATGGGCTTTGGCACAGATTGCTAGTGATCCCCTGAGATTTTCCTAGGCGTGAAGCTGGGCCACTACCAGCTCACCCCACTCTCTTTAGGCTTATCCAGTGACAAGTTTCCTCCAATAAAATATGCATGTAAGTAGTATTTCCCACTTACAGACCCAGGTCTGAAATTATGGGCATGTCTGCTCCACAATTTCTCCTTGCTGCCTCCGGAAGCAACCTAGTGGTAACTTGAGTTCTGCCAAGCTGATGTTGCTGTGGTCTTAGGGAAACGTGGAAGGAATGTGGGTCTGTGAACTATGGAGTGAGTAGAGCTGTCTAGCATCCTGGACTGTTACAGGAGAGAAAAATAAAATTGTTTCTTCTGTAGGTCTTTTGTGTTGAGCAGAGCTGCCTTACTTAATATATGACCTTTGCTTTTCTGCCCCTGAGGTCACCACAAGAGAGATGAATTTCCATCTCCTATTTCTCCTGTGGGGCTTCCCTCATAGCTCAGTCGGTAAAGAATCTGCCTGCAATGCAGGAGACCTGGGTTCGTTTCCTGGGTCGGGAAGATCCCCTGGAGAAGGAAATGGCAATCCACTCCAGTATTCTTGCCTGGAAAATCCCATGGACAGAGGAGCCTGGCGGGCTACAGTCCATGGGGTCACAAGAGTCGGACACGACTGAGTGACTAAACCATCTACCACCAGCTTCTCCTGTGCTCTGATTTTCCTTGTGTGGCTGTAACTAGTCCTGGTGAATGGCGCTGCTGGGTTACCTGCTGCACAGATATTTATAATAGTTATATCTGCATTTCAATGGCACCCTGATACATAGCTTCACTCCTTTTCATTGTTTTTAATGCTTGGCCTGAATTGCACTTTGTTTGATAATGAGATAATGGCTTCTGTTAGCCATCATTATTATTACATATTTGACTAGAATGCCTTTGTTTGTCTTTTAGTTTCAACTTCTTTCTATTGGTATATCTCTTGCATCTGCTGAAGAAAGTGTTAGTCACTCAGTCTGACTAACAGTCAAAAGTCTGATTCAGACTCAGTCAAAAGTCTGACTCTTTGTGACCCCATGGACTGTAGCCCGCCAGACTCCTCTGTCTATGGAAATCTCCAGGCAAGAATACTGGGGTAGGTTGCCATTCCTTTCTCCAGGGGAATCTTCCGGACCCAGGGATCAAACCTGGATTTCCTGCATTGCAAGCTGATTCTTTACCATCTGAGCCACCGGGGAAGCCCCATACACACTGGCATATAGTGAAGGGTTGATTTTAATTTTACTTTGAGATTTAATATAAATACATATATATTTTAAAATTAGTTTAAATACAGACTTAGAACTAGAGATTGAATCAGTAATCAGAAACCTTCCAACAAAGAACATTTTTAGGCCAGATGTCTTCATGGTTGAGTTCTATCAAATATTTAAAGAGGAATTAATACCAATACTTCTCCAAATCTTCAAAAATTAGAAAAGGAGGGAACACTATCTAACTCATTCAATAAGGCCAGTATTATCCTGATTCCAAAGCCAGACACAATACCACAAGGAAAGAAAACTACATACCAATGTCTCTTAAGAACATCGATGCAAAAATTCTCAATGAAATGCTAGCAAACTGAATCCAACAGCCTGTTAAAAGGTTATACACCATGATTGAAGGCAGGAGAAGAAGGGGACGACAGAGGATGAGATGGTTGGATGGTATCACCGACTCAATGGACATGAGTTTGAACAAGCTCTGGGAGACAGTGAAGGACAGGGAAGCCTGGCTTGCTGCAGTCCATGGAGTCACAAAGAGTCGGACACGACTGAGCGACTGAGCAGCAACACCACCATGACCAAATGGGATTTATCCCAGGAATGCAAAGCTAGCTCCGCAAATCCAATAGCTTTTCATAATAAAAACGCTCAGTCACTAAGAATAAAAGGGAACTTCTTCAACATGGGAAAGGACATTTATGGAAAGCATCATTCCCAACAGTGAAAGACCAAAAGTTTCCCTAACTAGGTTCAGAAACAAGACAACGATGCCCACTTTTGTCACTGCTGTTCAGTATTGCACTGGGAGTTCCAGTCAGAACAGTTAAAATTCTTATTTAGGAAGCCTTCTTTTTTTTTTTTTCCTAGTGTTTACCTTCATAATTATAGTGTTATATATAGAACACTGCAGTTCAGTTCAGTTCAATCGCTCAGTCGTGTCCAACTCTTTGCGACCCCATGAACCGCAGCATGCCAGGCCTCCCTGTCCATCACCAACTCCCAGAGTTTACCCAAACCCATGTCCATGAAGTCGATGATGCCATCCAACCAACTCATCCCCTGTCGTCCCCTTCTCCTCCTGCCCTCAATCTTTCCCAGCATCAGGGTCTTTTCCAATGAGTCAGCTCTTCGCATCAGGTGGCCAAAGTATTGGAGTTTCAGCTTCAACATCAGTCCTTCCAATGAACACCCAGGACTGATCTCCTTTAGGATGGACTGGTTGGATCTCCTTGCAGTCCAAGGGACTCTCAAGAGTCTTCTCCAACACCACAGTTCAAAAGCATCAATTCTTCGGCACTCAGCTTTCTTTATAGTCCAATTCTCACATCCATACACGACCACTGGAAAAACCACAGCCTTGACTAGACGGACCTTTTTCTATATATAGATAGATGGTATCTATCACTGTCCCAGAATGAACAATGAAAAATTGGTACATTTCCCACCTCCCCATCTTTTCTGCTAACACAATGCAAAATGATCTCTATACATGTTTATATTTGTATTATATTTGTATTATTGAAGCCAAAGCTCCACTACTTTGGCTGCCTGATGCGAAGAACTGATTCATTGGAAAAGACCCTGATGCTGACAAAGATTGAAGGCAGGAGGAGAAGGGGATGACAGAGGATGAGATGGCTAGATGACATCACTGAGTTGATGGACATGAATTTAAGCAAGCTCTGGGAGTTGGTGATGAACAGGGAAGCTTGGCATGCTGCAGTCCATGGGGTTGCAAAGAGTTGGATACGACTGAGCGACTGAACTGAATTTGTATTATGAAATGTTATAATAAATGTATTAATTATATTATTCGATTTCTCAGTGTGTGATGATCTTTCACTCCCAGCTCTTGCAGACAGACAGGACCATCAGAGAACATACTCTGTTCTCATCTTCTCTCTTCCCCTCCCCATTTTTTATTAGATGTGTCATTTCTACATTGTCATGGCATGTATGAGTTTACACTCAGAGGTCCACACTTCTTGTTGTCGCTGCTCTACATCTAAATGTATTCAACACTTGCCCCTGGTCCTCCTTTTGCTGTTTCCCTAGTCACCACTTGGTGGTCTACAGTTTGTTCTCTGCTGTTTTTCTCAAAAAAACAGGGATCATGGGAACAGTACTCCCTGGGTTCTTGCATGTCTCGAAAATGTTTGGAGCTTTTATACTTGAGGAACAGCTTGACAGCATATAAAATCCTTGGCATACACGTTTTCCCTTAAATATCCCATGAGTATTGTGCCACTGTTTTGGCACTGAAAATTGCTGGGGCTAGCCTGATTTTATCCTTTAATGAGTGTTGTTCTGGGGGAGCCTATCTGCTCACAGGATATTTTCTTTATCTTTAAAGTCCAATAATCTTATTAAGGGAGTCTTGGAATTTTCTGTTCTGTGTGAACTTTCTGTGGCACATATAGTATCATTTACATAAATTTAGATCTTTTATTTCAAGAAAGTTTCCTTTAGTTCTATTTTTTGTATTTTATTGTTTTGTTTTTCTTGTCTAAAGACTCCAATTATGTGTATGTTGGCTCTCTCGAGTCTTTTCCCTATATTTATCATTTTCTCTCGTTAAAAAAAACACTTTCTACATTTTGTCTCATTCTATTCACTTTCCCTGTTTATACCCTCTGTTTCTACTTTCTGTATCTAGGTCCTCCTCCTGACTGCCTCCTCATCTCTGAAATTATTTTGTTTTTTCCTTATGCTTCTGCCCTCAGTCCCGCCAGCTCTCATCTCCCCTCTTCCCATTGTCTTGCCATCTCTTCACTGCCTGATCAGATGTCTGCTTTGTGTTCTTCTTTCACAGAGGCAGTGGTTTTATTAAGATTTGTTAATTCATAAAACAGACGACTCCTTTGGGGTTGGCCTGTTCCCATGTCTCTGGAGTGTCTATCTAATAAAAGGTCTGTCTCCTTGGGCTGAACTGAGCTATAACTTGTCTGTTGTTTTAAACCCTTTAGTCTGTTGTTCTTAATTTTTGTTGCAACAAGATAAGAACAGAGGAAGAGAAACAAACTGACCTGAAACTTCAATGAAAAATAAACTTAAAAAAAATTAATCTAGGGGAGAAAAATGAAATGAACTTCCCAGTTCATAAACCTTTGTCCAGAAGTCAGACTCTTGACCTTCACAGATGTTCTCAGTGTACTCAGATTGCTAAGTGCACCTACATTGCAGGTGCAGAGCTCAGGCCCACCTCTGCAACCACTGTGAGAACCTCAGAGAGCCCTTCACCTCCCTTCTCCCCCA
The DNA here is from genome assembly GCF_910594005.1 of Cervus elaphus. Classification (NCBI taxonomy): domain Eukaryota; kingdom Metazoa; phylum Chordata; class Mammalia; order Artiodactyla; family Cervidae; genus Cervus; species Cervus elaphus. Next base: position 86,775,233 of record NC_057815.1, read on the forward strand.
GCCACCAGCCCAGTGGTCTCCAGCTTTAGGTCTCTGAGGCTTCCCTCCATGTACAGGTTCCTTCTGCATTGTGAGCAGGTAGGACCCACGCAGAGGGAGGGTCCCCAGGAAGAAACGGGGGATGCTTCCTTTTGTAGGCTCAAGGGGGCCCTAGCTTAGAGAAACCGACCTGGTGGAGTGACAAGGTCTGATCTGCATTTAAAAAAAAATGGTTCTGGTTTCTGTGAGAAGAATGGACTGGACTGGTTGGAATGGTTGTTATATAAGATCTGTTAATTCATAAAGCAATGTGTTTGGTCAAATTTTTTCATCTATTCTGTGGTAACTTTTTTTTTTCTGGCCAATGTTCTTTTTGTTTTTTTTTAAGAGTTAACACGGCTGTTTAAAATTAATTAATTTTTAATTAACTAATTAATTAATTGCTCTGGGTGTTTGCTGCTGTGCGTGGGCTTTCTCTAGTTTTGGCAAGTAGGAGCTGCCCTCTAGTTGTGGCACACAGGTTTAGTTGCCCCGCAGCCGTGGAATCTTCCCGGGCCAGGGATCGAACCCATGTCCCCTGCATTGACAGGCAGACTCCTAACCCCTGGAACACCAGGGAAGTCCTGGCCAGTGTTCTTTACCGATAGGTTTAATGGCATTTCCCATCCTTTTGTGAAGGGTCTTTGTATTGTTCCTGTGCTCACTCCATTAAAAAAAAGTCATCCCTTGGAGTGACTTGGATTCTCAGGCCCCCAGCTACTGGTAGAAGGTTCTTTCCGGCAGGGTGATTTGGCTCGCTCTTGCTAAGAGTTGCCGTCGCTGGGCTATTGTGCTGTTTTCTCGGGGCGTTAGTTGCCTCCCTCCACCTCCCACCAGACCACAGTGAGTCCTCGCCATCTCTGCTCTGTGCTTCTCACATCTGTATGCAGCTTGTGTTGAATACAAGGGATCTAGGTTTATTATTCCAGGCCAGTGGTTCTCAACCAGAGGTGGTTTTCCCCCTCAGGGGATATTTAGCAATGTCTGGAAGCATTTCGGGTTGCCACAATTTGGCACAGGCCTTGATGCTCTGTCATCTAGTGAGTAGAACCCAAGGATGCTGCTGAACATCTTACAAAATATCAGCCTGTACAACAAAGAACCGTGTACCCCAAATGTCAGTAGTGCTGAGGGTGAGAAACTCTTCTTTAAAATGAGCGCTCATCTAAAGGTAAAGTATTTCTGCTGGAGTTTTTGGAAATTGGCCACACCTGGGCTGGCTTGCTATTCCGCTCTCTCCCAGCCCCCACCAAGCAATTTCTGCTGTACTTTATCTTCACAACTTCTGTGTGAAATCTTTGCATTTGCTAGTCTACATTTTTGAGTGCTTGGTTAATATCCTAGAGTCCACATTACTTTTTTCTGTTTACCTTTTCACTTTTGAATACCCAGGAAAAGAAGAGAAAATTTGCTTCTTCCTGCTTTTCCATTCATTCCAAAAATCTCTGGGTGGATACTTTAAAACGTCAGCTTGAGATATTTCAGTTTCACCAGGGAATGTGAATTCAAGCTTCCAAACCACCTACCGTCCATTTGGGCTTATGTTATCTCCTGGAAAGTGCTTTTTCCCCTCCACTCAGCATTAAGATTTCTTTCTAGGCTTTAGTGGGGATGGTGCGTGGTAAGTTCTGCCTTTAGTTTCTCCCTGACCTGGTGGAGCTGCCACTGGAGCTCAAGCTTTGTGTGAGGCTGGGGTCTTCTATCGGTGCCCCATCTTGAGTGGGCTCTGGGCATTCACTCTTTTGTTTCTCGTCTCCATCAGCCCATGAGAACCAAAGCTAGCCTTCGTATGACATGAAAAATGAATGCTCTCAAGGAGAAAGGCGGCCTCCTGCCCTGCCCACCATTCTGGATTCCTGATTTCACTTAATTTTTTGGCTTCTGAGTGTCCCATACTTTCTTGTGAGATCATTGATTAATTAAAACAAAATTATTATTTTGGCCAGCTTTTAAAATTGCTTTCAGCATAAAAGTCAGTTAGCAGATCTGTTCCCCTAGACGGCCCCAAACAGAATCTCTCTCCTTATGTCTCTAAACCTCTGTTTCCTCATCTCCATGGGATGAGGGATAATAGCAGAGGTTATCTCAACACTTTCTATGAGCATTAGCGAGGTAGCTTAGGTTAAACCACCCAGCACCAGGCTTGGCAGAGAGGAGGTACCTGGTAAGTGTTAGTTCTCCCCCCTCCCCTTCTTCCCGGTCCTTTCCAGTCCCTCCTTCCCCTCTCCCTGTGGTGGGGGAGCCTTGGGCAGTGGAGCTCCCGTCCCCAGCAAGCCCTGCTGGTCCACAGATGCCGCCAGGACCCCACCTCCTGCCCACGCCTGGTTTCCCGGCGCCAGTCCTCAGGGACTAGCTCCTCAGCCTCACAGAGCTTTCACTGTTTCCTCTTGTTGTTCCCACCGCGCTGGAAAAGGGCCAGAAATAATGTTTCCCACTGTCAGCACCCTTCCCTGCCAGCCGGAAACGACTCTGTCTGCATGGAGGCACGGCCCCTGGGTCGGTGTGCCAGCTCTAAGGTCTGGCCTCAGATCTCTCTCCTTCCCCGCCCCTCTGAGCACCCTCTACCCCAAAACAGGCGTGGGGGAAGCGTTGAAGTTTTCCTTGACTTTTTGGACAGCTTTTAATTTTTAAATAATTTCAGATTTGGGGGGAGGGGAAGGTTGCAAAAATAGTACAAAGAACTTCTGTACATCCTTAACCCTGATTTCCCAAATGTTCACAGTTTACATCCTTTGCTTTATCATGTTATTCATTGATTAATCTATCCACATATATACACACACATACATCAGTATGCTTATTATTTTCTGGACCATCTGAGACATGGTGGCAAATATAGCAGCTCCGTGTCATATTCCTCATCAGTGCTCCTTGACAGTTAGCTCCCTGCCCGAGGGTCCATGACTTTGACCACTTGTCAAATGTCTACTTGTTGACATTGATCACTGTTTGTTTATTTGACTAGTTAGTTCACGTCTGTCTACCCTGGCAGACTCTGAGACTTGTGAAAACAGACATCATGCCTGATTTTGTTACCGTGGTATCTCCTGGGCCATCCTGACACATAGCAGGCACTCAATAAGTCCTTGGGGCATGTATGAATGGCCGCAGCCCTTTGCTTTCTTATTCAGGCTTTCATTGACTTTTCCCCAGAGTTTTGCAATAGAGCGTCCTCAGCTATGAAGAGTGAGGGTATGCTTGATTGCTCAGAGGAGAAACGGGCCTATTTCCAAAATCCCACAAGCTCATTCTATCTTTGTGACTTGGGTTCTCCACTGCCCTTCACCTCAGTGTTCATATTCCCAGCCCCATGGAAATAGCTCGAGACTTCTGGAAACCCACACAGAAGGACTCTGGGTAGTAAGTCGTTGTCAGGAAAATGAAATTATTTACATTCTTAATACTTGGTTTTGAAATTTGTATGGTTGGAGAAGGAAATGGCAACCCACTCCAGCATTCTTGCCCGGAGACTCCCATGCACAGAGGGGCCTGGCAGGCTTCCGTATAGAGTCTCAGAGTCAGACACGACTGAAGCTACTTAGCCCGGGGTGTTTCTGGTGATTTATGCCGACACCAGGAGTGACCTTAGAACCCTTCTCAAACTGACAGCTGTGCTTGGCTTGCAGTCCTGCAGGTGACCAGAGAGACCTTTCTGGGGAGACAGTCTCAGGCCTCCCAGGAGGTCTGGACTCTCCTGGAAACAGTAGGTGTTAGGGCTAAACTCCTAGACTAGGAGTGTACCCTGGGGTATAGGAGAGCTGCTGTCACTGACAGGCGTCAAGTAAAGAGCTTCTGTATTAGGTTAACCAAAAAGGCCAGGTACAGACCAGATGTAAATTAAAAGCAAAAGGTCACATGTGACCCAAGCAACAAGCCAGGACTGAGGAGAACACCCAGGAGCAGGGTTTCTTTGCATCAGAATCACTTTGAGAGCTGGTTAAATGCAGAACACAATTATACTAAATCACAACCTCTAAGGAGAACTTGTATCTTTTAAAGCACCCACCTAAACTGATCTAGATGACACTGGACTTTGAGATCCAACAGCTTAGAGAAAAGACTCTACAATGTGACCTGGAACGAGACACAGCCAGTGCGAAATAAATACACGGGTGTGGACACAGATTCTGCAAGATAATCTGACACTATTTATCCCGGGCACTAAGTAATTGCTATACATGTTCTATGCACAAAATGATTCTGAGTGGTAGGTTTAATGTGTGAGTGTTCCATTTATGGATTCCATATGCATACATCATGGAGGTTTTTAAAAATAAATGTAGATGCCTTGTTCTTTGGTTGGTTTTGATATATATGCTGGAAAAGAAACCTTGGTATGTGCAATAATAGTTTGCAAAGCAATAACGCTTAATCCAATACCATCTCCATATTATTAGTAGTCTAAAATATTACTTCGGTCTGCCTTCAATCCCTGCAGTGGACTGGAGTAGAGCAGTTTGATTGCAGTTGGTATAAAAGGGAGCTCCCAGATCAGGAAAGAAAAGAGAAACATCTAATGAAGGGGAAAAGGTGGAGGAGCTTAAAGTGGTTTCAGTGAGTGTTGAGGCAGCTGTCCTAAAATTCTCCTTTAAAGAATGAGGTACTAAGGATAATTCACTCCCCTTGTTTCCTCTGGAACTAGCTGTGTCACAGCTAGTTCAGTATTTCTTCATTTATTAAATGATCACCCCAGGTCTCTCTAGTCTTCCTCCAGGGAGTGTCTAGGGTCATTATAACAGGGGGGGATTTGAAGGAGCCAAAGTACCAAGATACTGAAGTGAAATTCACTAGAATGAAAGCTTCAGGAAGGCAGAGATTTTTGTCTTCATTATTCACGGTGGTGTGTCCCCGGCACTGGGAACAACACATGGCAAATGGCAGGTGTTCACTATGGATTTGTGCAATGGCCATTATGAGGTTCCAAAAGGCGAAAAGAGGACGAGGTATCACTCCAGATGCACACCTCTAGGGCGAGGATCACACGGGTGGTCGACTTCCTGCGGTAGCCGGGTGTAGTGGAGTCCCCCGGCTACTGGATTAATGTGTGGACAGGGTTGGTTCTTTCTGCAGGCTCTGAAGGAAGAGTCCATTCCATGCCTCTCTCCTGGTTTCTGGTGACTTTCAGAAATCCTTGGAGTTCCTTGGCTTGTAGACACCTATCTCTAAAATTTATGAGAATACGGATAAACTTCCATTGTTGTTAATGGCAAGCTAAATAATTTGGATACGCCCTCCTACTGGTGACAACTTAAAAAAAGCTGAGTGAAATTTAAATTCATTTTGTTAAAAGTATTAAAAAGTTGACAAGACAAGGATGAAGTATTAAGCTAAAATCTAGAAGGTGAAAACTCAAAGAATTATTATCAACTCAGCACTCAAAATTATCTTCACAATGAGGTCATTTGTTATTCTAGCAGAATCAGTTACAAAACTGGTAACTCTTTTCTTGCAAGTTGGAACCTCAAATATCTACAGCGTCAGGATAAGGGTAAGCAGGATGGAAACTAGTCTGAGCAGCCTTGCAACTCAGATTTGCTTTAGCAGGTGGCCCCGGGAAATCGCCACCCTTGAATTCAGTTAGGGTGATGTCCGATTCGGAGAAGGCAATGGCAACCCACTCCAGTGTTGTTGCCTGGAGAATCCCAGGGACGGCGGAGCCTGGTGGGCTGCCGTCTATGGGGTCACACAGAATCAGACACGACTGAAGCGACTTCGCAGCAGCAGCAGCAGCAATTTCAGATTATCTGTACCTCCAGGTGATCTGTGGAAGTAAGCGAAAATATTTTCTGGAAAAAATTCTCTTATGAAGAAGAGCACTGCCCTATTATTCTCCAGTTATTTCTATAACTAATTTTTCTAATACACAAGATAACCAAATGCATAAGGAAATGTGAAATGATGAGTGAAAACCAATAGAAACAGATTTCTATACACAAGATAACCAAATGCATAAGGAAATGTGAAATGATGAGTGAAAACCAATAGAAACAGATTTCCCAAAGACTTGAGATGTTGATATCATTAGACTCAGAGAATAAAATACTGATGCTTGCTGTGCTTAAAGAAATGAAATGTGGGCTTGAAAATATCTGTGAAAAATTGAAAAAAACTATGTATGTGCTCAGTCATGCCTGACTCTTTTGTGACCCCATGGACTGTAGCCCACCAGGCTCCTCTGTCCATGGAATTTTCCAGGCAATAATACTGGAGTGTGTTGCCACTTCCAACTCCAGGTAAAAACTCTAAAAGTATTATGGGATATTTGGGAAAGGACCAAATAGAATTTTAGGGAGGAAAAAAAATACAGTAACTAAAATTGAATAACTCAATAAGTGGTTTAATTGTAGATTAACCACATCGGAATTAATCCACATCAGAATTTGTGAACTCAAAACAAGTCATAAAAACATATGAAAACTTTAGCAAGGAAAAATGAAAACTATAGAAATAATGATAAGAAATATTAAAGGATGCAGCTGAAAGATTCAACCTGTATTTCTTCAGAGATAAAATATAAGAAAAAGAGAGAGAGTAAGAGGCAATGTTAGAAGAGACAATGATTGAGGATTTTTCAGAATTGAAGGAAGGTACCCATCTACAGATCTCAAGAGTCAAAATAATCTCAAGCAAGAGAAATGTAAAGAAATCTCTACTCAGATATATTATAGTAAAGCTGCAGAAAGCCACTGAAAAAGAGAAACGTTTATTAAAAGCTGCCAAAGGCAAAAAGGATTACTTTCAAAGGAGCCATTTAGACTGAGTGTTGGCTTGTTAGCAATAATTGTACCAGAAGATATTTTAGTTACTTCTTCACTGTGATGAAGGAAATTAAATGTCAAGCTACAATTATACCCTCAGTGAAAACATCCCTTGAGAATACTGAAGAATATTCTTCAAGCAAAGTTAAAAATAGAGAAAGACAAAAGCACTAGATTATTACAATACTATATGTATTAGCAAAGACTGGAAATAACCCAAATTCATCCATTGGAAACTGGTTGAATAAATCATGACACACCCACAAATGAAGCCTGAGCAACTGTAAGAAGGAATGAAGAATATCTCTACATGCTACTCTGGAACGGTTCCTAAGTGTGTTAAGTACAAAAAGTATGTATGATGTGCTACCTCTTATCTGAAATTGTGAGAAACACACATATGTGCATGTATGTGTTTATATTACAAAAAAGGGAAGACCATGTATTTTTTTAAAAAAGATTACATGTGGGCAGGAGGAACAGAGATGTGGATGGAAGTTAGGCATCTTCGAACAACTTTATCTTGTAAATTTGACTTATCTTGTAAATCTCTTACATAATTATAGAACAGAAAGAAATTGAAGAACTAATCCTTCCAATTAAAAGTAAAATAAAACAGATGAGCCCAACTGTGTGTCAAAGTGGACCAATGGTACAGAAAGGAATTATTCTAAGCATTTTAAGCGTAGTAATTTCCTACACATCCTGAATAAAACACAGCCAAGGAATAAAGAAGTGCCAGAACAACAGCAGCAGCTTAGACTGTTTCTACTAGTCATATTGTTGGTGCTAATGCTGGTATTGTTACTCTGAGACTGTTGTGTGTATAGAACGGAATCAGGCCCAGAACCATGGGTGAGGTTAGTGAGACCCTTAGGGCTGACAATAGACGGAGGCACCCATCACCTACACAACCCTGAGAGTGAGGCCGCCCTTAAATTTTACACCATCTGTGTCTCACCCACCTCACCCTTGTCCTGGCCACGTGTGGGATAAAGCAAGTGAATAAATATGCTGATGTCATGGAGGACCATGATCTTTGATGAGAGGACATGCTTGATGAGATTAAATGAAAACCTGTACTCCCAAATTTGAATTGGAAATATGGACATCAACTCATAGTATTTTTCTTCTTGTGATATTTTTTAATCTCAAAAATAAGAACAGATTTCCTAATTCTGTCCAGAGAGAAGTCCAGAAACAATGACTAGCCCAGTTGTAAGCAGCACCCCTGCTGCCCAGATTGTGGTCTTTAAATACCACTGGCCGCTGAAAGTTACCATGGGACTTCTAAGTTAATGTAGGGCTGTGGGGCGAGAATATCTTTTCTCACCAGAAAGCAAAAAAGCTATTAAGGACTACTAGGGTAACTCCCTGGTAGCTCAGATGGTAAAGAGTCTGCCCGCAATGCGGGAGACCTGGGTTCGATCTCTGGGTCAGGAAGATCCCCTGGAGAAGGAAATGGCCACCCGCTCCAGTATTCTTGTCTGGAAAATCCCATGGATGGAGGAGGAGCCTGGTGGGCTACAATCCATAGGTTTGCAAAGAGTGGGATACGACTGAGGGAAGAAGGAGGAGATGGGGGATGGGAGGGGGGAAAGAGGGGAAGAAGGAGAAGGAGAAAAAGAAGAAGAACTCAAAAGGACCCTGATGGCCATTTATTTAAGCTCATACTGACCATAGATGGAACAACTGGTGCATCACTCTGTATTATAACTGCAGTGGTTTGAAGCACGTCAAATGTGTTTAATTGCATAAATCTATGTGAGTGAGTGAAAGTTGCTCAGTCGTGTTTGACTCTTTGCGAACCCATGGACTCTTTGCCACCCCATGGGCTATACATAAACCTATAATGATATAAAAAAATCTCATGAATCACCTTTGGGAGATAGTAAGGGACTAACTTCTTTTGGAAATGCTAAATAAAGGGGGGAAATCAATTATTTTGCCTTCAGGATGAACAAATGATTGATGTGAAAGTGAAAGTCGCTCAGTTTGTCCGACTCTTTGCGACCCTGTGGACTACACAGTCCGTGGACGTCTCCAGGCCAGAATACTAGAGTGGGTAGCCTTTCCCTTCTCCAGGGGATCTTCCCAACCCAGGGACTGAACCCAGGTTTCCCGCATTGCAGGTGGATTCTTTACCAGCTGAGCCACCAGGGAAGCCCAGGAATACTCGAGTGGGTAGCCCATCCCTTCTCCAGGGGATCTTCCCAACCCTGGAATTGAACCAGGGTCTCCTGCATTGCAGGCGGATTCTTTACCAACTGAGCTATCAGGGAAGCCCAATGATTGATGAGGAAATGTTTTTCTTCACAGAAGTATTCCAGCTAATTAGTGAAGTAGGACTAACATTAGAATGTCACCATTCTTCAACCTCTAATAAATTCATGGATGTAGGCAGTGACCCTCAATCCCTAGTTACGTGTCCAAGAGAAACCACGGACATTATGTGCTTCCTGACGGAAGAACACAAGCTCACCTGTGAATCAGTCTTGCCAAATAATTGAACGTGAGTTTGACTAAGTCTCCAGATCCAATGACAGGAAATACAGAGAATAGAGAAATGTGTTAAATGACAGAATAGAGGTGCAATTAGCAAAATCCAGACTGTTTCTTCAATAACAACAGCCACAAAATGCAAGAAAGAGAAAGATGGAAGAGGAAATGTATAGAAGACCCTGAGGTGACAAATTGGCCAATAATAATACAGAGAACTTGTTTACTCGCCAGTTCAAACAGATAAACTGTAAAAACAAAAAGAAATAGGACAGCTGGGGACATGTGCACACTGACAAGATACATGATGATGTAAGGAATTTTTACTGCTATTTTCCCCTGTTTTCTTTTTCTGGTTTTGTTGAGATAGAATTGACATGTAGCATTGTATTAGTTAAAGGTGTAGAACACAGTGATTTGATATGTGTGTATACTGCAAAATGACTACCACAAGTTTAGTCGATATCCATCAGTGACCTTTTGGGAGTAGATAAGATGATTGTGTTTAAAAAGAGAGTCCTGGGGACTTCCCTGTTGGTTCGTGGTTAAGATTCCATCTGTGCTTCCAATCCAAGGGCTGCAGGTTCTATCTCTGATCTGGGAAGTAAGATCCCACGTGCTGCATGATGTGGCCAATAAATAAATAAATAAATACTAATTAAAAAAATAGAAAGTCTCCTTCTGGTAAGATATATGTATAACGCGGCTTCCCTCATGGTCCAGTGGCTAAGACTCTGCACTCCCAATGCAGGGGGCCTGGGTTTGATCCCTGGTCAGGGAACTAGATCCCGCGTGCTACAACTAAGACCAAGAATAACCAGATAAATAAATAAATATTTAAAAAGATATACATGTAAAATATTTACAGGCGAAATAGTGTGATGTCTGGTGTTTGCCTCTAAGTAATTTAAGAGGACATGGCAGGGGGTGGAGACGAAGAAAATAGGATTTTTCTTGAGTTGGTAATTGATGAAACTTGTGATGGGTAGAGATGTTCATTATACTAGTTTCTTTTCTATTGTTTATGCCTAAATTTTTCTTAATAAAATGTTCAAAAAGAATAAAGTCAAAATAAAGATTGTTCAGACAAAACTCTCTGCCATCAAGGAAATCCTAAAGGAATTTCAGGCCAAAGAAAGATGATTATAACTGGACGGTTAGAGATACACAAAGGAATGAAAAAGAAAATGGTAAAGAAGAGATAAATCAAAATGAACAGTGATTATGTATAAAGAGAATATAACAATGCCTAATGTACTCTTAAAATTACATTTTATTGTAATAAAATGAATCAAATAAAAATAATAAAAACACATACCACAAAAATAGCATGTAATTGAAACATTGAATAAATTGAGTTAAAGAGGTCTAAGCTTCTTTCATGGTCTAGAAAGAGGATCTGATATGAAGTTACACTGGGTCCTGGCAAGTTTTGGATTCATGTAACAATTTCTAGGATAACAACTCAGAGAGTCTGAGGAGTGCATAAGGAATGCCTGATACTAATTGTGGAGAAGGGAAATGGAACCATAAAACTGTTCAAAACATCCAGGGGGAAAAAAGAAGAAAAATTAAAAAGAAACATAACAAGTAGGCTAAATAAAAAGAACAAAAAAAGGATGGTAGACTTAAACTCAAATATATTAGTAAATACGTTAAAATTAATAGGCCAATTACTTTAGGTAAAAAATAAAGATTTCAGATTAGATTTTAAAAATTAAGATATGGGCTGTTTACAAGAGATGTCTAAGATGTAAAGTCATACTAAAAAACAAGAATAAAAAACTTGTCCTATGTAAATATTAAACCCTAAAAGGTAATGAGTGGACAAGACTATATTATAGATATTAAAGTTTGCTAAGAGACTAGTGAAAGTGAAAGTCGCTTAGTCGTGTCCGACTCTTCGTGACCCCATGAACTATTCAGTCCATGGAGTTCTCCAGGCCAGAATACTGGTGTGGGTAGGCTTTCCCTTCTGCAGGGGATCTTCCCAACCCAGTGATCGAACCCAGGTCTCTCACATTGCAGGTGGATTCTTTACCAGCTGAGCCACAAGGGAAGCAAGAGACTAGATCTTAATTGTTCCAAACACAAAGAAAAATGATAATTATGTGTCATGCTAGATGTATTAGCTACCATGGCAATCATATTGCAGCATGCATGTATAAAAGCAATATGTGTTACACCTTAAACTTACACAACATGTCAAATATAATCTCAATAAAAACAGTAGTAGTGTGGTTGCATGTATAGTAGACAAAGTAGATTTTAACACAAAAAGATGGATAGGGATAAGAGGGTAAGTAGAGTGATTGGCATTTTGATTATACTGAGAGTCTTCACGGTACTCACCTGGGTGGTGGTGAGCAGGGTGATTAGGGAACAGGTGGGGCTTCTGCTTGTTGACAATGGTCAGTTTCTTTGCTGGATGGTGATTATATGGGTGTTTGCTTTGTAACTGTGCGCTCAGGTGCTCAGTCGTGTCCAGCTCTTTGCAGCCCCATGGACTGTAGTCCACCAGCTCCTCTGTCCATGGGATTCCCCAAGGCAAGAATACAGGAGCGGGTTGCCATTTCCTTCTCCAGGGGATCTTTCCGACGCAGGGATCGAACCGTGTCTGTTGTGTCTCCTGCATTGGCAGGCAGATTCTTTACCACTGCACCACCTGGGAAGTCCTTTATAATTCTTGGATAAAGGATATACTGTACCTTAACTTCATAGCCTCTTCTGTGACATACTTCACAAAAGAATTTGCTTGGTTTTTTTTTTTGTTGTTGTTGTTTTAATAAATGAATGATGAGGGCTGTTCTATTCCGGGCAAGCTGACATCAGAGCATAAGCCCTTAGTCGCACTAATTCTGTGTTTACCAATTACCTAATAGTAGGTAAAAAGTTCTTTGTACATGTTAACTAGTTTAACCCTTATAATGGCTCTGTGAGGTGGATTCTATTTTTCATCCCCATTTTAAGATATGGAAACAGGGGCATACACACGTTAAGTTCAAGGTCAGAGAACTAGAAAGGAACAGAGCCAGGAACTGAAATCTGTAACCTGGTTTCAAAGCCTCTGTGCCTAACAGCTCTGTTGCCAGACCACTTTTTGACACTCTGATACAAAAGAAAAGGGCTTTTGTTGGTATGGGCTGATAATATTTTTTCCTCTAGAAATAAATCTCTGCTGTCACATTGGGGAAACTTTTCGTATTGAAGAACATTTAGCCTAGAAGAGCAAACAGTTGGGGAGAAAAGTGGAGTGATTTCTATTTACTAAATCAATAATAGTTAAGCAGTGTGTTTTGGAGAGGCAGAGGTAGACAGATCAGTAGGACTGAGAACCTAGGAATAGATCTAAATAAGTATGGAAATATAGAAAAACCAGAGAAGCCCTACAAATCAGTGAGGAAAAGATGGACAATTTAATATATTCTGTAGGGGAAGATGGCTATCTGTACGGAAAAATGTGAAAGTTGCTGCCTCACACCACATATAGTTATAAATTCCAGACAGATTTAAGACTCTTTTAAAAGAAGATAACATAGTAGAAATGCCTTCACGTCCGTATGACTACACTGAAATTATATTTATATAAAAAACCCAACCCTTTATGTGACCAAAGACATAATATATCCAGTAAAAGATGTGCCACAGATGGGGACAAAATATTTAGAACTCATAAAACTGACCACTTGGGTCCAGAATATATGAACTCCACCTCCCAGTGAATTTTCTAAAAAGTCAACAGAAAAATGAGCAAAGTATTTGAGTTGGCAGTTCACAGAATTTAACAGATAAAAATGTTAAATTTTTATTTATATAAATAAAATATAAAGACATATAAAACACAAGTTTTGAGTATAAGTTTGTCCTTTGTTTCCTGTACTCCCTGTATATCCACGTCCTGGGCTTCCTATGGTTTATTTGGCAACTTTGTAGAAAAAATGCCCAACCTTACTAGAAATGAAAGCATGCAAATTGTAACAATAAAAACTCACATCCATCAACTTAGCAAAAATGATGTTAAAAAAAATTAGCAAGAAAAGTGAATAATATTTGCTGGTGGGTACGTAAGAAGGGTACAGCCTCCTTAGAGAAGATTTTGCAATACCTGCTAAAGTAAAAAGATGTTCATTAAAATGTGACCTACCAATTCTACTTCAAGGTGTCCATCAAGACACTTTCTCATCAGTGTGTATAGAAACTTGTACAAGGATATTGTTTGCTTACTATGGAAGCAACAAAACAAAACAAACAAAACAAGACGAAGACAATCCCATTGTTCCTCAAGGGATCAAACGTTTGTTTGATTATATAATTGTCTCATAATCATTTAACAAAAGCCAAGTTCCCTGCACTATATAGCAGACCCTTGTTGTTTATCTATTTCATATTCCGTATCTGTTAATACCAAACTCTTTGTTTGTCCCTCGTCCAGTTTCCCCTTTGATAACCGTAAAGTTTTTCTTCTATGTCTGTAAGTCTATTCCTGTTTTGTCAACAATTTCATTTGTATAAATACCGTATTCTAGATTCCACATATAAATGGTATCACGTGATGTTTGTCTTTCTATCTGACTTACTTAGTATGATAATCTGTGGGCCCACCCATGTTACTGCAAATGGCATCATTTCATTCTTTTTTATGGTAAAATATACATAGCATAGAAATTACCATTTCTACCTGCTAAGTGTACCGTTCACTGGCATTGAGTACATTCACAGTGTGCATCCATCACTATTAACTATTTCCTGAATTTTTTCATTTTCCCAAACTGAAACCGTACCTATTAAACATGGACTTCCCATTCTTCCTTCACCCCCAGGTCCACTGGCAACCACTATTCCACTATTGTGTATCTATAAATTTTACTACCCTGGGAACCTATATCAGGGGAATCACATAGTATTTATCCTTTTGTGACAGACCTGTTTTGCTCAGCATAATATCTTCAAGGTTTTACCATGTTGTATAAGGTGTCAAAATTCCCTCCTTTTTTTTTTTTTTTAAGGCTGAATGATGTCCCTTTCTATGTATACACCACACTTTGTTTATCTTTCAGTGGACGCTTGGGTTCCTTCTATTGGTCTTTGGTGTCTGGAGGACCAGGGTTGGGTCTCCTGGCAGAGCCTGGCACACAGAAGGTAATGTTCGACTTTCAGAGTTTTTGAGTTATTTTCCTGGGACTTGAGCACAGGAAGTGAAAGAGGCCACCACCACCCTGAGGAGGAAGCCAGGGAAATTCAAGGCAAAAAGTGCGTAGAGTAGCTTTCCACCGGTCCCACTGCCTCTGCTCCTCACCCTCCAGGCTCTCCTTCCCATGCCAGCCAATCCAAAGACCATTTCAATCCATTTTCAGACCTTCGGTGCTCGCTGATATCCTCAGGATGCAGTTCAAGATTTTGATGATGGTCCACAAAACCCTGCCTGCCATCCTGTCTCCATCCTCATCTCTTAGCACTCCTCACACCAACTGAATTCAGCGTCTTCTCAGTCATAAAACATATCACATGTAGGTACGTGCAACTCTGGCCGCCTGGAACACTCCTGTTGGGGCTAACTCCTGTTTATCCTCAGAGTCTGTGTCTGTCGTGTGAACCCTTGGCTCTCTGGTTGAGGGTTCAGTGATAAAAAGCATGTTTTCAGCTGCAAGTAATGGGAGACTTGATATACCATGGTTAATCAGGAAGGATTGCTTTTGTTGTCATCACAACAAACAGAAGAAGTCTAGAGTGGGTTAATCCAGTGGTTCAGGAAGAACATCCAGGGTCCAGAAAGCCCCCATCTCTCCTCTCTCCCAGCCTCCGGTGATCGGCTTGTCCTCTGGGCCTGGCTGATCGCCTGGTGCCGAGATGCTGGCAGCGGCTCCTGATGGCAAGGGTCCAGACTTGTGTCCCTTTTTAGACACAAAGAAAACGTTCTCTGCAGCCCCCTGTCAGGTATCCCTGAACACCTCGTTGGCCAGAATGATGTCACATGCCCTTACTCCAGCTGGTCACGTGGCCCGGGGAATGAGATCAGGTTGAATATTCAGGCAGTCAAGAACCTGCGCCCTGAGTGGCATGGGGAAGGATCCATCACAGTGCTGTCTGAAGCTTGAACAAAATCACTGTCTTTTAGCAAGGATGGAGTGCAGAAGTGGCCCTGTCTTAGTCTCTCTCTCCTCTGTATCCCCAGTACCTAACCAGTGCTTGGTACACAGTAGGCATTTAATAATTATTTGTTAAAAGAAGTCATAAGCCCAAAGGGAGGATGTGGCCATCCTTGACCCTGCTCCAGGCAGCATGAACATGTGGCCACCAGACGCAGGCTCCGTGGTGGGTGAGACGCAGTCCTTTGAGTGTTTTTGTCACATGGACGTCCCTCAGGATCACCCATTCCCTAAATAGTTGTTCTACACTCACCAAAATACTTCATTGTGAAAGCAGAAATACAAACCACCATTATACCTCACTAATAATACTCATGAGGGGTATGAAGGCATGCCAAAAGAAACGGGCTACCATTTCTTACCCAACATGTTGGCAGAAATGAAACACCTGGATGGCACCTAGTACTGGCGAGGGTTTGGGAAAACAGGCGCTTGCATTCACTATTCATTAGAATTGATGTTGGTACAGACTTAGGGGAAAGCGGTTTGATGCTAGTCCTTCAAAATGGGTGTATGAGCGAGGCTTTGGCCCCAGCAGTTTCTCCAGCTAAGAACACAGCCTTTAGAAATCTACACGAGGCTGTGCAAAGATAGATTTGCAGGAACATCTGTGGCGAGTGTCATTCATAATATCAAAAGACTGGAATCATTTGAAATATCTAGGGCTTCCCTGATGGCTCAAATGGTAAAGAATCTGCCTGCAGTGCAGGATGCCTGGGTTCGATCCCTGGGTTGGGAAGATCCCCTGGAATAGGAAATGGCAACCCACTCCAGTATTCTTGCCTGGGAAGTCCCATGGACAGTTACCTTGAGCGACAGTTACATGAGGCTCAAGGCCCAATATCTATGTGGGTACTGGCCAGGGAAATACAGGACAACTTTACACCAAGAAATTCAATGCCATTAAAAAAACGAAGTAGATACCACACTTAATCTTAGCCCAAAGTCTGAGAAACAGTAGTGTCTCTAGTTAACAATATGGTGTTGCCGACTTCAAAGTTTGTTAAGAAGGTAGCTCTCATGTCAAGTATACACACACAGACACATCCAGGAAGCTGTGAAGTGCTGGATATGTCCTTTTATAAACATTTTAGAAAACGTATCTATTTGAGGATTTCCCTGGTGGTCCAGTGATTAAGAATCTGCCTGACAATGTAGGAGACATGGGTTCCATTCCTGGTCCAGGAAGATTCCACATGCTTCTGGGCAGCTACGCTCATGAGCCCTAGAGCCCGTGCTCAGCAATAAGAGAAGTCACCGCCATGAGAAACCTGTACCCCAAAACTAGAGAGTAGCCCCCACTTGCTGCAGCTAGAGAAAGCTCTATCACAGCAATGCAGACCCGGTGCAGGGGAAAATAAATAAATAAAAATTAAAAAAATTCGTTTGTATTTACTTATTAGTTTGGCTGTACCCGATCTTAGCTGCTGCACATGCGGGCTGTTTAGTTGTGGCATATGAACCCTTAGTTTCAGATCGTGGGATCTAGTTCCTCAACCAGGGGTCCAACACAGGCCCCTTTCCTTGGAAGTGCAGAGTCTTAACCACTGAGCCACCAAGGAAGTCCCTGGATATGTTTATTATCTTGAGAGTTTGCATATGTCCAAACTCATCAAATTGTACACATTAAATATGTGCATTTATTTGCAAATCAATTTTACCTCAATAAAGAATTTTTTTTTTAAAAAAGAAAAACCAGCTAAGTAGATCTACATGTACTGAAAGATGCCTTTGGCTGACTGCTAAGTGAGAAAAACAAGTTGCAATTTCTATATTTGTCTTATAAGTATATGCTTTATATTTACTTGGTACAAATAATTCTGAAAAATTTAACGAAACTGAAGTGTCTCAGTATTTGTTAAGGTGATGATAGCTGATGTAACTAAGTGCCAAAGCTGCCTGGCACGCAAAGTAGAACTTTATTTCTAGCTCATCACGTCAAATACAAGTCCCAACCCATGCACCTCTCTCTTCCAAGCAGGGATCCATTTGCATCCCGAGCCTGCCCTTTTCCGCACTTGGCGTCCCAGGAGGATGGCTAAGGAGGATTCCTGGGCCCAGGCCTGGAGGTGGTGCACTTCACTTCTGCTCATTCCCATTGGCCAGAACCTGCCACGTGGCAACACCGGGCTGCAGGGGAGGCTGGGAAAAGAAGGCCAGCTGTGTGCCCAGTGAGAGCCGGAGACAGGTTCTGATGAATACATTATGGGGCCCCGCAGTTACCCACTTCTCTGATGCTTGGATATTTTCTGTGAGCAGATCTTCCTTTGATAACAGTAAACATAAGTAAGGATGGGTGAAGAGTCTCAGCTGGGTCTTTCTGACCCCAGCAGGACCAGGACAGGGGCCCTTCCCACTGTGATAAATCCCTGATGCTCCTAGCCTGGGAATCAGTGTCTTGGCTTTTTTGGTCAGGGTGAGTCAGGTTTTTCAAACTCCACGAGGAGGTGAGAATGACACTCTGGGTTTGGTGACTCCAAGCAGTCACAGTGCCTCTGAGTGTGGTGACAGCAGAGTGTCCTCCCCGCCTACCAGCATACATACTTGGGGTGTCCACATCCTAATCTCTAGAACATGCGAATAATGTGTTACCTTACATAGCAACGGGGAATGCAGGTTGCAGATGTTGCTACTCAGCAGACTTCAAGGAGATTACTCTGGCTTACCTAGGTGTGCCCTGGGTATTCACCAGGGTCCTGGCATCGGAAGAGGAGGGGCAAAAGAATGAGAGACAGAGAGATGGCATTTGGAGAAACAAAGAGTGAGAATGGCTGGATCGGTCATTGCTGGCTTCAAAGGAGGTGGAAGGCGCCAGGAGCCAAAGAGTGTGGGCACCTCTAGAAGCTGCAGAGGACAAAGAAGTGGATTCTCCCTGGAGTCTCCAGAAGGAAATGCAGTTCTGCCAACACCTTGACTTTGGCCGAGTGGGATCTCGTTCAGACTTCTGAACTCTAATATATTTCTGTGTTAAGCCCCTGAATTTGTGGAGACTTGTTATAGCAGGAAATGAGTATACTGAGCATCCTGCCTAAAGAACCCACCAGGATTGTTTGGTGACATCTCCCCCTGAATCTAACCATCGTCTCTGGTGGTGAAGTCAGATGACCTGGATTGGAGTCTTGGTCTCACCATGGGAACAAGTCATTCATTCCTCTGGGCCTCATTTCTCTCATCTGTAAGGTGGGGATGGGGTGCTTGTAGGGTTGTTGTGGGTAACCAAGGACATCATTTTTGTATAACATGTAGAATACGCTCCATAAAGAATGAGCAGTAGCAATGGACACAGACTTCCCTGGTGGCTCAGTGGTAGAGAATTCGCCTGTCAATGCAGGAGACGAGGGTTCGATCCCTGGGTCAGAAAGATCCTCTGGAGAAGGAAACAGCAACCCACTCCAGTATTCTTGCTTGGAGAATCCCATGGACAGTGGAGCCTGGTGGGCTACAGTCCACAGGATGATCTACATATTGACATAAAGTGATCATTTTTCAGAATGTCCTCACTTACCCCCTAATGTTAGTTGAGATTACTTCAACTTGATGGCATCTCTTTTCAAATCCATATGCTTTGGGAGGCACCGAATCTCCCATCACCCTGTCTTTCTGAAGTGGGGAGGCTTGTTTATCTCTTCCTGCTTGAGACAATGGTCCTCAGGGTGGCCGAAACACTTCATCTACTTAATGCTCAATAACCCACATGAAACGGATGAAACTTCCTGGTGGAGAAGATGGGGTTTTAGCCATCAAAGGGGGCTGCCCTTCTCCAGGCTTGGGGCCCCTCCCATGCTTCAGTACCAGGTGGTCAGTAAGGAGTGTAAATTCCTTTTATTTCCAGGCACAACTCAGCCCTGAGTGGGAGAGGCTGGGATTTGGGGTTTCACTGGGAAAGCCCAGTACCATTTTGGTACTAATGATTGTTGTTATTGATCATTTCTGGGTAAGGAATGTTTATGATTATTGTCCCTTAAATCTGGGTAAAGGGCCGGGGGTAGCCCTCATGAGCGGTTTACATCTGGCTGGAGTAAAGTCACCCACCATTTCTATTTCATTGAAACCTAATCCAGACTGAAGTTTGATGAGACACAGACCTTTTCATGAAGGTCTCATGAAGCCGGAGGATGAGGTCTTGTTGTTTACGGCCATTTTGTCCTCTTTATTACTAGGAAAAAAGCTGCAGGCACTCAGCAAGGCTTTACATCTATCTAACGTGTCCTCCGTTTGATCTACATACTGACATAAAGTGATCATTTTTTTAGAATATCCTCACTTACCCCCTAATGTTGGTTGAGATCACTCCAACTTGATGGCATCTCTTTTCAAATCCATATGCTTTGTTTCTAGTCCATGGGGTCACAGAAAGTCGACACGACTGAGCAACTGAACTGATCTTCTCATTGTAGAAAATATGATAAATATAAAAATACAAAGCAAGTAGAAAGAAAAACAAAAAATCACCAGTGTGCCACTTCTGTTAATATTTTGCTCTTTTCTTCTTCCAGTGTATTTCTTGATATTAATAGTAGCCTTATTCAGTATTGTTAATTGAGTAAGGTTAATTAACTAATAATATATAAAAATATAAATTAATATTAATTTTATGGTGCATGTACTATTTTATGAGCTTCCTTCACTTGAAATGATACGTTTTAAGGCGCCTCCTTAGTGTTCAGATTACCTGTGGTCTCAGAAGGTGGGTGGGAATGCTTGCGTGGTGTCCTGCTAGCTCGAGAGAACAGAGAGAACAGATTGGCCTGAATTTTTCTGATCATATGCTTGTTTCAAAATTTTTAAACATAATAGAGATGTGCGTGCATGTGTGCTAGGTTACTTCAGTCACGACCAGCTTCTAGGGACCCGATGGACTACTGTAGCCCTCCAGGCTCCTCTGTCCATGGGACTCTCCAGGCAAGAATACTGGAGTAGGTTGCCATTTCCTCCTCCAGGGGATCTTCCAGACCCAGGGATCGAAGTCTCTTAAGTCTCTTGCATTGGCGGGAGTGTTCTTTACCAGTAGTGCCACCTGGGAAGCCCCTGATAGAAATGTATATCTTGGATATACAAAATCCTTGTAATCCTGAACCTCAGAAATAATCACCACTGCTTGGTATATGTTATCTTCAGATTTATCGCAGTCTCTTAAGTCTCCTGCATTGGCGGGAGTGTTCTTTACCAGTAGTGCCACCTGGGAAGC
The DNA here is from genome assembly GCF_910594005.1 of Cervus elaphus. Lineage (NCBI taxonomy): Eukaryota > Metazoa > Chordata > Mammalia > Artiodactyla > Cervidae > Cervus > Cervus elaphus. Next base: position 86,795,842 of record NC_057815.1, read on the forward strand.
CCCTGATAGAAATGTATATCTTGGATATACAAAATCCTTGTAATCCTGAACCTCAGAAATAATCACCACTGCTTGGTATATGTTATCTTCAGATTTATCTATCCAACTACAAAAATTTACAAGGATGTATTAAAGTATTACTTAATGAAAAGTGTGGTCCTGCTAGAATTGTGTGACTTCTACCTCATAATAAATGTCATTTCGACAGCACATGTGAATCTCTCTCCTTTTTAAAAACAAAACAAAGCAATTTATTTATTTGGCTGCACAAGGTCTTAGTTGGAGCATGTAGGTTTTTTGTTTTTTTTTTTTTCTAGTTGTGGCTTGCAGCATCTTCCCTTATGGCTCAGATGGTAAAGAATCTGCCTGAAATTCAGGAGACCTGGGTTTGATCCCTGGGAAGATCCCCTGGAGAAGGAAATGGCAACCCACTCCAGTATTCTTGCCTGTAGAATTCCATGGACAGAGGGGCCTGGTGGGCTACAAACTGTGGGGTGGCAAAGAGTTGGGCATGACTTAGGGACTAACACTTTCACTTTCATGCAGCAACTTTCGTTGGGCACTCAAACTCTTAGCTGCTGCACGTGGGATCTAGTTCCTTGACCAGGGATGGAACTTGGGCCCCCTGAATTGGGAGAGGGGAGTCTTAGCCATTGGACCATCAGGGAAGTCCCCTTTCTTTCTTTTCCATGGCTTCCTAGAATTTGGTTGTTTGGGTGTGATGTAATGCAGTCATTTAACCCCCTATCAACCATGTTTGGGTTTTAGAACTGTTTTCTGTGCATTAATGTTGTAATGACCATTCTTTCACCAGAACATTTTTTGCACAAGTGTGGAATTTCTGTTTGAGGAATTCCCACAAATGGTTTTTGAATTTCAGATTTGAACAGTAACTGCCAAACTATCGTCACGGAAAGACTGGAGCAATTTGTGTTTTCATCGGCTGTCTGTTTTAGCCCCACCCTTGTCATCATAGGACATTATAATCTTTAAGAAGTGTTGTCAATTGGATAATTTTTATGTCCTTGAATTACTATGGTTTTCTTAGCATTTCTTTGCCAATTAGTGAAGTTAGGTTGAATGTCTTCTAATGCAGACATTGGGTACTTTCATTTACTCTTCTGTGATCATGTATTCATGTCCTTTGAATAAGAACTTTGAGTCCTTGTTTATTAGGGATAATAATCCTTTGCTTGTTACCTGTTGTAAATGTTGTTGTCTGTTACTTGGCTGTTTTATGACCATCTGTTAATTACACCTAGTATTTTTTGAGTGTTTACAAATACTATTTACTAAGAAAACTGCTTTACATGAATTATCTGATTCAATTCTTTCAACAAATTGTTGATCTTGGTACTGTTATTATCACTCCTATTGAATACATGAAGAAATTGAGGCTCAGAAGTTTGTCACCTGGAGAAAAGTAGATGAAGCCCGGGTTTGAACCCAGACCCCTCCTCATGGTCTCTTTTCCAGAACATTATCTATATGGTTATTTTTGCTTCATCCAGGGGTGAACCCTGAGAGGGGATTTGAGGGCAGCTTATTTGGGATGTGCAGGAAAGGGTAAGGGGGCGGGGAAACGAGATAAGGTCGGAAGGACACTGACACAGATCGCATTACCGAGCAGGTGGCCGCTGTGCACAGCTGGCCTCCATCGACTGGGAGGCTCCTGGGGGACTGGGTAATACACGACCCAGACCCATGAGAGGGGCGGCGAGCCGGGTATTTATCCATCAGTTCCCTGTAGCACTGACTGAAGTCAGCCCCCCGAGGACATTAACTAGCTGCCACTTCAGACCTCCCCCAAGCACTGTTTTCCCTGCAAATGGTGGGAAACCTCAGGCAGAGAAGCACAGAGACTCACTGAACAAAGCTGCAAGTCAGGGTGTATGGGGTATGGGCAGGAGAAGAAGGATCTGCCGCAGTAGCCAAGTTTCTCTCTCTCTTTTTTTTAACAGGGTCACTTTTGATTAAAGCTTATACAATAAAGGCCAGCCCTTTTCTTCCCATGCAACATTGTAAATTCCTCCCAGTTTTAGCCAACCCCTCTATCATATCACCCTGTGTCCAGCGTGTTACATGGGAAGGAATTTCATCTTTCTTACTCTGGGAACTTTGCCTTCTGAGGTCCAGGAGGCCAGCCCAGCAGCTAAGCCCTGGGGACACTTTGCTCACGAGCCCGACGTCTTGGCTGAATGCCCGGGTGGGGGACGGTACAGCCTTGGTGCCTGTGGCCGTCATCAGTCTGGATCCAAATGCTGAGGGAGGGAGGCTGGCTTTCCTCGGCCTCAGCCCCTCTCCTTGCGGGGACACCCTCACCATCTCCTTTTCTCTCTTCACCTCCAGTCAAAATATTCACCCTGCTGAGGTGCTGAAAGAAGAGGGCCGGTTGCTGGGTCTTAGTCTGTTTGTGGCTTTGAAGGTGGGGAGTAGCCACACTGCATTTGTTGAGAAAGCTTTGGTTAACGCTGGTGATGTAGACAGCTCCCTGGAGCAGAAACGGGGACGGTGGGTGGGCCTGGGGGGCTCCGACAACACCCCTTCCCAATTCACAGGGTGACAGAGCCTGCATGGTGGTACCCAGGGGGCTGGGGGTGGGGGGTGGTGCCCTCAGCTGCCCTACCTTTCCCCTTCATCTCCCTCAGAGAGGCCTTCCCAGGACCACCCGTCTCACCTGCCTCTCCCATCCCAAGACCCTCTTGACCGCTTCCTCCTGTTTCTAAATTTTTTTTCATACAACTTATCACCACTGTAAAGTACTGGCTTTCTTTATCGTTGTCGTTCTTGTGCGTGTGTGTCTGTATGTGGTTGCACATGTGTGCACGCAGCTCTGGCACGGGGGAGGGAGTAAAGATGCATCTTCGGAGAACATCTGTCCCTAGGGCTCAGGCCTGGACCAGGCGCACAGTAGCCTGACCTCTGTTGGAGGGGTCTGGGAGCCAGGGGTCCGGGTCTCTGGTCTGGACTCAGCTTTGGGGTTACGGGCGGGCCTGTAAGTCCCGCCTGGCATGGTCAGGGACCCCCAGAGCCAACTCTGAGAAGGAGATGTGTGTTCAGGGCACAGTCAGGCAGTGATTCGGGATCTGGGCTGTTGGATGGGAGGGAGAAAGCAGGGGTGGGATGCAGTGGGTACCACCCCCCCAGGTCACCCTGAAGATGGGCGGCCTTCCGCACGATATCAAGAGGGGGGCTGAGGAGCAGAATTTCATTGCTTTCACTTAATTCACTCATCTAGAAATATCTGTCACGCACTTTCTATGTGCCTGGAGCAGGGGATGTGGTCCTTGCCTACGTGAGTGCCCATCTTCTTGGGGGAGACGGACAATAGCCAAGTCGGTGTATAGGGTCTGTTTGGGTGTTGGTCTCCGCCATGAAGAGGAGAGAAGAGAATGACAGGGCTGGGGAATTCTTTCAGATGCTGAGCAGAGGGAAGGAGGAGGTACAGAAGCAGGACGTGCTCCGGGCGACCGGCGAGAGGGAGGGCACAGGGAACGCTTTGGGCTGAGATCACGAGGGGATGTGAAGGAACAGGAGTAACTTTTTAAGGAACACGCTGAGCAGATGGAGGTGTTTTGACTGGGTCACTTGTAAATCACCCATTAAATGTTGTGCTTAAAGATAATCATAAAGGGCCTGGTGGTGGTGGGGGGCGGTCGGGGGGAGAATCAGATGTGGTTTGGATTCCAGCTTCTTAACCCACTAACTATTGCTCAGCTGATCCTGTTATCTCCTGGAACCTCAGTCTCCTCGTCTGCAAAACTAATAAGAAGAAAGGACACAAATGATCCGCATCTGGAATGACAGTAGACATAACTAGAGATCCTGCAGACGTCAAACAAGGAAGGGAATGCTATAAACAACTCTGTGCCAGTACCGTGAACATTTAGATACAAAAAGTTCTCTGAAAGGCAAAAGCAGCAAAAATGGATTCAAGGGGGAAGAGAATATTTTAATGCCTTTAATCCCTGAAAGAAGTTAAAAGAAAAAAATCTGATTCTGAGCCCTGTTTCTGGCACATGGTAGGTGTCTAATACACACAGCCATTATCATTCACTTATTCCAAACAGTGATGTCAATATTTCATCATCTTCAGAAACACCTTACATTATAAGAAAAAAAAAAAATCTGTTTCACCATTAAACTCTCTTCTATACCTACTTCCACCCCCACTAGCATCCAAAGACATCATCTACTTTATCTATTAGGCTTGACACAAAAGACTTTCACTTGTTACTAAAAATATGCTGCTTGCTGGCTTTGGGAGAGGATGCCCAGAGGAATGTGCTGCAGGTTTAGACTGCCTCTAAGTACAGACAGGAGGCCTGTGTGTGCAGAAGCCGGAAGGGTAGCTCATACGTTCCTGCAGTTCCCCACGTCCCACGTGACAGTGACCCAGCAAGGCTCCGTGTTCGGGGATGCGGCCGGGACACGGCGCCACGGCCAGGCTCTGAATGCATTAGCAGAGTGACCCAGAGTCAGTGGCGTCCAAAAGGACCTCTTCTCTGTCGATCTCGCCAAGATATTCATTTCAAAGACGGCCCTGGCTCCTTCCGGCGGCCGTTCCCGTCAGTCACGTGCCTCCCCTTACAGGGCTGTGTTGCACAACTGGCTTCCCAAGCAGGGGTCAGGTCTTGTCCATTTCCTGTCACAGCCTTGCCCAATTGAGGGAAGTTGTTCCAAGGCTGGGCCACGGGCCTTCGATGTGGAGAGCAGGTGGCGCGTGTTTGCTGGACCGAGGGGAGGTTGCTCGGAGATGGGAGGGGCTCCTGGGGGACCACCTGGCCCCGGGCAAGGGGCACCAGAGGGGTGACCCGGGGCGGGGGCCATGGGAGTTCGGGGGTGGGGAGAGAGCCTTTAGATCACACCCTGGGGACCGCTCAAAGCTGGGGTCCAGGGACCTGCGGATCAGAGAGAGACTCAAAGAACTGCAGGGGTGCCAGGGAACCCGTCCAGTTTCATCCAACTTCCCATTTGTCAGATGGGAAAACTGAGGCCCAGGGAGAGAAGAGGGAGTTGGCCGACGCAGCACAGCAGGTTCTCTCCAGCCTCCTCCCACGAATGGGGACAGATGCCACCCGGGGCCTGGGCCACCTCCGTGGCCTGCAGGGCCGCTCAGCTGAGGGGGCGGCAGAGTGAGCCTGGGAACGTAGGAGGCTGGAAAGGCCCCCTGGTGGGCGTCGTCCTCAGAAGAGAGGGAGCGCAGGTTGTGATCCTGGAGCAGCATAGTGGGGGGCTGGCTGTCCCACGGACTCCTATTCAAAATGTGGAGGGGCTACGTGGAGAGGGTCCCCAAGGGTACTTCCCAGCCCTGCACTCTTTTCTGGACAGCGTCACAAAGCCTGCAATGCCACCAGCCACACTCTTTTTAGGGGCTTCTCTGCCTTTCTGTTTTCAGTGCGATATCCCAGGGGAACAGAACACCCACCCCCGCCCCGCCCCGCCCAGACTCTTGGTGAATTCCGGTTGTGCCAGTGAGGCCCTAAACACTTCTCCCCTCGTTTCCTGGGGGGGGAGCAGCCATCAAGTGGGCCTGCCTCTGCCCACCTCCCAGGGTAGTCTGAAGGATCACTCAAGATAATGGCAGGAAAGTGCTTTGGGAACCGAGGTGCAGTGCCTGCCTAAGAGGTGGTTCTAGTTAATGATTTATGCCTGGTGTGGGGGGCCGTGTTTCCTGGCAGGAAGTTGGCAGGAGGGAAGGAGACCACAGTGAGAGATAGGAAAGCTGGAAGCCAGCGGCCGAGTTTCCCAGGGGGTCAATCTGGACAGTTTCCTCGGGCAGGGTCTCTCTCAGGGGGCCTCGATTTCCAGCTCCCACCCAGCAGAGAGAGGCTACACACCCAGCTGCACACCCAAGTTTCCCAGGGGGTCAACCTGGACAGTTTGCTCGGGCACGGTCTGTCTTGGGGGGCCCTCGATTTCCGGCTCCCACCCAGCAGAGAGAGGCTACACACCCAGCAGCCTCTCTCTGTTGGGTTTATTTTATAAATATTTACTGAGCACTTCCCTACCTCCCCGCCCACCAGGCTCCAGCCCAGCACCGGCCTCAGGGCTGAGAACAGGGTTAGGAGCAAAGCCAGGCTCAGCTCCTGACCTTACGGGGCAAAGCCTGGTGGGGAGACACAGGGCAAACAGGAAATAGAAACACAAACCGTATGTGAGTATCACGATTCTTGTCATTGCTGTGAACATCCAGCTGTCTCCATCACATCTCCATGGGATGTCTAAAGGCGTCTCTAACTTAACTTGTCTGAAGCCAAGCACTTCATTTCACTCTCCCCCAGGCTTACGAAATGCAGTCTGTTGGGTCACGAAAGCCAGAAAGCACCCTTGTCTCTCCCCCTCTCAGTCATCAGCTCCTCCGGCAGCCCTGTCGCCCCTGTTCCCTACAGCTCTCTTCAGGCAGCCCGCTTCTCTTACCATCCCCCGCGCCTCCCTCCGGGTGACAGCATCGCTCATCCTGATCATTGCACAGCCTCCTAGCCAGTCTCCCTGCTGCCTGCCTCTCTCCCAGCTCATCCCCATCCACCCTTTATTCAGAGTAAAGCGTTCAAAGCGCAAGTGTTAGTCACTCAGTCACGTCTGACTCTTTGTGACCCCATGGACTGTAGCCTGCCAGGCTCCTCTGTCCATGGGATTCTCCAGGCAAGAATACTGGAGTGGGTGGCTATTCCCTTCTCCAGGGCATCTTCCCGACCCAGGGATCGAACCCGGGTCTCCTGCATTGCAGGCGGATTCTTTACCGTCTGAGCCACCGGGGAAGCCCATTCAGAGTAAAATGTGTTCCTAACACATAAATTGGATCCCATCAACCCTCCTTCCTTATAACCTTCCCCTGGATCCCTGGTGCTTTCAGAATGAGACCCAAGCTTCGCACCCTGGTCACGAAACCCTGTGTGACCTGGCCCACCTCCCAGACCTTGTTGGTACCTCCCGCTGCTCCCTCATGGAGCTCCAGCCTCCTGTTGTGGCCTTTTGTCTCTTCTGGTGGCAATGCTGAGATCCTGCTGACCTCGGGGCCTTTGCACCTGCTGTCCCCTCTGCCTGGAACAGCCCTTTCTCCAGAGCTTCACCAGGCTGGTTCCTTCCCTTCCCGTGGGCTCAGCCTAAATGCTGCCTCTTCCGAGAGGCAGCCCCCTCCATAGCCTCCTTTCTGTCAAGTGCATCCCCAGCCTGTTCGCTCCCATCACAGGGGTGTTGCCGCTGGTCATCCCGCATTCCTTTGCTGGCTTGTTGCAAGTGCAGGGACCTTGTCTGAAGGGCTTGCTGGGCAAATGCTGTTAGGTGTGTGCTCAGCCGATCAGTCGTGTCTGACTCTTTAGGGCCTCATGGGCTGTAGCCCCTCAGACTCCTCTGCCCATGGAATTTTCCAGGCAAGAATACTGGAGTGGGTTGCCACTTGCTCCTCCAGGGGATCTTCCCCACCCAGGGATCGAATCCATGTCTGCTGCTTTGGCAGGAGGATTCTTTACCATTAGCGCCACCTGGGAAGCCCCCAGCATTTGATATTCCCCCAATAAACTTCTGTTAACTAAATGCAGGAAAGAGTTCCCTCACCACTCCCATCCCAGAAGAGGTAAATACGTTCTAGGGATGCCCCCACTCCAAGAACTGGCATGGTGTGGGCACTCCCAGACCCTCTTCCCTCTTTCTAGTGTCCTGGTCCTCTCGATTCCTCATGAAGAGCTGTCTAATGGATTCTTAATTTCCCCTGTCACTGTGGCAGGGGCATAGGCATCAGGATTTTCATACACCTGTTCATTCATGCCTGCGTTTATTCTGAACTTCCCGGCCACCTGAAGTCAGAAGGCCTGGGCCTAGATGTGACCCCTGCCACCAACCCGCTGTGTCACTTTCGTCAGATCTCGGCTGCACCCTGGGCTCAGTTTGTTCCCGTGCCGAAGCGAAGGTGGGGGTGGTGGACCGACGGACAAGCTCCTCACCGCCATCAGAAAGGCCTTGGGAATGTGGTCCAGCTGGGGTCCGGGTGGGCTACAGGATGCCCGACTCCAAGCTGGAGCAAAACTTGAGTCTTGGCTTCACAGCGAGCAGAGGACTGTCGGTTTCCTGCTGGCCTGTGGTCTGTGTCCAGCCCCAGCTGGTGTCTGGGAATGGAGGGAAGCGGGACAGGAAGTGAAATCTGGGTCACCAGCCCACCCAGCCTCCCCACTCCACCACCCACGTTCCCAGGCTCGCTCTGCCTGCCTCTGAACCGAGCCTCCTCACAGACCACGGCGGTGGCCCAGGCCCCGTGCAGTCTCTGCCCCCGTCGAGGGGAGGAGCAGGGAACACGGGCAGGAGGTCGAGCCTACTTCCCAGAAGAGGCCGCGCAGCTCTTCCCGAGCGAACAGAATGCAGAGAAGTCAGCGTTCCCAAGTTCAAGGCCAAGGCAGGGCGGAGGTCCCCGCAGAGGTGGGTCTGAGGCTGGGGTATGGTGGGAACAATGATGTGCTTTTGGCAGGCCCAGAAGATTTTTCCTTTCTGGCACTTTAGGCGGATGCCTTCCCCCTCCCCCACCTCCTGCAGGGAACTTCCTCAGGCCAAGGACCAGCAAAATCTGGAAGAATCTGCCTGGAAGCTGATTTCCCTGGTTTCTGTCCCAGAGGTCAGCTCTGTATCCCCACTCTGATCCCAGTACAACAAAACAGGATGGATGAATTCCCCTGATGTTCTAGGTGCAGGCAAGTGTTTTCCACGGTATGAACCTCTCTCTCCTACGGACTTGATCTCACAAACTTCCCCCTTTCAGAGACAAGTGGTTTATGAAGCTAATTCATACTAATATGTGAACAGCTGCCTGCTGACTTTCACCTGCCCTGTGTATTTGACTATGAACTCCTGGAGCACAGAGACTGTTTTATTCCTCTTCGTGGTTGCAGTGCCAAGTACAAGGCTTGGTATAGAGTTGGTGTTGTGTGGATAATCATAAAGAAGACAGCAATAATAAATCATAACAGCCAACAATCACTAAATGTTTTCTAAATGCCACACAATCAGGTAAGGGTTTTATGTATGTTACCTTATCTCATCTTCACTTTGTGTGGTAGGTACTGTACTTATTCCCATTTCACAGAGGAGGAAACTGAGGCTCGGGGAGGTGAAATAACTTATCCAGGAATCTAAAGCGGTGGAGGTAATGTTCAAATCAAGGCAACCTGACTCCCAAATGCACATTCTTAATGGAGTAAGCTAGGTAATTCGGACCAAGGTTAATTAGGCTCGATCTGAAGTTCTTCTTTTATAAAACACTCAACACCTCTTCCCAAATGTCTCTAATGATTAATTTTAGGCTTCCATGAGTGTGGGTTTTTTTTTTTTTTCAGGAAGTCCCCAAATCCCAGAGTGATTCGGGAGAGGACCAGAAGATGTCAATGGATGTGGTTTTCCTTCCTACCTTCTCCTGCTCCCACCTGTCTGGTGAAAATATAGGAGCCCCTGGGATGCCCAGCTTCAGGGCTGGCCTGGAGAAGACTCAGGGAAGCCAAGCCTTTGCTGGAGGCCAGGGAGCCTCACTTTGGGTTCTCTTGAAGCCCCTATTTTTCAGAGGTCCCCTGATTGCCCTTCTCTTGGCTCACGGCGCCTCAGCGAGCGGGCTCACTCTGCACAGGTGTTCGTGTCTCCCATCAGACGGTGCGTTCCACAAGACCAGGATCTGTAGTTCTGCAGGGGGTCCCCAGGCAGGAACACAGGGCCTGCTGCTATTTGTTGGGAGCTGGCCCTGGAGCCCAGTGGGCCCTCCCAATTCCAGCCCTCTCTGCAGCCTCAAAGCTGGGAGGAAGATCATAGCCACGATGGCCTTCGCCTAGACTTCTTGTTGAAAGGGAAGCCCTCAGAGAAGAGACACAGCCGCAGGACACGTGTACCTGCAGAGACGGCCACCAGCCACTCGCCACAGCCTCCACGCTCATCTCCATCACCCGGGTCCTGGCTCCCCTCCTCCAGGAAGCCCTCCCTGGTGAGCCCCACCCACATGCCCTGTTATGCTGCTCGCTTGGGTTCCAGGAAGCTCGGGGCGATCACAGCTCTGGGGAGAAGACCAGAGAGCAAGACTCAGGCATCTCTAGAGTTCAGAACTGGACTTTCAGTTCCAGATCCTGGTTTCTGTCCTCTTCTTCCCTCTTCTTTTTACGAAGAGACTCTCTCAGTCATCCTTGCTTTTCTTTTTCTCCCTTCTTGTCTCTTCTTGCCTTATTCCCTCCTTCCTTCCATCCCCCCCTCATTTTCTCCCTTCACTCCAGCACTGTTTCACGGAAGACTTGAGGCCACTTTTGCCTTCAGCCCACCTCCAGACCGCTGGGCGTTCAGACCAGCCCGAGGTCTGCTCACTGGGTTGCATGGCACAGTGCCAGCCTTGGGTGCTGTGGGCCTTCCTCTGGGCTGAGTGTCGGGGCAGGGTGGCCTCGCCGTGACACCCAGCAGCCCCACCCTCATCACCCACCCTGCTGGGCCAGCGCTGGAAGCAAGACACCGCCCCCCCCCCCCCCCCACACAACTTCCTCGCTGCAAGCACAGGAAGGAGTCCGGGGGCCAAGGACAGAGCCCTGGAGTAGGCGTCTCAAGACTGCAATCCCTGAGTGCGTGGCCCCAGCGGTATCCCCAGGCACAGCTTGCATCCAGCGAATGCTTGTTGAGTGACTGAATGAAGGCCACAGACTGAAGTCCTGGCTGGCTGCCTCATTTCAGAGACACCCCTTCACCACTCTGAGCCTCAGGACCCTCTGTTAAAATGAGGAGGAATTGCCCGACCCTGTCCACCCCCTTGAGGCAGCTGAGAGGAGCAGGTGTGATGCGGCCTCCAGCAGTAAAGCCCAGGCCGGCAGGCTGTGTGGGTGAAGGTGGCTTGTGCGGGGCCCCTTCTTTGGGGCTGGAAGGGGCTCGAACGCTCTGGGCTGAGTGATCCTGAGGAAGCTACCGAGCATGAGAGAACTTCAAGGTTCTGCGAGGGGGCCCCGCCTTCCTCCCCGGCAGAATCCTAGCAGGGTCTGCCCACCGTGCCCCAGCCATTCTTCGGCACCAAGCCTCCCTCTGCCCCGGCCCGCCCAGCGCAGGCGGCCCAGCGCCACCAGGCGGGTCCTTATGAACTGGGCTTTCAAGGGGAGCTGGTCTAAGGAGAGACTGAGCCAGCAGCTTCCGGGGTGGGCAGGGGCTGCCTCGGGCCTCCGCCCGGGACTCAGAGCCGCTCAGCTCTGCCGTTGGCCAGCTGTGTGGCCTTGGACCAGTCGCTTCACCTCTCTGAGCCGCACCTGGCTCATTTCCCGCGTGGCAAGTACCCTTGCCTTGGCAGCCGAGTCATGAGAGTCCGCAGAAGAGGAAGGGGAACCTGGCAGGCAGAGGCGCTGGGTGATGGTGGGCGTCTGCTTGGCTCGGCGGGAGCCCATCCACGCGCCGCTCCCCCTACCCCCACCCCCCGCCGCTCTTCCGGCCCGGTTCAGCCAGATGGTGGGAGCGGGGAAATGCCGCGGAGCTGCAGCTCCTGGTCTATTTTGAGAAGCCTCCTGTTTCCTCTGCTGCCTGGGGCCATGTGGTGGCTGCAGGTCTCTGCTCCCGGGAGGGGCTCCGAGCCGGACCTTGTCCTTCCTCCGTGCCTCACGCCCAGCCCTCTCCTCCCACGTGGCCTGAGCCCCACTGTCCTGACTCCCAGCTCAGGCAGCACAGCTTCAGCCAGGAGGGGCAGAGGTCAGGTGCCCAAAGAGGGCTTTGCGGTGGGGGCTGGTCACTTGTTGGCAATATGGAGAAAGTGGGGAGCTGGGGTTGGCCCCCCCATTGTCCGGGCTCAGCGCCTGCCTGCCCAGGCCCCCGCTTCTGCAAGCCTGCACCCCCACCCCCACCATGGCCGTCAGCATCCTCGGGTCCCCAGCAGCAGTCATCACTGCTGGGGTTGAGCGCTGGGTGGAGTCATCTGTATTCCCATATGCGGCTTCCTCCAGAGTGACCTCAGAGGCCCACAGAGAAACACAGCCCCCCAGAACGCTGACCCGGCCAGGAGGCCGGACAGTCCCCTGGCTTGCTGCCTGGCTGGTCTTAATTGCCCCAGTCACCCCGTCAGAAACCTGGGAGCCGCCCTTCCCTCCTCTCCTGCCCCTCCTCCTCCCGGCACAGAGCTCTGACCCTGGTGTGCCACATCCCTCATTTACTAGATCCGTGACCTTTCATCTCTCCATGACTCGATTTATTCTTCTGTGAAATGGAGCTAAGGAGATCCCCCTATTCATGGGCCTGCAGGGAAGAGATATTGAGTTAATACTGGTGAAGTGCTTAGGACAGGGCTGGACACTTAGTAATTGTAGCTCCTATTCCGTTCAGTTCAGTTCAGTCGCTCAGTCGTGTCCGACCGACTCTTTGTGACCCCATGGACTGCAGCTCGCCAGGCTTCCCTGTCCATCACCAACTCCCGGAGCTTGCTCAAACTCATGTCCGTTGAGTCGGTGATGCCATCCAACAATCTCATCTTATTATCCTCAATAAATTGCAGCTCCTATTACCTGATTGGTCCACAAAGTCTGCCCACTCCATCTCTTCTACATCACTTCCGTCTCCTCTACTGCGGTGCTGGTCCAACCTCTCCTTGAGGCGCTGCCAAGGCTTCTTGCTGGCTTTGCTGCCCCTGTTCTCCATCCCGCTAGAGCCAAGGGCATCTTTCTGAATAAAAAGTCTGATTAGCACTGTAGAGTTTTGGAATTAGATTTATTCATTCACCACCGCCCCCAAAATATCTGAGGGCCAACCCTGTGCTACAGTAGTAACCTAAACGAAGTAGGAAGCGTATGTTCTAGTGAGTGCAAGTCCCAACCCTACAACTGGGTGGCACTGGGCAAGTTTTTAAATGCTTGGAACCTGAATTCTGTCATCTGCACAATGAGACCGTAGAGAACCTGCCCCATGGGCTTGCTGTGCGTGTCAGCAGAGTACTCAGCTCTTCTATCAAAGTATGTGAAATAGTTTCCAAGTGGAAGCCCTGGGATGAGGATGGTAAGGATGGTGTCATTCCATTCCTCATAACCTTCCAACATTCATGCTGGACTCAGGCTGTCTGTGATCTGGTCCCAGTGATGCCTTCCCCATCACCCACCAGCCCTGTCTTTAACATGGTCCTGAGGATACTTCATCTCCATCACTACTTCCCAAACGACTCAGCCCTTTCACATGCCTTGCTTTTGCATGAGCCTTTCTCCTTTCTTGGAATTTCTCCCTCCCTCCCCTTCTTTTCTTAACCTCTCCCTCCCCTTTTCAGGGCCATCCCAGTTACCTGCCCCTGCTAGGCAGAGTCTTCCCAGCCTCTCAGGACAAACCCCCCTGGATCTGGGCTCTTCTTGCCGGGTGTTCCTGCCCCCACGGTGCCCCTGCCCGTGGTGATCGTCACCGCGTGGCCTCAGGTCTATTCCCTCAGCCCCTGGGCAGGAATGCATCACGCTGACCTTGTGCCCTCAGAGCCTGGCACTGGCTTGGCGTGTTGGCAATCATTAACTTTTGGCATATGACTCGTCACTGACTTTTGATGAGTGCATTCATCGCTGCCAAGACACCTCTGATGATCAACCTCAATTTACCCAAGTGGAAGGTGGGATCAGTGTTAGAGATTCTCACCCTACTGTAAGGGAAAGACCTTGACAAATGCCATCCCCTTGACAAATGCCAGCTGCAACAGAGAAGACCTGAGAGTCTCTATGTGCAGGTGTAACGAGATATGTTAGCCAGTGTAGACCACACAGTCTCTGATGGTGCACACATCCTGGAAGTATGCTCCTTTCACATATAAGGTTGAGAGGCATGCTCCGGTCTGCACGTGGCTTCCTCCACACAGTGATCAGGGGACCCAAGCTCCCTCCATCTTGAGGGCGTACCATTATTTAGGTCCTTGTTGTCATCTGCACCCAATAGGCAGAAAGAGAAAGTGAGAATGTGAGGAGGTCCGGCTACTCTCAAATGAATTGACACAGGCTGCCTCTACTCCTGTCCTGTCACCTAAAACCCCATCACATGGCCACTCCTGAGTGAGGCCACAGTGTGTGTGCCGCAGAAGGAGAGGAGGATGTGGATTTGGGTGAACGCTGACCATCTCTGCCAAGGCAACCACTAGTCTGATGCTAGCTCCTGTGTGTGTGCGTGGAGACCAACGGGCAGACCCCCCACCATGAAGGGAGATGGGCTTGCCCGGCCATCCCCACGTGCTGGCATAGACACAGTCCAGACCACGCTGGACTGGAATGACTGGAGCCGATCTTGGATCCCAGCCCTGCCTGGTCTGTTGGACTGCCCATCGGTCAGGGCGGGGGTGGCGAGAGCTCATGGAGGGTGGGAGGGTGGCTCTAGGCCCAGCACCCTTCCTGGGGGCCTGGGGGCACTCAGCGTTCTAGGGTCAAATTTTACAGCTGCAGGAGCCCAGACCCCGGGAGGCTGCCCCCTCCTTTCTTGGTGGAATGGGCCGGGCTGGGTCCTGGGTAATGTCCCGGGCTCTCAGGGGGTCACAGCTGCTTAGAGGACAAATCTCTGTGCCCTCCCCGTACCAGCCGGGGAGCCGAGACCAGGCCTGCCTTCACGGCCAAGTGTGCGCAGCTGCGGTTTGAAAGGCCTTTTGGAAGCTCAGCCTCCCTTTCCCCCAACACTTCCAGCCACCGGAAGCAGAACCAGTCCCCTGGCCAACCCTGCCGGGGTGAGCAGCATGGCTGGGCCAGGACACCTGGCATTCCAGCTGGCTCGGCGACTCCCTGCCCCGCCTCCTGCTCATTCCAACGCCTGCCCCCTCTCAGTGGTCCCACGCCAAGGTCAAGGATTTCTGGAAACCTGAGAAGAGAGGATTCCTATCGACCCTAGATGGTCCAGTGGTCCTCAGCAGGGATGTTCAGAACTCAGTGGGTGCGTTTTGTGTGACTCCAGTGACAGGCGGCCCACTGGCCAAGGACGCTGCAGATTCTGGGCTGGGCAGAAACTCTCCTGCCTCCCGTGGGGCCTCTCCACGTTCCTGCAGGGCAGTGCTTCCACACCTGAACGCGCAGGGCCTGAAAACACAGGTCCCTGAGCTCCGCCCCAGCTTCCTGATTCACTGGGTCTGCAGTGAGTGTGTGTTTCTAACAACTCCCAGGTGATGCTGACTCTGATGGTCCGGGGACCACACTTCGAAAACCGCTGTTGTGGGGGAAAATCTGTTTTCAAGTATCTGAACCTGGAATATCATTCTGTTTGACATCCAAATACAAAGTATTTTTTGCCTTTTTATATTTGGTTCCTTTTTCCAGATTGCAATTACATTAATCTCTTTTGTACTGTTTACCAGGCATTTTTCACCAGCTCAGAAAATAGAGACCTCCCTGGCAAAGCCACAGGAGGTGTCTGAGTGGCTGATTTAATGCTCCGTGGTGGTCTGCATTTGTAGCTGGGTCATTCGCGGTCATCTCTCAAATGTGTGCCTTTGGTGTCATATCATTACTGAAATAGTTTTGAAATGTCTGTGATTTTAGTATAAAATATTTTTCTTTTGTTTCTCCTTTGTATGAGCATTAGAGCAGAGTGTGTGTTTGAGTGTGTGTGTGTGTATTCGTATTTTAGTTTAGTGAGTGGGTAGTTTTTTGTTCCCAAGAATTTCATCTTGGGAGGTAAAGGGGATGTTACTAAATATTTACTATAAAAGGGGGGGTGGGCACTGCATCTGTCAGAGGTTAGACCACTGCTTGAGTCCCACACCCTCCCTGGACAGAATGAAATACACCCCAGACAGGGAGCGTGACGCGGCACAGAGGCACTGGGAGCTTCTGCCCCGGCTGTGATCCCTAGTTTCATACATTTTCCAGGCAGAGGAGAATGAACCCCCTTCAGAACTTGCAGGGCAGGGTGCCAGGTGTTATGGAGGAGGGAAGCGGGTGTCCTTCGTCCCATTGTTCAACAAAGACGCGCGCTCTGGAAGGTTAGGTGACCTACCATGGCTGTTGTGGCATTGGGATTCCAACCTGAGACTCTGGTTCCACAGCCACTAAGAGCTATCGTGCCTCCGTATTGGAGGATGACATCTTCCTGTCGTATATATGATTCTCTGCCCACGTGGAGGAAGGGCATGGGTGATGCTGTCAACAGAACTGTTTCAGTGCCTGTCCTCAGGGAGCTTACCTTCTTTCTGATGGAGAAGACAGCATGAATAACTCATTGCCATGTGGATGTTTTGAGGGTGGAGAGGCAAGGAGAGTGTGTCCCGGGGAACATGACCTGACCTGGGAGAGACTGGGAGGGGGTGGAGAGGGCTAGTAGGAGCCAGTAAGTGAGGAGGCAGGAAGGAGAGAGTTCCGCTCCCCAGGAGACGGTGGAAGGTGAGCTGTGTTTAAGAGGAAGGAGACCAGGGCCTTTGGAGCCCAGAGAGCAAGGGAGAGAATTAAGTGGGAGAGGCGGCTGGGCCAGACCTCGCAGGAACAGGATGGCCTTGGGGTGAGGTTGGTCTCAAGTCTAACAACAGTGAGAAGCCACGTGTTAGGGTTGAATCATGTCTCTCCCTTCCCCGAAGGATGCTGAAGCCCTAACCCCCAGTACCTGTGAGTGTGAGTTTTTACATTTATTTGTTTATTTATTTGGCTGCGTTGGGTCTCGGTTGTGGCACACGAGTTCATTGTGGCACGCGGTCTCTGGAGCATGTGGGCTCAGCAGGGGGGCATGGGCTTAGTTGCTCCCTGGCATGTGGCGTCTTAGTTTCCTGACCAGGGAACAAACCCACATCCCCTGCCTTGCAAGGCGGATTCTTAACCACTGGACCACCAGGGAAGTCCCCTGTGAGTGTGATTTTATTGGAAATAGGCTCTTTGCAGACGATCAAGTTAAGAGGAGATCATGAGGGTGGGCCCTCATCCGATATGACTGATGTCCTTTTGAAAAAGAGAGGTTTGAACACAGAGACAGATGCAAGCAGGGGGAAGAGCTTGGAGAGATACAGGGAGGGTTGTGTACAAGCCACGGGAGGCCGGAGGCTCCTAGAAGCCCAAGGAGAGGCGTGGGTAGATCCTCCTTCATGGCTGGTAGAGGGGACCAGCCCTGCCTCACCCGGGCCCAGCCTTATGGCCTCCAGAACAGAGGGACGATAGAGCTCTGTCACATAAGCCCCTGGCAACTGATCCAGCATGGGTGGCTTGTAGCAGAGGATGACTGGCATGACTAGCGCTGGTGTTTTGAGATGGTCTTGCTTGGTGTGGCACAGAGAATGGACCTGTAGGGAGACCTGTCAGGAGGAGAAGATCACGTTATGTTCTACTGACAGCTGATGGCCGGTCGGCGTGACTGGGGCAGGTGGGGGGACAAAGGTGGCAGTCGTGGGAGACGCTCAGAAGACAGAGTTTACAGGGCATGTCAAGGATGAGTCTCAGGATGCCGCCTTGTTAAGGGGTGGACGGCAGTGCCAGACCATGAGATGAGGGGTGACGAGGGCGAGGTTTGAGGGTAAAGATCATGGAGTGTGTCTGGATCTGAGGTGCTTTTAAGGCATCCAGTGGAGCTGCCGGTTCTGTCCCCCAGGAAAGTTTGGACCGGAGATAAAGACTGGGCTCTCCTTCCAAGATGTTTCCAGAAGCCTCTGCCTTGGGGACTTAGCTAGAGTGGCTTTGATGGACCTTGGTGAGGGAGACATGTGTCTTCAACAGATGTTCTCAGCCTTGGTTTCACATTATACTCGTGTGGGGAGATTTTAAACCCCCCGTGTCCAGGCCACATCCCGGACCATTAAACTGGAATCTCTCGGGGGGGGGGGGATGCAAGTGTCAGGGGGCTTTGTTTTCCTTTTGTTTTTTAGCTTAGCAGAGGGTGCCGTGTTGCAGTTTCACTGTGGGCGGGTCAGGTGAACTGTTTCTGGGAACCCCTCGTGTCACTTTCTCTGGGGTTGTGGGAGTTCCGGAGAAGATTCTTTCAGTTTCCCTGCATCTTCTTTCAGGTGGGAGTGAGCGGGAGGGGCAGAGTCCAGGTGGGGTTGCCCAACAGCAAGGAATGGGAAGGGGACCCCTGACTCCACCTGCTTTTCTGTGAATTTTCAACCAAACCCCTTTTCTCAGCCCACCACTCCCACTTCCAGTTGTGTCTGGCTCTTTTACAACTTCATGAACTGAAGCCCGCCAGCCTCCTCTGCCCATGGGATTTCCCAGGTAAGAATACTGGAATGGGTTGCTATTTCCTTTTCCAGGGGATCTTCCTGACCCAGGGATCGAACCTGCATCTCCTGCGCTGGCAGGCAGGTTCTTTACCACTGAGCCACCTGTGAAGCCCTCTAGAGATCCTGGGGGCTGACAATTCCTGATCCTCTGGAGGGTTCTGCAGCGCCAATCAGGTTAAATGTCTGCTTTCCCCCAAGTGTTGGTTTAGGACCCAGCCTTCTGGGATCTAAGTCAGCTACAACCTGTCTGGTTGCCGATTGGCAGCAGCCTTTTTCATGCTGTTTTTCCCTCTCCTATTCTCCCTATCCTGGTAGTTTCACAGCTTCAAAACCATCCCTTGACTATCATTTCAGTGTGGTTTGGGGGAGATTCAAACGTAGATGGATGTGTTTAAGCTTCATCCAGCCAAGAAACGTGTGTGAACACCTTGAAATACAGATCACCTGTTGCCAATGGATCATCAGGAAGGCTCCTGGCTGTGTGTAATAGGAAACCCAAGGAATAACGGCTAAAACAAATGTGTTGTTTATCCCACACGAGAGACTAACTTTAGCAGCTGAAGACTTTTTTTAGGGGCTCAGCAACACTGGTGGCTGCTGTTCTTGGCATTGCCTTGTGGGGAGAGAATGTTTCCCCTTCTCCAGCACCTACAGGGGGTGGGGATGGGGGAAACTGGCAAAGGAGATGGGATGTGCTGGGTCAGCCATCCAACGGCATCTCTACTCGCTCACCAGATCGCCACCAGCATCGCGTGGTGGTTAAAAGCATGGAATTTGGAGTTAGGCAAACCTTGATTTAAATCTACTTCTTCAGTTTCTCAACCGTTTTGAGCCTCAAATTCCCCACGTGTGAAAAATGGATGACAGTAGGCCTCACTGAACAGGGGGTTGTGATGGTTGAGTGAAACGAAGTATGTGAACAGTTTAGCCAGGAACTGTCACAAGGCAGAGACTAAACAAATACATGTATGGATGTGAGAGCTGGACCATAAAGAAAGCTGAGCACCGAAGAATTGATGCTTTTGGACTGTGGTGTTGGAGAAGACTCTTGAGAGTCCCTTGGACTGCAAGGAGACCCAACCAGTCTATCCTAAAGGAGATCAGTCCTGGGTGTTCATTGGAAGGACTGATGCTGAAGCTGAAACTCCAATACTTTGGCCACCTGATGCAAAGAACTGACTCGGGAAAGATTCTGATGCCGGGAAAGATTGAAGACAGGAGGAGAAGGGGATGACAGAGGATGAGATGATTGGATGGCATCACCGGTTCAGTGGACAGGAGTCTGAGCAAACTCTAGGAGATGGTGAAGGATGAAAGACAGGGGAGCCTGGCGTGCTGCAGTCCATGGGGTCACAAACAGTCGGACACGACTGAGTGACTGAACTGAACCACGTCCTCCTCACCATGGCGTAGGAATGTGAGCCTAGCTCAAGCTGGCTTGCCACAGCCATTTAATCTTCTACTTGACCCGATGAAGGAAGTGCAGTCGGCTCTCCATATGCTCGGATTCAGAATCCACAGGTACAAGGCCATTTATATAAGTGATTTGAGCATCCTGGGATTCGATATCTACAGGGATGGAGGTGGGGGCTGGGGCAGCCCTGGACCCAGTCTCCCGTGGAAATCAGGGGATGACTGTACTATCAGCCCATTTCACAGATGAAGAGGCTAAGACACGGAGAGTTTAAGAAAATCGAGTCTGGACTCAGACCCGGGCAAATGTGATCCTGGAGCTTGTCCTTATAACCCTTAACTAAGCCACCTCCTCAAGAAACAGTCGCCATTATTACTGTTATTCAAACATTAGCTAATCACCTGTTTTCTGCCCAGGCCGGTCCTGGTCACAGGGGTCATGGAGATCCATGTATGAAATACACTCCCTCCCGTCAGGGAGCTCCCAGTCTTGTGGGGGAGACAGAAACAAACAATGCTGGGCCATGTGGAAACTGGGAACCATTTTACCAGAAGAAAGATTGGCAAATAATGCTCATTATCTGTATTTGAAAAATGAAATAAAAAACAAGGATTGTTCTTGCATCCAGGGGCAAAAACACCCAGACACCCAAGCTGTCCAGCTTTGGCTGGTGATTTGTTTCTGAGCTTCCCCACGGGATTTTAACTGCTGTTTCTGTTCAGTCTATGCTATCAACAGCAACAGAGATCCACATGTTTTTTAAATGGAGCAGAAATATAAAAATTATTAAAATTGGGAAATGTTATAAGATTCTGGGATGAAGCTGAATAGAGAAGAATGGAAGTGGGTGCCTCGTCTGCAATGACTTGCTGGTGGCAGAGTCTAGCCTCAGTTTGTCCATCTGTCCAATGGGAATCATTCATAGATTTCTGTATTCATTCAAGGAAATAGGAGATCCTGTTCACCTGCTTCCAGAGCCAAATTATACATCAAAACAGTAAGAGGACAGGCAGGAGGAATTATAGGAATGGAGGCTCAGTCTCTGCCTTGGAATCAAGGCCAGAGTGGGATGGAGCGGGTGGAGGTGCAGGGGTGAGCAGGAGTGTGTGTGTTTAAGGAGGCCGAGCCCTGCTTCCCCACAGGCTCCCTCCCCTACCCCCTGGGTGAAAGGGCCTAGGAGGAACCCAGTCCCTTTCTCCTCAGCATCTCCTACACCCTGGTAGGTGTAGGACAGTCTTCACAGGGCCAGAATGACTGATCCCAGTATTAATGGCTCAGAAAGGGGGCCTTGGTGGCAGCTGATCAGGATAAAGGAAATGGGTTTGCAATTATCGTCTTGGTTTTTCTTTTCTCTGCAGGCGCAGGAGGTAGGGAAAGTGTTTGTCTCTGCTCCTGGGTCCCTGTTCCTGGGCCAAGGTGACACAGACTGTCCTCTCTCCTGTGTCCTGGGGCCCCAGACCACTGGGAGTGGGGGTGCATTCTGGTGGGTATAGGAGACAAGGACAGGCTAGGGGGACGGAGCCTCTCCACACTGCTCTGGGCTTTGTTTGAAGCTGGCCTTGAAGACTCATCCCTTCAGAGTCCTCCCCAGACCATCCCCCACCCTTCATCCCCGTCGTCCTCCACCCCTTGGCCTGCTTGCACCCAAGTGGAGTACACAGGACCCCCAGGAATGACTCATTTACAGGAAGGAGTGGCACAGATGGTTTTCAAGCAGTTTATGATGTGAGGGTCTCTCTGGCTTCAGTTTATAATTAGTCCTGACATAGGAAGACCAAAAGTCACCCCCGGGGCCAGCCCGTGGTTTTACCACTCACTTCCCAAGAGACTGGACGTTGGGAACTGCCAGTGACTTCAGAGGCTATAGTCAGGCGGTCACTCCCAAAGGACCACCACCCCCAACCCCTGCCCTTACTTGGGGGGGAGGGGTTCTCCTAGACCTTAACTGGCATCTGGCAAAGGGCTGTCTGGGAATCTACCTTCTATGGGTCTGAATGCTGTGAGTGTGACATCAGGCCAACTGTTCAACCTCTCTGAGCCTCAGAATCCTCCCTGGTAAAAGGAATAATCACCTTATCTGGAGTGACTTTTGTTGTGGAGACTAAGTGAGATAATATGCAAAAAACCCCATCTAGGCTCCTGGTGGAGAAGCGACTCCATAAAAAGGACGTGGCTGCTATGGCCTTGCTGGGGGCTGGAGAGATGGGATGGGGGCATTGTGAGGGTGGTCCCTCTGGGATCAGGGGAGGAGAAGATGTGACCCCATACAGGTGTCAGGAGGCTACGGCTGTGTTGATGATGTATAAGCTGGGTGGGTATACACGAATAAGACCTTATAGTTCACGTGAATTATTTCATAACAAATAGTTCAGTTCAGTAGCTCCGTCATGTCTGACTCTTTGCGACCCCATGGACTGCAGCACGCCAGGCTTCCCTGCCCATCACCAACTCCCGGAGCTTACTCAAACTCATGTCCATTGAGTCGGTGAGGCCATCCAACCGTCTCATCCTCTGCCGTCCCCTTCTTCTCCCACCTTCAATCTTTCCCAGCATCAGGGTCTTTTCTAATGAGTCAGTCCTTCGCATCAGGTGGCCAAAGTATTGGAGTTTCAGCTTCAACATCAGTCCTTCCAACGAACACCCAGGACTGATTTCCTTTAGCATGGACTGGTTGGATCTCCTTGCAGTCCAAGGGACTCTCAAGAGTCTTCTCCAACACCACAGTTCAAAAGCATCAATTCTTCAACATTCAGCTTTCTTTATAGTCCAATTCTCACATCCATACATGACCATTGGAAAAACCATAGCTTTGACTAGATGGACCTTTGTTGGCAAAGTAATGTCTCTGCTTTTTAATATGCTGTCTAGGTTGGTCATACCTTTTCTTCTAAGGAGCAAGCGAACTAACAAATGTTTGTAAATGGTTAAACGTTATTACCTTTTGCAGAAAAGTAATCCAATGTCTAGGAAACCTATTTGTAAAAAGAGTGAGAAGAAAAGAGAAAACTTCAAATATAGTGCAACATTCCGGGGTTTGGTGGAGAAGGGCCCTGGAGGGAACTTCTCAGGGCCTCTTCGGCCATTGCCAGTTTCTCCCTGTTGATTTTCTACCTGCCCTTCATGTAATCGGCATGGAGAGGCAGCCCGGGAAGTTCCCGGGAGCTCTGACCCTGACTGCTGCCCGTGGGCTGTGGGTCTGGGTTCTGCTGGGGGCACCTGTTATGCACCAGGTGGGGAGCGCCTTGCCCTGGAAGACCCTGACCCCGGGAGGAGCAGCACGCGGCAGGGAGCTCCTCCCTCCTGGAGGAGGAAGGTAGGGCTCCTGGGAGAGGCTGGGATCAGGGTCACCAGAACCAGACATCCGGGACCCTGAGCAGAAGCTGCCTAGCTACCTCCAGCCTCTGGCTCTGACTGGTTCTGACCAGGGATGGGGCTATGTCTGCAGGTGGGAGGGGGAAACAGGCCTCCCAGGAGTGGGTCAAGCGCAGGCGGGAACGTGTCCCAGGCTTGGAGCCGAGAGACCCCAGGGCAGAAGGGCAGTCAGGGGAGGGGCACGGATCAGGCCATCCTGGGCCAGACTCGTCTTCTTGGCGTCTGCCCACCCGCCTGCCGCCCTGGTGTGCCGTGGGCTCAGTCGTGTCTCTCTGTGACCCCATGCGTGGTAGCCCGCCAGTCTCTGTCCACGGGATTTCCCAGGTAAGAATACTGGAGTGGGTTGCCATTTCCTCCTCCAGAGGTCTGCCTGACTGAGGGATCAAACGCATGTCTCCTGTGTCTCTTGCATTGCAGGCAGATTCTTTACTTGCCGAGCCATTGGGGGACCCCCAAACTATATCCAGACCCCAGGTGAGAGAAGCAGTTTCACCATCTTGTTCTGAAATTTGAGCTCTGACTGATTCCTATCCCCCTCCACCTGCTCCTCACCCCCATGCCCCTGCCACTGCCCAGGGCTTTCTGGGCCAAGCTGAAGTCCAGCCCCCTCCCTATAAACGCAGGGCTTGTCCACAACCCTTGTTTCCCATTCATCCTCTGCCCTGTGATGCAGGCATGATGTCCCTCTTTTCTACATTAGGATAATGAGGGTCTGGAGATTGAGGGGGCTTGCCCAATGTCGCAGAGCAGGAAAACGACCCCAAGGTCTTCCTCTCCCTTCACACCCGCCCCCCCACGTCCCCAGAGATGTATAACCTCGCTGCTCAAAATGTGGTCCAAGTCAAGGGCACCCGTGAGGAGCTGGTTAGAAATGCAGAATTTCAGGCCCTTCCCTGGACTCCCAACTGGAATCTGCATTTTAGCAAGATCTCTAATAATTTGCAAACACTTTAGAGCTGGAGAAGCACTGCCTTAGAGAAGTTCTTTCCCTTAAGATGATGCAACGTCCTGACCCAGAGAGGATACCACAGGGTCGACCCCCAGAGGAGGGTGTTCGGAAGATCTATTTTATGGGGCCACACTGGGGTGATGAGGGTGGCCTTGTCTTCAAAGACCCTTCCCTCATGGGGTCTCATGCCCCCTGCGTCTCCATCATGCCAGTGTGCCGCGTGCTTTTCAGCTCCCGGACAAGCGCACCCCCACCCCTCACTGTACACGGCAGCTGGAGAGGGGGTGGGGGAAGCCATTTCAATGGCAGCCTCCCCAAGACTCCCAATCTTTCCCTGCCCCCAGCTGGCGAAGCTGATTGTCCCATTCAGCACCCCCTCCCAGCACTGGCTGACAGGCTTTCAAACCCCCTTGCTGCCTAATTACTGCTGATCAGGGTTTGCACGTGCCGGCTTCTGTGAATAAGTGATTCTGTAATTAGTGCTGGCACCCAGCCTGCCTTGGGCGGGGGAAGGGAGAGTTCTGAGGACAAAGGGTTTTGAAGTGGGGAGGAGGGCCCAGAGGGCAGCACTGGGCGTTGTTGGGGCCTGGGGCTTCTGGGCTCGGAGGGAGACCCTCTGTGATGAGCCAGGCTGATGGAGGGAGCCACAGCCCAGAAGAGGGCCTGGTAATGCAAAAGCAGTTTTCATGCATTGGGTGTGTTCTCAGCTAGGGTCTGTGCTCTGTGCTTTGTATACTAGATTTCACAAGTGATCAACTCACCCCAATTTCCCTGGGACATTCTCAGCGCCACACGGCTTCCAAGATCATAGTTCCCCAGCCAGGGATCGAATCCCGGCCCAGCCGTGAAAGCTCTGAGTCCCAACCACTGGACCGCCAGGGAATTCCTGACATTCCCAGTTTTATCGCATTCCCAGAACCCATCCTCCACCCCCTTCCAGTTCCAAGCAAACCTGGGCAGACGCTCACACTACATATCTAATTCTCTCAACAACTGGAAGAGACCGTAGAGCCACCAACCCCATTTTACAGATGGAGAAACCAAAGCTCAGAGGGGTTGAGGATTTTCCAGGGTGAAACAGCTGCTAAGTGCCAGAAGCTGGACTTGGACCCACGTCTATCTGCTTCCAAAGATCCACAGTGCATGGAATCCTCCCAAATGCCAAAGAGCAGGGGAGGGCAGGTCCTCACACTCAGGTTCACGGTGTGCTCCCCTCTGCCCTCCCCGGCCCTGCCTCCTCTTTTCCTTGAACCCTGGCTGAGGCCTGGGGCCCCCAGCGCCACCCCCATCCCTCCCCCAGCCCACAGACTTTGCACCTTTCTCTGTACAGACCGTCTCTCCCGGGTCCTAGGACTGGGCCAGACTCAGCGGGGGTGGACAGCGCAGAGCCTGGACCTGACTGGACCTTGGGGACAAGGCGCTCAGGGAAGGGGCAATGCTCTGGCCTTGGAGTCTGGGTGATCTCAGCTTGGACCTGCCGTCAAAGTGCAACAGAGGAGGCCCAGCTTCCCTTGTTGGGAGGAGGGGTTGTCTTGAAGGCCGGCGGGCAGAGGCCCCTTCCAGCACTGCCTGCCAGCTGGATGTAGCTCATCCGAGTGGCTGAGAGTCGGTGTGCCTGGCTTTGCCACCTCGGCTGACTCTGTCACCTTGGGCAAGTTACCTAACTCCTCCTAGAAGGTGCTCCCTAAAGGGGGGATAACAGTGACACCCACTGCTTGAAGGTCTTAAAGAGACAGTACATGGAAAGCTCTCAGTATGATGCCTGGTGGAAATAACAACTAGTTGTTGCTATTATTGTTGTTATTATTTTTAGTGCTCTCCTCCTCCCTGGGGTTGGGGACTCAAGCTAACACCCCTCCACCCCCATCCCCAGGCTGCATCAGGGTCCTGGCAGGCCCGGAGGGATGTTTGAGCCAATGAGAGCAGAGGGGAGAGGCCGACACTACCCCGGGGACTAAAATAGCGACAAAGCCGACTCCAAAGCCAGGCTTTCCAGGACAGTTTTGCCCATACAAGGCCAGAGCTGTTGCCACCTGGCAGCCCCTGGGGGCAGGAGCTGTGGGGCAGACTGCCTCGGGCCTGCTCTGGGGTTTTGCAGATCCGCTCTGGGGCCGCCCCAGAGTGTCACATGTTCCTTCTCCCTCAGATTGATGGCTCTCTGGGGGCTGAGTTTTATTGGAAATCAGTTTAAGAGAAGCAGCCCCCGGCTCCAGGCCCCCCTCCTGGCCAGACATGCCAGAGCCTGGACAAGAAGGAGGCCCCAAGGCCCGAGACTTCCCAGATGTCCCTCTTGGATGTGGAATTTGGAGTCACTTCTTCAGGGGAGTGTCTGGGCAAAAGCTGGGGCTTCAAGATCCCCTTAGCAATAGACTTCCAGGTGGCTAGGCAGTCATCGGCCACCTGGCTCCTCTTAACCAACTCCTGTTTCTTTACAGAGACCAGGCCTTGAATTTAGTCCAAGAAAAGGCACTTGAGTCTAGTGGGAAAGATAGCACTTGAAACTTGCCTCGGCCACACAGAAACTGTGTGACCTTGGGCTGGGCACTCAGCTTCTCTGAGCCTCAGGCTGGCCTTCTGGTAAATGGGGATAGTAATGCATGCCTTGACAATTTGCGGTCAGGATTACAGGAGACAATGGTGGGATGGAATGAACAAGTCCAGGGCTGGCAAACAGTAGGCCTTCTATGCACATTCACCTTTATTCCTTTGGTCACAATGCAGTGTGGGCGGGAGCTTGGATGGCATAGCAAGATCTGTCTCAACTCCTGGAAATAGCGCGGTAGGGTTCACCTCTCCCTCTTGACGCCTTCAGATGCTTGCATGTAGGAAGAAAGTTCTTGCACAGACAGCATCCACCCAGCACTGTGTACAAGAGACTCTAGTCCAGCCTGGAGGGGGAGATGGCGGTGGATCCTCCAGGCCAATTGCCAGGCTTCTGTCTCATTGTCCCATCCAGCTGGACCTGCCGATACTTCAGTGCCCCGAGGACGTCTGCCAAAGGTTTCCCAGCCCAGGATGAGTCGCCCCCTGCAGCTGCCACTTACTCCAGGCCTTACACAGATGCTCAGTGATGCTTTTGGAGGTGCTGCTGGGGACCCTGACCGCTGTGGATGTGAGACCCTTCCTCCCCGCGGAAAGCTAAGAGGTGGCACAGTCACCAGGAACCACATGGTCCAGGGTCAGGGCCTGGACCACAGCGCCCGATCATGCTCTGGTCAGCGGGCAGCTTACCTCTCAGAGACCTCCTTCAGCCGTCAGGGCGGAGAGCAGTGCTGAGGGCCCAGGTCAGCACTAGGGGGACCATTCCTACTCTGTCATTGGGGTGATCAGGGCTCCTCTGAGCCTTGTTTTTCCCATCTATAAAAGGGGAGTCTGTTCATTGAGTGCAAGAGTTTAGAAGGTGGGCTTGGGGTCAGCCACGTGAGTTTTTGTTTCGTTTTTATTGGAATATAATTGCTTTAAAGGTTGTGTTAGTTTCTGCTGTACAGTGAAATGGATCAGTCACAGGCATACATATGTCCCCTCCCTCTCGGTATTCCCACCCACCCCACCCCCTTCCCACGCATCTAGGTCATCCCAGAGCACCAAGCTGAACTTCCTGTGCTTTGTAGCAGGTTCCCAGGAAAGTTATGACCAACCTAGACAGCATATTAAAAAGCAGAGACATTACTTTGTCAACAAAGGACCATCTAGTCAAGGCTATGGTTTTTCCAGTGGTCATGTATGGAAGTGAGAGTTGGACTGTAAAGAAAGCTGAGTGCCAAAAATTGATGCTTTTGAACTGTGGTGTTGGAGAAGACTCTTGAGGGTCCCTTAGACTGCAAGGAGATCCAACCAGTCCATCCTAAAGGATATCAGTCCTGGGTGTTCATCAGAAGGACTAATGTTGAAGCTGAAACTCCGGTATTTTGGCCACCTGATGCTAAGAGCTGACTCATTTGAAAAGACCCTGATGCTGGGAAAGATTGAGGGCGGGAGGAGAAGGGAATGACAGAGGATGAGATGGTTGGATGGCGTCACCGACTCAATGGACATGAGTTTGAGTAAGCTCCGGGAGTTGGTGATGGACAGGGAGGCCTGGCGTGCTGCGGTTCATGGGGTCTCAAAGAGTCAGACACGACTGAGCAACTGAACTGAACTGAACACTAGCTATTTATTTTACACATGGTAGTGTATATCTGTCTGGGCATATCCCTTGAGAAAACCATAATCCAAAAGGACACATGTACCCCAGTGCTCATTGCAATACTAGTTACCATAGCCAGGATATGGAAACAATCTAAAAATTCAATGATGGATGAATGGGTAAAGAATATGTGATACATATATACAATGGAATACTACTTAGCCACCAAAAGGAAGGACTTTTGCAGATGCATGAGTTTTAAGTGCAGACCTCCCACATGTGATCTCTGTCCACCTGGTCAAGTTTTTTAGCCTCTTTGGGCCACTGGGTATGGCAGTGGTGATAATAGCTGTCTCCTAGGTTTGCTGCTTTAAATGGTCTGAGGGAACACTTCCGGGTGCTGGGCAGTGCCCGAGCAGGTTACCTGTATCAGCGAATTCCATCTTCCCAACAACCCTGGAAGCAGGTGCTAACATCAGCCCTTGTTTACAGACCAGGAAACTGAGGTCCAAGTTCATATAGCTAAATAGTGTCAGGGCCAGGATTCAGCGCCAAAGGGTTTGGCTCCAGAGCCCACAGTCGTAACAAATAAATGTCAGTTTTCTTATTTTTGCTGTTGTGTTATTGAAATTAAGCACAATGCTGTGTTTGTTGTTGTTTAGTTGCTAAATCGTGCCTGGCTCTTTCATGGCCCCATGGATTGTTACCCACCAGGTTTCTCTGTCTTTGGGACTTCCCAGGCAAGAGTACTGGAGTGGGTTGCTATTTCCTTCTCCAGGGAATCTTCCTGACCCAGGGATCGAACCCATGTCTCCTGCAGATGAGTTCTGTACCGTTGAGCCACCAAGGGTCTGTGAATGGGAGCCTCCCTTGTTATTGAATAGGACAAGACTGATGTGGTTTCAGTGTCCCCAGGCCTTTGCTGTTGGAAGAGGATTCTGACATTTCTCTCCTTTCCCAGCCACACAGGAGGGTCTCTGAGTGTCCAGCCAGTTCCTTAGGTCTAGGCTAGGACTTAGAGGGAAGAGAAGGATTAAGAGAAGAGCACCATTGAACACGGGTGTGACACAAAATTGCAGGAAGACAAAACTGTACGTGAATAGTGTCTTGCAGAACTTGTGAGTTGGTTCCTCTTAAGTACCCTTTAAAAAAATGTGAGTTTTGGAAAAAATCTATTGATGAATTGTGAACCATTGAATTGTACCATTTGATACCAATACCACTTAGAGACTGAGCCATATGGTCCTGCCATCAGCAAGGTTATGTTTGATGCTGAGTGAGAATGTATGCCCAGGCTTAAGGGGAAGCTTTGAATGCATAGGTAGATGAAGGTAGAGGGCTGACCTTTGGTGCCTCCAAAACAGCCTTGAATCTTGGCACCTTCATGAACGCCTTCCCTCTTGATGAGACGGCACACTCCACCTTTCCTGTTTTACAGCCTTCTGAGGTCCAGGGGGACTCAGGCCCCTCCTGGAGATGGTAACCATGAAGGGGTCTCAGCTGCATCCCAGTGAATTCTGAAGCAAAGTCCCTCTTCAAGAAGCCCCTGGTGGGCAAAGACAGCTGGAGGTCAGGGTTGCAAGGGAGTGTGGCCCCTTCAGTGTCTGGGTCAGAGGTCCCCAAAGTCCTTATTATTAACACTCATAGGGAAGAGGGAACTGTGAAAGGCCAGAGCCACGGGGCAAGTGCAGGGCGTGAGGGTGGTCAGGGGAGCAGACAGTGAGCTGACCACGAGGGCCAGTGCAGTTGCAGTCTAGAGGGAGAACCCAGAGGTCTTGTAGAGCTGATGTGCTGAGTGATGGGATAGGGTTTTTAAAAGCGAAGCAATGGTTGATTGGGTTGGCCAAAAATTTCGTTTGGGCTTTCCATAAGATGGAATAGAAAAACCCAAACAAACTTTTTGGCCAACCTAATACTTCCATCAGTTGTAAGATAAACCACTGATTTTATCCTAACTCTTTGGGAGAGTTAAAAAAAAAGAAAAAGCTGCCATTTATATGTGCATATCAATTGGAAGGCCCAATCAGATATCCACACTATTAAAATGTGAACAAATTGTGCATCTTGGAATCCAGGGACCCTGGCTGCCCACAGATAAGGCATCCTCGTTTCTCTGAATGGTCAGATCACTGTCCTTGGCCCTCTGCTGTCTCCTCCCTCTGTCTTTTCTGGCCATAAAGGTCTTTCATTAAGTAATGCCGA
Source organism: Cervus elaphus (assembly GCF_910594005.1). NCBI lineage: Eukaryota > Metazoa > Chordata > Mammalia > Artiodactyla > Cervidae > Cervus > Cervus elaphus. Next base: position 86,826,017 of record NC_057815.1, read on the forward strand.
GTGTGAGTCCAGGGCTGCCTGCTTCCAACAATTGTTTGTTGATGGAAGAACCAGACCAAGGAGACTGAGATGTAAATGAGAGATAACAAAATGTCCTCGGGTTCATTCACTCAACATATATTTACTGAACACTTCGTTTGTGCAGGCACTGTTCTGGGAGCTGGAGATATAGGAATGAATGTCCTCAAGATAAAGCAGACACATGGTTACCTGGAGTTTTCAGAGAGGACTTGTGATATGACTGGCAGAGTTTAAGTCACCCCCTGTCCTGTCTAAGTGGATAATGTGAGAGGAAGGGTCTTCTGTCTCGCTTGAGCTCTCTGCTGAGTGGTTCTGCTCTGTTTGTGTGTTACTTGGCGGCAGGTCACAAGCGTACACCCGATACTGCCCCGAAGTCGTCAATTCCAGGGAGTCAAACCTGAAACAGAGGAGAGTCCCCTGGTGGTCCCGTGGTTGAGAATCTGCCACGTGGTGCAGGGGCTGTGGGTTCGATCCCTGGTCAGGGAACTAAGATCCCACATGCCACGGAGCAGCAAAGCCTGCACAACGCAACTACTGAGTCTACGAGCCACAGCTAGGGAGTCCGTGTGCCACTCGGAAGATCCCGCGTGCCGCAGCTAAGACCAGACATGGCCAAATAGATAAATAAATACGGAAAAAAAAAATAAGACAGAATCATACATGGTGCTGAAAGCTAGGAGCGATGGATTTAATTTGTTATCTAAGCCTGGAACTGTTTCCATGCCTTCTGAGAAGTTATCTGGTCTGGGAAAACAGCAAAAGAAAACTGGGAAAAGAAGGGGGAACAAGAGGTACGAACAACAGAGGGAGGTTTTGCTGACATAAAAGCCCAGATTGAAGAGTTTGCACTATATTTTTAACAAAAATCTATAAACATGTCCATGTAAGTTAGCTCTAGCCTTAGTCGTTGAAACGGTGATTCAAGTTCGGCAACTTGCGTGATGGAAAAGTTGGGGAATAGAAGTCCAAATAAGTTAAAATATTGTGTTACCCTCAGGGCGTGTAATCTGGGGCTCTTCCAATCTTTCCACCCTTTGTAGAAAGAAACCCAGGAATCCCCTACACCTCCTTTTCCCCACCCTACTCCCATCTTCCCATCTCCCCTGAAACCTACCTAGTCCAGGCTGCCTTCACCTCTTGCCTGGACATTTGCTCAACCAGCATTTTCACCCTGACCCCCCATCAATTAGGCCAAATCCCCTGTCGCTGGCTCCGACACTGGCACTTCTTCATAGCACTTAGTGGTCCTAACTGTGGATTTATTACTGAGCTTGTTTAAGTCATGGCTGCCTCCCCTACTTCATCACAGCATCCTTGAGAGCAGGGACTACATCTGTTTTTGCTCATGATTCTGTCCCTTGCACTTAGCACACAGCTAGGAAGGAGTTTGAAATGTGTTTTGACCAAGACTTGGTAAACATATCCAAATAAGTTAGCTCTGTCCTTACACTATCTCTCCTTATCTTTAGCCATGGAAAGTGCTCAACAAATATTTGTGAAAGGAATTGATAAATGAATAAATGAGTTTAAACACAAAATAGAGGTGAATAATTTTTTTCACATGTATGAAATTGGTTTCTCTCCCCCGCAAAACAAATGCTGCAGAAATATTTCAAGATCGTCCATTTGGAAGGACATATTGGCCTGTTCAGAGCTCACTCGTGGGTGGTAGAGACCTTCACAAACCATGTGTGTGTGTGTGTGTGTGTGTGTGTGTATGTTGTTGAGAGGTTAAAAGAGTATTCCCTGGGAAGTGTAAAAAACAGGAAGACAGTGAAGATTCTATCTCATTACCTATTAAGATGCAAATTCACCCAACTGAGAATCCTGAAGCCTTGTCCTAAGTAGAAGCCTGTTAAGTGTTTGTGTGATGAATGCAGACATGAGGGAATCGCTCCCCTGTGCTGATGCTGTGAGAGGATGCAGCAGAAAAGAGTCTCCCTTGCGGCCTTTTCTGTCTCCATCTTGCCCAGGTCTTCTCCTGGATGGTTTTGTGAGCTTTTGTGAGGAGCTGATGGTACAGGCAGTGGTCAGTGGGTCTGCTGTTTGGCTCCAGACATATCCCCTTTGTACCCACTTTGTACCTGCTCCAAAAAGACCAAGTGCTAGCTTCATGTGGAAAAACAGGGTGTCTTATATACTCTTTTTGGGTGTATAAACTTGATCAACAATTTTTTAGGGCAGTTTAACAATATCTGTCAAAAATTTAAAGACATGTATCCTTGATGGGGGCAAACTCCCTCCCAGAAATCTCTTCCATGGATATACTTGAACTGTGTGCAGAGATGGAAAAATAAAGATGTCCATTACAGTGTTAATTATGCTAGGCAAAAATCAGAATAATCAAATGTCTAACAATAAGGAAATGGCCTAATATATTGTGGTCCTTCTTTACCGTGGAGTATTATAAGGTTGCAAGATGATTTTCTCCATATCACACTCTCTTGGTTCTTCCCAAATTAGGAATATTACTTCTTAGTGTCTTTTTTCAAGTTCACCTCTTCTCAGCAAAAAAGGATTCTCTGGTCCTAAATGTTGGCAGTGCTGAGCTTGAGAATCTTTAGGCTAGAACTGTGCCTGGGACAGAGGAGACATTTACTTCATATGTGATGAAGGAACAGAGTCTGATGCTCACTAAGTAATTGTTGAATGATTGAAGGAAAGAGAATGAGGTAGGTCTACATGTACCAAGAAGAAAAGAAGTTCAAGACACATTGTAAAAAAGCAAAGTTAAAAACAGTATGCATATTACCATCCCTTTGATGTTAAAATAGATATAAACAAATGGATATGCTTGTCTATGCATAGGAAATTCATGTAAAAGAACATGAAGTCTTCATAATGTTATCTCTGGGACAGAGTCTAGGGTGGAGAGTAAGGGAAAACATTGACTTTTCATTTCATAGTTTTTGATCTGTTTTAATTTTCTATTATGTGCATATCATGATTCTAGAACAATCACCACTGCCGCCAAACCCAGTTTAATTAAAAAAATGAAAACAGAATGAGATGACTGCCTGGTTCACCTTCGTTGCAACACGGCTTGTATGTCAACAGTGGCAGCTGAAGCCTTGTGGGATGAGAACTCTGAGTCCGTAACAGCTGGATATGAGTTTTTCACAGCTTGCAGATGTGAATTCATCTCTGTAGGTCTTCCTATCAGCTCTAAGAAGAAGGTCTCGCTCTCATCATTTTTACTGCTGAAGAAGCTGAGGCCCAAAGAATTTAGTGCCTTGCTGAGGGGGAGACAGCAGAAAACAACCCCATTTGTTTTGATCCCATGGATACTGGTGGGGGAGGGGAATGTATATTAGTTAGCTATTGCCGTGTAACACTATCCCCAAACTGCACCTTTTTTTTTTTTTTTTGATGTGGACCATTTAAAAAATCTTACTGAATTTGTTACAATATTGCTTGTGTTTTATGTTTTGGTTTTTTGGCCATGAGGCATGTGGGATCAAACCCATACCCCCCCACTTTGGAAGGCAAAGTCTTAACCACTGGACCACTAGGGAAGTCCCCCTCACACTGTATCTTGAGATAACAAACATTTACTATCTCATAGTTTCTGAAGGTCAAGGTTTCAGAAGTGGCTTAGCAGGTGATTCTGGCTCAGGGTTTCTCAGAAGGCCGCTGTCAAGTTGCGGGCAGGGGCTGCCACCATCTGAAAGCTAGACAGTGCGTGTGTGGTGGGGCCATAGGGGTGGGGTCTGCTTCCAGGCTCACTGTATGCTCATTGGAGCCCCCGAGTTCTTAATCGCTCTTAGCCAGAGACCCTGACTCCTTTCCACATGGGCTGCCTGAATGTTCTTAGGACATAGCACTTGGCTCCCCCCATGGTGATGAGCTGAGAGAGAAAAAGAGAAAGAGAGAGAAGCCACATAACCTAACCTAGTCTCCGAAGCAACGTGCCATCATTCCCACGTATTCTATTGGTCATACACACAGCATGGGAGGGGACCAAGAAAAGCTGTGATGACCAGGAAGCGAGGTCACTGGGGGACGTCTCGGGGGCTGGTGACCACAGGGCAGCTCCTTCACTGAAAGCCTGGACTCTGTCCTTGGGTGGTCCCTGGGGCAGGAGGCTAGGAGGACCTGCCTGGACGGGTCTGTGGTACAGCGGGAGGGGAAATCACAGGCAAGTCATCGTCCCCCCTGCCTGGGACTGAGTCCCCTCCACCCAGAGTCAGTGATGACTCGACGGCCCTCTGCTTTCCCTCCTCTCGGGGATGTGGTGATAAAAGGGCAGGGATGCCTGGGAGCCGGTGGCCACTGTGTGCTATAATCCCAAGTGCGAGTGAGCTGCTTTGGACAGACGGTCCCACCACGCTGGCCATGTGATAGGAGCTTGACAAGCACTTGGTGATGGGCTAATTGCTTCTTTTCTAAACACGTGTACTGAATGCTTCTGCATACCAGATCCTTTGTGCATGCCTTGTATCAGCGTTTGTCACCAACACACATGACAAGGTCGGTAACACCAGTCACCCCATTTTACAGATGGGAAACTGAGGCCAGGAAGGTTAAGTACAGTGCCCTGGGTGCCCGGGTGGACCTGCAGTCAGGTCAGTCCGACTCCAAAGCCTCTGTTCTTGTCTCTGAGGCAACCCTTCCTCCCACCCACTCTCCTCCCGTGGGAATTAGGGCCATCGGATACGGGACATGAGCCTGGGACTGAGAGGTGCCTTATCTAGGCTCCAAGTCCTCCGTTCCTCCCTAAAGAAACGGAGAAGGTATAGTCCCCAGACAAGAAGCACCTTCCCTCCTGGAGTGGGGAGCAGAGCCCAGCCTCAAAGCCTTGCAAGAGCCAGGGCAGTGGTCTTTCACGTCTGTCTGGAAGCCCAGGCCTCGTAGCAGATCATGCAGAAGTACTTCAGCATAAGACGGATTTACTTTTAAAGTCTAAAGCTAATTCCCAGAAGGGTGGCATGCTAGCAAGAGCCTGGGCTATGGCAAGAAGCAGACCTGTGTTAAAATCCTACTTCTCTGTCCTTAGGCAAGTATTTAACCTTGCTGGGACTCAGTTTTCATATCTGTAAAATGGGGAAGTCACACTCATTTCTGAGTTCACCGTGAGGATTAAATGAAACATAAACAGTAAGAATACCTGGCTGTCATAAGTACCAAATCATATTCATTCCTTTGTTCTTTTCTTAATCATATCGTAGAATCTCCAACACTCCCTCCAATAAAAAATGTTCTTTGGGTTGAAAAAGGGACTCTCAGGCTAGGCTGCTGGGTTTTTTCTCTGTGGGGCCCTTCCATCCCCAAATACATCTTCTAACCAGTGAAGACCCACTCCAGTGTTCTTGCCTGGAGAATCCCAGGGACGGGGGAGCCTGGGGGGCTGCCTTCTATGGGGTCGCACAGAGTCGGACACGACTGAAGCGACTTAGCAGCAGCAGCAGCCAGTGAAGACCTCTTTACTGCAGCGGTCCCCAGCCTTTTTGGCACCAAGGACCAGTTTCGTGGGAGACAATTTTTCCGCAGATTGGGGTGGGGGGGCGATGGTTTAGGTGGTAATGCGAGCGATGGGGAGCAATGGGGACTGGTAGAGGAAGCTTTACTTGCTCACCTGCTGCTCACCTCCTGCTGCATGGCTGAGATCCACTGATGGTCTGTGGCCCGGGGTTGGGGACCCCTACTCTGCAGCACTGATGGGAACTCTGTGTTCTGTGCTTTGATTAAAGTCAGGCCTGAAACCCCCAGGAAAATGGAGCCCTGTTACAGCCGGCTTCATTTCAGCTGACAGCCCTGCTGGTGGGCCGGGTCAGGGGAGGTTCCTGCAGTATTTCTGGAGTGGAAAAACCCCAGGTTGCTGGGTGGTGGCTGTGCCAGCACTCTGGCCAGCTTAGTCACCGGGGGCAGGCCTGGGAGGTGGTTGGATTCCAGCAACAGAGGTCCCTCGGGGGAGTCGCTGCTTCTGTCCTAGCAGAGCTGGGGGAGGGGGCACAGGAGAGCAGACACTCTCGGGACACTCAGCTGGTCCCTAGCGGGACTGGAGAGGACCCTAAATCCTCTCCTAGCTACTTGGACCTGAGGTTTTAGGGAAAATCAGGGCCCTGTATTGCTTGCTCGCCTGCAGGGTAAGTTGCTTCAGTCACGGCCAACTCTGTGCTATGTGCTATGGACTGAAGCCCACCAGGCTCCTCTGTCCATGGGATGCTCCAGGCAAGAACACTGGAGTGGGTTGCCAGGCCCTCCTCCAGGGGATCTTCCCGACCCAGGGATTGAACCACGTTCCTTACATCTGCAGGTGGGGATGTAAGAACCTGAATCTCTTACACTGGCAGGTGGGGGTTCTTTACCATTAGCTCCATTTACTTGGTAAGTACTGCTCGCTTACCCACAGGTGGTTGATTGAATATAACCAGAAAAGGATAGTTTCCATTCCCATGCGGAGGCTGGCTCCAGGCAAAGGGTAGGGGGCAGCCCTCAGGAACTGGTATGTGATTGGACCAGGACTTGATGGTCCTTTCTCATCCTGAAAATACAGGGCTCTGCACTATGGGGCCTTCCTGGAGGTAAAGTAGACAAGCGTGGGGGCTCAGAGACAGAGCTGCTGCAACATTTCAGGGGGAGAAGAGGGGCCACGAGCCAAGACCCTGGGTGGTCCATGGAAAGAGCGCTGGATGGGGATTCTGAGCTCTGACTGCCCCCGTGACTCTGGGCAAATCACCTCCCTCTCTGAACCTCTCAGTTTCCCTACTTGGAAGACAGGGAGGGCATGCTCTTTCAGAGACTTGGCCAGCTCTGAAAAATCTCTGATTCATTTCTGGGGTTTTTGCCTCATCCTTGGTAAACTGGAGATCTGCCAAGGTACAAATATTTATAGAACGCTTGGCATCTTGTCAGGTGAGGTGGGAGAAACAAATGGCTTCAGAGCCAGCCTCTGCCCTCCTGACGCTCTTCAAGGATGCTCAGATATACACAAGCCCACACACAGAAGTATCCAAACGGTGGTATCTATTGATAGGGGATCTGAGAAAGGGAGATCAAGGTGGCCTTGGATGGTCCAGGAAGACTTCTTGGAGGAGGGAGAATTTGAGCCATGCCTGGTGAGATGGGCAGAGTTCACTAGGTTAGAAGAAGGGAGCAGGGTGTCCCATACAAGGTCTGGTCAAGAGTCGGGGCTCACGCATACACCTGTGTGGGATGGTATGCTGCTCGTCCCCCAAAGGCACTGTTCACGTGTGCTCTGTGTGACTATCACTGCCCGTGTACAGCCTACATGGCCTCATGGAAGTCCCTGGAAAATCTGCTGGGATAGATGTCTTCCAGGGCTGCAGGCGTGGGGAAGAGGAGCTGTGCATTTGCCTCTCGGCCTGTGAGGTGGTACTATTCTCCCGGCTTTGAGGATCCGCTCTGCTCATTCTCTGAACACAGTTCCAAGCATCATCAAACAGAGTACATAGAGAATGGATAAACAACCAGGTCCTACTGTGTAGCCCAGGGAACTATATTCACTATTCTGGGATACACCATAATGGAAAAGAATATAAAAAATAATGCATGAATACATATGTGTATAGCAGAGTCCCTTTGCTGTGCAGCAGAAACTGACACAAAACTGGAAATCCACGATCCCTCAATGCAAAAATAAATTTAAAAAGAGAAAACAGTCGAAGAGATCAGGTTCAGATGTTTCCTCTGCTGCTTTGTGGGGCTCTGAAGCGATAATCTCTCTAGGACTCAGTTTCCTCCTTGCAAATGGGCATCCCAGGAGTGCTACCCAACTGGAGGAGATGAAAGCAGATTATGTATGTGGAGTGTGTTCTTGACAAGTGATACACGTCATGATGACTGACTCAAGGGATCCGGGAGAGAGGATGAGTAGAGTGGTTTCTGGAAGGTGCTGGAGGCGGCGGTGGGGGGCGGGGGGGGGCAGGTCAGGGTGGGGTGAGCAGCTCGTGGTTCGTCTGGGTGGGAGCTAGTGCCAAATAACAATGACTTTGCCAGAAAATTTTAGATGACTTTCAGGGTGTCCTGGGAGAACTATTTTATTAATAGGAAAAATGCTTCATGAAAACATTGGAGCCAGGGACCCAGGGGACCAGAGTTCTTTTCCTCACTCACCAGGGGCCTTGGACCACTTCCTGCATCCAGGGCCCTGTCTGCCCCCCACCCTTATGAGGGGAAGGACCCTCACAGCAGTCACGCACTGGATTCCCGGGGCCCTGCCCACCCCGGGCCCGCTTAAGGAGGCTGAAGAGGCAGGCACCTGGGAGTATCATGACTCCAGGCAGACAGCTCCCCAGACTGGGATGTAAACACACGGCAGCGGGGCCTATAACAGGAGTGTTAGCTTCACCCCATCACATCAGCTCTGCAGATGCAGGGCTGAGCAGCTGGAGCCCCCAGCTTGCCCAGCGTACTCAGGTTTGCTCTCGAGACCCCAGAAGCTACAGTGGGCAGGAGGGAAGCTTCTCCCCTGGGCGTGGAGTCAGCCCACACTCTTCTTCCTCTTTCCTTGGCCTATGCAGCCAGAGATTGAGGCTATTTTGCCTGGTGGGGGCCACCAGCACCCTCAGTCCTTTGAGATACTTTATAGAAGGGCTTCTAGGCTTGAAGACAGGATAATAATAAAGATAATAATAGTAACTAGTCCTTTTTAAAAAATAAAACAGCTTTATTGAACTTTAATACAGATCATAAACTGTACCCTTTAAAAATATACAGATCAGCCCATGGACTGTGGCCGACTGGGCTCCTCTGTCCATGGAATTTTCCAGACAAGAATGCTGGAGTGGGTTGCCATCTCCCACTCCAGGGGATCTTCCTGACCCAGGGATCCAACCTGCATCTCTTGCATCTCCTGCATTGGCAGGCGGATTCTTTGTCACTGTACCACCTGGGAAGCCCCAAAAGGATCATTCATGTTGAGGATTACCTTTAAATGTAAATGGATTAAGTGCATCAAGCAAAAGACTGGTTGGGTGAATGAAAACATGTGCATGTATGCACTTCCACTTACCACATCATTCTATTTAACCCCCAAATTGTATGTAATTATTCTATATTGTTAGGTTAATCATGTTTCCATTATGACTTACAATTATAATTATCTTTTATTTTTTGTCTGGCTATTGATTGTGAAAACTGATAAACATCTTTTACTATTGTGATTATGTAACTACTATTCATTTTAATTAGCAGAAAATAATAGAATTCTCTATCACTGAAACTACCATTTAGCAGAAAAACCTGTAATCATTTTTAAAAATCCAGATGCACATTAGAATTATCTTGGAATTTTTGGAAAAATACAAATGCCCAGGTATTGTTTTTTTTCTCCAGAGCTCCAGATGTGATTCTAATGAGCAGCCATATTTAAAAACAACTGGACTATATGATCATCTTTTACTTTTATCTAGTTTGTTTCACTTTTTCTATTTTATATTCAGTGCTCCCATTTCATTTAGTTCGTTTTCCAATTTTTCACCTTTTTTTTTTGTTTTTCTTTCTCAAGCCTTTATCAAGTATAGCAGAAAAGCTTTTGTAAACATATATATATATAGTATGTATAACATATATATTTTAGAAAACATGAATTTTTGCTTAGTTAAAAAATTTATGACATTTTGGTTCCACTTGTTTGACTAAGCATAAATAGAATGCTAGATTTCTAATATATACTTACTCAAAACTTTGATATAGTTTCATTTAGTCTGGCATCTAGTATTACTGCTAAAAATCTAGAAAGTTTATTATTTTAATGATTTAAAAACAAAAAACTGAATGAATCATGAAACTTCTAATCCAATTCTGAGAATATAAAGAAGTGGCTCAGGTGGTAAAGTGTCTGCCTACAATGCGGGAGACCTGGGTTTGATCCCTGGGTGGGGAAGATCCTCTGGAGAAGGAAATGGCAACCCTCTCCAGCATTCTTGCCTGGAAAATCCCATGGATGGAGGAGCCTGGGAGGCTACAGTCCATGGCGTCGCAAAGAGTCGGACACGACTGAGCAACTTCACACACACACACAAAAGCACCACCTGGAAATTGACATATGATACAGTATTATTAACGAAAGTACAGATTCTGTTCAAATTTCCCCAAATTTTATGCTAGTATTCATTATTTGTTTTCATACCTTATTTAAGATTCCACATTGTATTAACATTTAGTTGCATTAAGCAACTTCAGCTGCATGCAACAAATTCTGATAAATTCCCTTTTCATTTTTATTCTGTTACAAATATTTTCTAGCTTTCCTTGTTATGGCTTCTTAGATACACCCATCATTTAAAAGTGGACATTTAATTTCCAAATATATGGGATTTTTTAAAGTATCTTTGATATTAATTTCTCATTTAAATGCTTTCTTCTCTGCAATCACCCTTTGTGCTTTTTCAGTCTTTTAACTTTATTGAGGCTTTCAATGGCTAAGTCAAAGATCTCTCTTGGTAAATGTAACATTGCACTTGAAAATATGTGGGTTATTTTCAAATATCTTTTGCTACTGATTTCTAACATAATTCCACAGTGATAAGAGAACAAACTCTGTTTAATATCAATACCTTTAGACCATGAAAATTTTGCACCTTCTTTTATGTCCCTGGATATGTTTAATTAAAGTGTCTCCCTGGCTTATAGTCCATGGGAACTTGAATAGAATTTCTATCCTGCTGCTGTGTGAAAATTGTATAAATCTTAATTATGTTGAATTGGTATGTAGTGATTTTCAGGTCTACTGTATCCTTCTATTATAACTTTCTGTCTATTCATTCTATTAATTTTTGAGTTTGATATTGAAACGCCAATTAAAAAATTTTAGTTTGTCTACTTAAAAAAATTAAGAACTATATGTAACTTGGTTCTGTGTTTTCCAAGTCTCCTGTAAATGTGTTATCATACTTCAATAACTTAAAAAATAAAAAAGATGAAAAACAAAATGAAAAATTAATCCTTTAACTTCATACAGTATATACCATTGTTAGCTTGTAGTTGACTATGATTCATTAGCATGTTAAGATTAATAAATATACATAAGCCCCACATCATTCTAAATCTGAGTGGAGTGAATGACTATGGTGACAAGTTTGGAGAAGGAAATGGCTACCCACTCCAGTATTCTTGCCTGGAAAATTCCATGTACGGAGGAGGCTGGTAGCCTATAGTCCATGGGGTCACAAAGAGTCAGACACAACTGAGTGACTTCACTTTAATTAAAGATGTCTTGCTTTTCTTCATTTGTGTTCCAGAAATATTGCTATTATAGAATGGCTGTTTGTATTTAATATTAAGGTATTAACACTAAACCCCTCAAAAAACCCCCGAAAGTATACAGGTCAGAACTTACCTGGCAGTCTAGTAGTTAAAACTCTGTGCTTCTAATGCAGGGGCACAAGTTTGATCCCTGGTTGGGGAACTAAGATCCCACATGCTGTGTGGCATGGCCAAAAACTTTAAAAAATAATAAATAAAATTTAAAAATATACAGGTCAGAGGTTTTAAATATATTCACAGAATTGTGCAACTGTCACCATGATTTAGTTACAGAACATTCTCTTCACTCCAAAAAGAAATTTCTAACCATTAATAGTCATCCCCACCTCCTCCCTGCCCCTGGCAACCACTAATTTACTTTCGGTCTCTGTGAGTTTGATTATTCTGGGCATTTTACATAAATGGAATCATACAGTATGTGGGTTTTTATGACTGGTGTCTCTCACTTAGCATAATGTTTTCAAGGTTCATCCACATGGTTTCACACTATGGGAACTTTGTTCCTTTTTATTGTTGAAGTCTGTGTGTGGATATACCACATTTGTTTATCCGTTCATCAGTTGATGGACTGAGTTGTCTGAATAACACTGGTATGAAGAATTGTATGTAAGTTTTTGTCTTCACATACATTTTAAATTCTCTAGACTATATACCTAAGAGTAGAATTGGGTCATACGATGACACTGACTTTTTGAGGAACTACCAAACTGTTTTCCAAAGTGGCTGCACCATTTTACAATCCAGCCAGCAGTGGACGAGGGTTTCTAGTTTGTCCACATCCTCACCAACACTTGTTGTCTTTTTTATTCTCTCCATCATAGTGAGTAAAACTCAGTATCTCATTGTAGTTTTGATTCGCATTTCCCCAGTGACTAAGGATGCTGAGGAGTTTAATGTATCTATTAGCCATTTTTACATCATCTTTGGAGAGATGTCTATTCAAGTTGTTTGCCCACTTAAAAATTGGGTTATTTTGCTTTCGTGATTGAGTTGTAAAAGTCTCTATATATTCTAAATACTAGACTCTTCTCAGATGTATTATTTGCAAATATTTTCTCCCACTCTGAAGATTGTTTTTTCACTTTTTAGATAGTGTCCTTTGATACCACAGTTTTTAATTTTAATGAAATCCAATAAAATTTTTTTCTTTTGTTGTATTTTCTTTTGTTCTATTTTTGGTGCTGTATGTAAGGTACTGTTACCTAACTTAAGCTCATAAAGATTTACTTCTATGTTTTCTTCTAAGAGTTTTATAGTTTTAGCTCTTACATTTTGGTCTCTGATTCATTTTAGGTTAATTTTTGCACATGGTATAAGGTAGAGGTCTAGTTTCACCCTTTTGCCTGTGTATATTCAATTATTCCAAAAGACAATTCTTTTCTTATTGAAAAAAAATGAATTGATAAGGGCAAGGGTTTATTATTGGACCCTGAATTCTATTCCATTGATTCATATGTCTACCTTTATTCCAATACCACACTGTCTTGATTACTGTAGCTTTTTAGTAAATTTTGAAATTGGAAAGTATGAGTCCTCCATATGTGTCTTGTTTTTAAAGACTGGTTTGGCTATGTGAGGTTCCCTGTATTCCCAAATGAGTTTTAGTCTGCCCAAAAAATGGGGTAGGGAACAGAGGGGATTTTGATAAAGACTGTATTGAACTGTAGTTCAGTTGGGGCTTGTTGCCATCTTAATTTGTTTTTCAATCTGTGAACACAGAGTGTCTTTCCATTTATTAGGTCTTTTTACATTTCTTTCAGTTAGGTTTTGTAACTTTCAGTGTATGAGTCTTACACTTCTTTCATTAAATTTATTCCTAAATAATTTATTCTTGTGTATTATAAAAATAACTGAGAAATTATTTTCTTAATATTATTTTTGAATTGTTCATTGCTAGAGTGTAGGAATATAATTGATTTGTATATGTTGATCTTATATCCTGCAACCTTGCTGAATTTGTTTATTAGCTTTAATAGTATGTGTGTGCATACGCATATGTATTTTCCTTAGATTTTTCTATATACAAGATTATATCATCTGCAAAGAGAGACAGGTTTTCTTCTTCTTTTAAAAAATAATATAGATGTCTTTTATTTCTTTTTCTTACTTAATTGTCCCATCTGGAACCTCCAGTACAATGTTAACCAGACATAGTGAGAGCAGATATATTTCTCTTGTTTCTGATCTTAGGAAAAAGCTTCTGGTCTTCACCATTAAGAATGATGTATACGGTGGGTTTTTCATAAATGCCTTTAATTAGGCTTAGAAGGCTCCCTTCTATTCCTAGCTTATTGAATGTTTTTAGCATGAAAGGTGTTGGAATCGGTCAAACACTTTTTTTCTTTCCGTAAGATGATCCTGTGGGTTTTGTTTTGTCCTTTATTCCATTAATATGGTATATTGTTGATTATATGGTGTATTGATTGATTGAATGCCCCAGCTCCTTCTGCTATTTAAGGACACAACAAAAATTCTGCAACCTGAAAGAGGGCCCCTCTCAACCATGCTGGCACCCTGATCATGTAAGTCCAGCCTCCAGAACTATGAGGAATAAATACGTATTGTTTATAAGCCAGCCGATTTATGGTACTTTGCTATAGCAGCCTGAATGGACTAAGACATCCAATCCAACATCTGGGCTTCCTTAGAGATATTTTTCATTGACTGCGTTTTGCTCCAGTGTATAGACCATATTGTCCTATCTCCTAGAATCTCATAATTTTTGTTGTTGTTGAAATGGAAACATTTAAAATAATATGACAGTTCTGAAGATGAGATTCTGTCCCCTCCCTAGAGTTTGTTGCTGTTGCTGTCTGCTTCCTTAGTGACTTTCCTAGACCAGTTCTTTAAAATCTGTATTATTTATCACATGTGGCCCCTAAAGTGTCTGCTTATTAGCCTCTCTATGTGTGCCTGCTCAGCTGTTTCGGTCATGTCTGACTCTTTGTGACCCTATGGACTGTGACTCCTCTGTCCTTGGGATTCTCCAGGCAAGAATACTGGAGTGGGTTGCCATGCCCTCCTCCAGGAGATCTTCCCAACCCAGGGATCGAACCTGCATATCCTGCATTGCAGGCAGATCCTTTACCACTGAGCCACCTGGGAAGCCCTGCTTATTAGCCTCCTGGTCAGTTAATAATTGGTCAGAGATTTCCTCAAATGCTAGATCCAGTAAGTCTCTCAGCCTTTGCCAGGAGGCTCTGCAGATTTGTACTGGAGTATGTGTTCAGCTCTGGCAGAGAGTTTACCACTTGGCCTTGGCCTTCACTTCCTTCTTGTGCAGAGGCTCAAAGTCAGCTAAAGGAAGATTAGTGCCTCTTAGATCTTTCCTGGGTGAGCTAGCAGCCCTTTGATTGTAGATTTCTAGATTCTCAGGGATACACTGGCACTTTTCACAGCCCGCTATGGACACGTTTTTATTTTTAAGCTTCTGGCTCTGAGTGGGGCTGGGAGAGGGGAAAAAAGGAAGATGGGAAGGGAACTTCAGTTGATAAACACTACGTGCCAGGCTCAGTGCTAACTTTCATTATAAACCTCTTTACATGATTCTTATAAGAATTCAGTTGGTTCTTTTTTAAAAAAAAAATTACTTATTTGGCTTCACTGGGTCATAGCTGTGGCATGGGGATCTTTGATCTTCATTGTGGCATGTAAGATCTTTAGTTGCAGCATGCAAACTGCTAGTTGTGGCATGTGGGATCTAGTTCCCTGACCCGGGCCCCCTGCATTGGAAGCCAGGAGTCTTAGCCACTGGACCACCAGGCAAGTCCCCAGTTGGTTCTTTACTAGCTCATTTTCTTTACAGATTAGGCAAACAAACAAACTAGGATCCAGAAAGGTGAAGAAACGTGCTCCAGGGCACATAGCTGGTTAAATGGTGAACTCCTCTGTTTCCATGGCCCGTGCCTCTCTACCAGTGTTTCTCAATCGTGAGATGATTTGAGGTAAATAGATGACCATTCAACAACTTTAATCGCGTGTTTGTGTATATATATATAGTTTGTACACCCAACCCATGACTTTGTGCCTAGGACAAGGCATAGATCAGTATTTAACTTTTAAAAGTTAGTCAGTCTAAATACAATTATTAAATAGGATGTGATTCACGTGGTGTGTTGTCAGGGCAAAAGTTGAGAATGATGGAAGTTGACATGATGCCACATACCACCCGTAAGCCCTCCTCCCTGACAATGGGAGTTGGGCTGGGCAGAACAAGAAGGGTTGGTTGTCAGTATAGCGCCTTCTGGCAGAATTTTCAGTGATAATAGAAGTGTTCTACTATCTTCACTGTCCAACACGGCAGCCACCAACCACATCGAGCACTTGAAATGTGGCAAGACAGAAAAATTAAATTTTTAATTGTATTCAATTTGAATGAATATAACTTGAATTTAGGGCTTCCTGGTAGCTCAGCTGGTAAAGAATCCACCTGCAATACCGGAGACCCCGGTTCGATTCCTTGGTCAGGGAGATCCGCTGGAGAAGGGATAGGCTACCCACTCCAGTATTCTTGGGCTTCGCTGGTGGCTCAGCTGGTATAGTTTAAGCAGCCTTATGTAATTAGTTGCTACTGTACCAGCCAGTTAAGCCACAGACCAACCTTGTCACAACTGCTCCAAAAGTCATCCATTGAGTGGAGAGTGTGGCTCTCGGGGCCCTCACCCAGGAGGCCGCAGACCCGGCTCGACCCCGAGTCCCTGGACTGTGCGGCTGTGCCCCCTAGCCTGACTGAGGCTGTTAGCCGTTCCGTGCCTCAGTCTCCTCATCTGTAAAATGGGAATGCTAATGCCTGCCCCACATATCTCACAGGCTTGTGATGAGGGTCATGTGGAATAATACAGGAGAGAAGGTTTCATACACTGCAAAGGAGTAGAGAAATGAAAGAATCTGTTTAAAAAATATTTTCAGCATAGATGAGTCCCTTGGGAAGATGGGTTCGGGTTGGGCCAGGGTGTGGAGATGTGGTATGAGTGAACTGGGGGTGATGGAATGTAACAGAGCCGTGACTGTTCCTGTCTGCTACATAGCCTGGGGCTGAGCTCGGGTTGTGGGTTGTTCCAGACTAAAGGCACCAAGTGATCTGTGAAGGCTTCAGGGAGCTGATTCTGACCCAAGGCTGGATCCACACACACAGTCCTGGTCTTCCCCTCAGATTTACTCCTCCTGTGGTTTCCCCCCTTCAAATGGCAACTCGAGCTTCCCAGTTGCTCAGGCCGAGGCCCTGCCTCATCCTTGATGTGTTTCTCCCCACCCGCAGGCCTCATTTCTGATCAAGCAGCAAATCCTGTGGCCTTGACGTCTACCCAGCATGCAACCACTTCTCCGCCTCCTCACCCCCTTAGCCACGTTATCATCACCATCTCACCCTGGGGTCCTCTGGTCCCATCCTTGACCTGCTCCAACAGCATCCTTCCCACAGGACCAGGGTGTTGCTGTTGCTGTTATTCAGTCACTGCGTTGTGTCAGACTCTTTGCAAGCCCAGGACCTGCAGCACGCCAGGCTCCTCTGTCCCCCACTGTTTCCTGGAGTTTGCTCAGATTCACGTCCATTGAGTCGTGATGCTATCCAACCATCTCATCCTCTGTCGCCCCCTTCTCCTTTTGCCCTCAATCTTTCCCAGCATCAGGTAGCCAAAGTATTGGAGCTTAGAGGGATCCTTTTAAGTGCTAAATCAGATCAGATCTTGCTCAAAGCGCTACAAAGACTTCCTGCCACACTGTGGAGTTGCAGCGGGGAACGCAGCGGGGGGCGGGGGGGTTGCGGAGAGGGGGCGGGGAGTCAAGCTTCTTCCAGTGGCCTACAGAGCCTACTTGTTCCATCTCTGACCACATCCCCAAATACTCCACTCCAGCCATCCAGCCTCTCGCAGGCCCTTGAACACACTGTACCTCAGGGCCTTTGCACTCACTGTTCCCTCTGTCTGGAATGCTGGTCTAGCAGATATCCTCACAGCTCACCCTTCACTGATTCTAGGACTCTGCACAAATGTCACATCAGAGAGGCCGGCTGTGTGCACAGGGCATAAAGCCTTCTCCCACCTCGCATACCCACCTACCTGTGACAGTGGCTGGCACATAATTGTTGCTCAGTCACTCTTGGACAAATGGCCTTCGGGGCAGAAGGGGTCGCAGGCAGGCGTGCAGGGCAGCAGTGTCAGGAGATACTGACAAGCTGCTCATCCTTTTGGATTTCAGATACCTCATCTGTATAATGAGCCCTAAATAAGGGACTCAACAACCCGGAAGATTCCTCTTCCTTTCGAAGAGTCCGTGATCCTGAGCTCCTAAGGGTCCCTGCAATTCCAGCTGCACGCCTGCCCCATGGCTTGGTGAGCTGGCCCTCCCGAGGAGCGTTAGACTTAGGCTCACCGAGGGACCACTTAGGAAGGAGAAGGACGAGGTCTAAGCTGGGGCCCCTGGAGGAGGGCTGGAAAGGGCAAGGGGATGACTTTTGCAGAACACGGACCCTTGGAAGTGCTTCCGTTGGCCTGGATTCATTTCAGACACTCAAGCCAGGGTCCCCTGGGCCTCTGTGTTTCCATTTTTGTTCTTTTTTATGTACACGAAGGGGCTCCTCCTGGTCTCTCTGGCTCAGTGGTGCGGTGACCTCTCTCCCCTTGGTCTAGTAAAGTCTAGCCTTGCGTCCTTGGCTTTCCTGCTCCCCAAAGCAGTCATTCCTCAGGATTCTTTGGCTCCATGGATCTGGAGAGCCCTGACCTGACCATTTCTTCCTTCTCTTCTCCAGGAAGCCTCTTCTCCCCATCTCCCCTTCCAGCCCCAAATTGCACAGCCCCCTTCCTCCTCCTGTTTCTCTAGGATACAGGCATGAGGGAGGCAAACCCCCCCTCCTTCCATCCCTCCCTTCCTCTTCTCCAAGCCCCAGAAGGGGCCGCCTGCTGCTTGGCTATTTTTATCCCAGGAGCTTTCTCAAGGAGAAAGCAGCGTGGTCCCTGAGCCAAAGTACAGGGCTGTGTCCCTGTGGAAAACCTCCCCTCATGGGGAAAGAATCCAGGGGATTTTTTTTGGGTCCTGGCTGGGAGCCTTTGATTTTTGTGAGTCGCGTGCTCATTTGTCAAGGTTTCAGTTTGTTGATGTGTTGTTTTATTTGTTTTGTTATAGAAATGAAGGCAACACCATATTATGAATCAGGTCTGGATATCGACTCTTGTGCAACTGTGATCATTCTGGGGCTTGGGTTTTTCACAAAAGTGCTTATCTCATTTGTGTCAATAGCAGAATGGAAACAGTGTGGTGTAATGGAAAACTGGCCGGCCTAGAGGCAGGGGTGTGGGCGTGGGGGCAGAACTAACATGTATTGAGCACCCACTAGTTTCAGACTCCATCTGCTATGCTTGCAAGGTCTCTAGGAGAAAGGGGCAGTTGGTGTCCAGGTTTTATATGAAACAACTGATTGGTTCGAGATTGAGGAAGGAATATGACAGAGCTGTCTGCTGTCACCCTGTCTGTTTAATCTGAGCACATCATGAGAAGTGCCAGGCTGGACGAGTTACAAGCTGGAATCAAGATAAGTGAGAGAAACATCAACAGCCTCAGATATGTGGATGGTAACCAGTCTAATGGCAGAAAGCGAAGAGGAACTAAAGAGCCTCTTGAGGAGGGTGAAGGAGGAGAGTGAAAGAACTGGCTTAAAACTAAATATTAAAAAAACTAAGATCATGGCATCCGGCCCCATTACATCATGGCAAATAGAGGAGGACAAGATGGAAGCAGTGAGAGATTTTCCTCTTTTTGGACTTCTTGATTGCTTCTTGCCTACGTCTTGCTTCTTGGCAGGAAAGGTATGACAAACATAGGCAGTGAGTTGAAAATCAGAGACATTACTCTGCCGACAAAGGTCCATATAGTCAAGGCTATGGTCTTCCCAGTAGTCACATATGGTTATGAAAGCTGGACCGTAAAGAAGGCAGAGTGCCAAAGAATTGATGCTTTCAAACTATGGTGCTGGAGAAGACTCCTGAGAGTCCCTTGGACACCAAGGAGATCAAAGCAGTCAATCCTAAGGGAAATCAACCCTGAATACTTGTTCGAAGGACTGATGCTGAAGTTGAAACTCCAGTATTTTGGTCATCTGATGCAAACAGCTGACTCATTGGAAAAGTCCCTGATGCTGGGAAAGATTGAGGGAGGAAGGAGAAGAGGGCATCAGAGGATTAGTTGGCTGGATCATCACCGAAGCAATGGACATGAACTTGGGCAAAGTTTGGGAGATGTTGAGGGACAGAGAGGCCTGGCGTGCTGCAGTCCCTGGGGTCACAAGGAGTCGGACATGATTGAGCAACTGAACAACAAGTGTCCAAGTTTTATACGTGGGAAACTTCGACTCAGAGAGGTTAGGTAACTTGCTCAAGGTCTTTCTGGAACACATAAAGGAGCAGAGAGTCACACCCAGGATTTGGGAAGCACCTGACCACTCAACTTCCTTCCACCTGGGTATAAGTCTAAGCTGTGCCACATGGCAGTTGTGTGACTTGAGGCAAGTGGCTTCACCTCTCTGAACCTTGTGTCTTCACTTGTAAAGTTGTTGTTCAGCTGCTCACTTGTATCCCGCTCTTTGCAACCCCATGGACTTCAGCATGCAGCATGCCTGGCTTCCCTGTCCATCACCAGCTCCCAGAGTTTGCTCAAACTCATATCGATTGAGTCATTGATGCCATCCAACCATCTCATCCTCTGTCGTCCCCTTCTCCTCCTTCCTTCAATCTTTCCCAGCATCAGGGTCTTTTCAAATGAGTCACTTCTTCACATCAGGTGGCCAAAGTATTGGAGTTTCAGCTTTAGCATCAGTCCTTCCAATGAATATTCAGGACTGATTTCCTTTAGGATGGACTGGTTGGATCTCCTTGCAGTCCAAGGGACTCTCAAGAGTCTTCTCCAGCACCACAGTTTGAAGGCATCAGTTCTTCAGAAGGAGTTTGATTCTGGCTCTACGGGCACTGGGGAGAATGCAGTGAGATACTGCGAGCAAAGGGCTTGGGGCAGAGAAGAACATGAGCCCTAGCTCATCACCCCACCACCCCCGGCTGCCACCGTCCCTCTGTGGAGGCTCCTGCCTCATGTCAGCTCCTGAAGAGCCCGGGGTCTGTCCAGCTCCCCAAGGCGTGTCTGCGGAAGTTCCCGCAGCTTGTTTTCCTTGTCCTTGGAGTTTCCCTCTCCCGTGGCCTTGGAGCTTCTGTGGGCTGTCTGCCCCTTTGAAGATGCCTTTTCTCCTGAGAGGAAAAGTGTCTGGAAAGAAACAAAAGGGAAATGTCAGGCCCAGGTTCCATGGGTTCGACACTCTGCTTTCCAGCATGCTAGTTCACGTCCTCTGAGAAGCAGACACCAAAATGGGATTCAAAACACAGTGTATTAACTAGAGGAAACACCTGTGAAGGATCAACGGGAGGGAGTGGGAGGAGGCGGGCGAGCCTTGTGGCTGTGGTCCTGGTGGAGGAGGAAGAAGGAGGGGGAGGGACAGGAAGAATCTCAGACCACAACAGACTCCAGAAAAATCTCAGCGCCCCCCACTGTCCCCCCCACACCATGGGGAGTCCTGGAGTCAAAGCAGGCTGAGGGGGAATTTCCACATCTCCAAGGACCCGGCCTGCGTGAGGCCCCCTAATACAGCCCATCATGGGCTGGGCGCAGCCTGGGGGCAGCAGGAAGCCCGCCTCAAAGAGGACTGATGGTGAGCCCTGGGTGATAGAGCTGGGCTGTCGTCCTCTCAGCTCCCCCAGCAGGAAAGCCAGAGAGTGGTTCACCTTGACCGCATTTGCTTACGCAGTAGACAACCTTGGCAACCGTATTCCAGCTCTCCGAAGCTCAGGTTCAGCATCTGTGAAAGGAGGATGATAATCTCAGTGTCTGGGCCTCAGGGTTTGTTTCCATTTCCCCTTGCCATGTGTCTGACACACCATCCCCTGAACTTAGGGACTCAGAATAGCAATGATTTGTCGTCTTTCTATTCTGTGGGTCAGAGGGGCTCAGTCAGGGAGCTGGAAATGTGCAAGGTGGCCTCTGGTCCTCCAGGCTCTCTCCCCACAGGGCTGCTCATCACTCCACAGCCTGGCCTGAGCTTCTGTGCAGCAGAGGACAAGCCCCAGGGCCCAAGCACTTGTCAAGCCCCTGCCTGCGTCTTGCTGGCTAACACACACGGCCAAGCCCAGGGTCGGCACGGGAGGGCACCGCACAAGGGCATTCACTGTGGCCACCAGCCTGACAGGCTGCTGCAGGGCTGGGTGTTGGTGCGGGGGAAGGGGTTCGACAGGACAGCGTTGCTGAGAGCTCAGCACAGTGTCTGGCCGGCCCTAGATGTGTGTCCAGGACACAGGGACTGGCGTGATGAAACCGCCTCTGAAAGGCTCTGGGGCGAAGGAGTCCGCTCTGACTCTGAGAACTTAAGAGTGCGCTTAGAAGAACATCAGAGTGGGCTGGTGGCGGAGGGGACCCTTGGGCGTTGCCCCTGCTCAAGAATTTCTAGGAAGAAGGGAAAGCAGTGGAGTCCAGCTTTGCAGATTCTGGGTTTGGGGTGAGACCCAAGTCAACAGAAGCCCAATAAATCAGAGCAGGCCTCCCAGGGTATGAGGAGACATCCTGCCAAGAAGATCCCCAGTGGGAAGGAACTCACAAATGTGGTGGGACTGGAAGAAAATGTCCTGTGGAAACTCAACCCGCTGTCATCTGGGTCTCCTGAGCGAGACCGAGGGGAGTCAGCTCTTTCCAGAACATTCCGTGCAACGACTTGCGTCTTGGGAGACTGGCTAGGGCACAATAGGCCTCAATAAACATGAATTGAAAGAATGAAAGTTGAGATGGTCGGGTGGAGGAACGGTGTGGTGGATGCCCGGGAGGCTCAAACTTACAGTCGTTATTTCACATAATTCTCTCAACCCCTCTTCCCTCACCTCTTGTCCACAGATGAGAAACTGCTGCCCTGAGATGCTTAATAACTTACAGCCACACAGTTTCCAAGTGGCTGAGCTGGGATTTGAACTTGTGACTTGACACCCAGACCCTTGACGACAACTCCAGATAGATGACACCATACTGCACCGTACGCCATTCAGAGAAAGGGAGATTTCAGGGGTTCACAGCAAAACACAAGGTCCAGACAACAAGCCGATGAGGTCAGCACCTGCCAAAGCCAGACAACACTGCCCTCCTAGGGAGACAGGCCACCCAGTCACCCCACGGCTGCCTTCTCCCGCCTGCTCTCCCCCAGCTCCCCCAGGGCCGAGGTCACTCGGTCCCTGTCCCAGAACCAGCGCTCCTAGAGGGGGCCCCTCGGCTTTGAAGTGTGGGTGACAAGAGTAGATAATGTCTGTGGATAATGAAACAAAACCTTTTTCTTTGTGTCCCGGGGCCAGTATTCTGGGGACCTGGGCAGCGGGGAGCAGAGAAGGGCGGCTGGAACAAACTTCTCTTTGATGGCTGAAGCAGGAAGACCTTGGGGGAAAAGCAAACAGAAAAAGCCCAGAAAAGACGGACTTGAGCCACAGCTCTGACAAGGATAACAGCTTATTCGTATTTGAAGAGGTATTGAATGCTGGCAGCATACCGAGCATTGGAAAGAAGGGAGACGCGGCCAGCAGAATAGACTGAGGCGCAGTAATGAGACGGAGAAGCCGCAGGAACGGCATTGGCAGGGGGGGCGGGGGGCGGGAGGCTGGCGAGGGGATGACCAGGAGGGTGAAGGGGGCAGTGAAGACACCGGCGGAGGGCTGTCACTTTGCCTTCTCTGACAGGCCTATTTGTTGGCCTTGGAATATGATTCTTCATCTTTGGGGGAATCTGATGAAAGCCTGGTCCTGGTCATTCCTTTAACACCAGATGTGCCTGCAGGTAAAATTTGGGATGGGATGAGTGGTTCCCTGAGGCCCACCCACAGCCCCACTCATGAAGGTTCGTAATAAGTGGTCTTCATCCCCAGGGTCCCACCCCAGAGTCTCTTGGTCAGCGAGGCAGAGGTGGAGCTTGGCATTGGTTTGGGACAACGCTTCCCAGGGGACTCCAACATGGTCCCGGGTTGACAGCGTTGTCCTGAGGCTCCAGGAATCCCAGAAGAAGATCTCGGGCTTTCAAGGAGCAAATGTGTTCTACTCGAGCACTGAGAACAAGGAAATCCAAGCCAGGCATGTACCTCACACAGCCCCAGGTGTCCCACTGGTTTGGGAACCCCCCTCCAGCTTCACAGGGCAGTTACTCACTCAGATCTGAGCTCTAGAGCAGCGGTCCCCAACTCTTTTTAGCCCCAGGGACCAGTTTCGTGGAAGACGATTTTTCCACAGACCTGGGGTGGGGTGGTGGTGGGGGATGGTTTGGGGATGATTCAAGTACATGACATTTATTGTGCACTTTATTTCTCTTATTATTACACTGTGATATATAATGAAATAGTTATACAACTCACCTTACTGCAGAATCAGATCATCAGGCATTAAGATTCTCATAAGGAGTGTGCAACCTGGATGCCTTGTAGTTCACAGGAGGGTTCATGCGCTTATGAGAATCTGACGCTGCTGCTGGTCTGAGAGGAGATGGAGCTCAGATTGTAACACGAGTAATGGGGAGCGGCTTTAAATGCAGATGAAGCTGCACTCGCCCCCGGCTGCTCACCTCCTGCTGTGTGGACCAGTACTGAGGCCCAGGGTTTGGGGACCCCTGCTCTACAAGATCTGTACTGTCTTCCCATCATGCTCAGAATAAATGCTTACGTCCTCATCAAGGTTCACAAAACCTGTGAGAGTCTTTCCTCAGATGCTTGCCTGATAGCTCAGTTGGTAAAGAATCCGCCTGCAATGCAGGAGACCTGGGTTCGATCCCTGGGTTGGGAAGATCCCCTGGAGAAGAGAAAGGCTACCCACTCCAGTATTCTGGCCCAGAGAATTCCATGGACTGTATAGTCTATAGGGTCTCAAAGAGTTGGACACGACTGAGTGACTTTCACCTTCTTTTCATCAGAAAAAGCAAATACATATTGTCAACTCGGGACCTTTGCACTTGCTGCTCCCTCTGCCTGGAGCAATTCCTTCCCTTCCTGTGGGTCTTTGCCTAACTTCCTTGTCTAAACAGCACTCCCTCTTGCTCTTATCCCCTGCCCAATTTGGGTTTTCTTCACAGAAAACCTCCTTACCCAGCTCTACTGGCTTACGTATGTTGTTCATTTTTGGTCACCTGCGTTAGGAGGTAAATTACAAGTGGGTCACCTCTGTTTTGTTGCCTCTGTGTCACCAGCGCCTAAAGCGGTGTCTAGCACATGGCAGCAGCTCGTTAAATATTTGTTGAATGAATAAATAGTGATAATTCACTCCTCCTGGTTGTCCCAAAGGACACAGAGGTCATTTACAAGTTTTGGTTAAAAACTCCCTGGACACAGAGAGCTGCTTTTGAGATCTGTTTTCCCATGTAAACAGTCAACAAGTAAACAGAGAAGCAGCTCTGGACCCCTACTGTATACTCAGCCCCCATAAGCTAAAGGGAGGTATGAGCAGAGGGCTGGTTTCTCTCTTCCTTCAAGGTCTTTACAATCCACTTGGGGGTGAGTGCCCAGGTGAGTGCCTCACCTGGGTGGACAGCTGCTCAGAACCTCGAAGGACAGTTGTTGGAGCTCTGAAGGGCTGGAGTAGTCAGGCTTTCTGCAGAAGGGAGCACCTGCAGTGCCCTTTGAAGAACAGGTTCTGCTGGGTAACTGGTTGGAAGAAGAATGTTCCCCAGAGGGCACCTAAGTGCCAACCAGTGGAGTAGCTGGCCCTGCTTGTAGTCAGTAGGATGGGTTGAGCGGGCCAGAGCCAGCAGACCTCACCATCGTGGCATTGGTACCCCTCAGGCTCCCACTCCAGGGCACCTCGTCAACCTGGAGACCAGGCCAGACCCAATGGGATCGTTAGGATGCTGTCGCTGTGTCTCAGGAATCCTGGAAGAGTGAACACCAGGCCTAAATTCAGACACAACTGCAAGCAGGTAAAGGCAAGCAGCACGAGCGTGGACGAGCCTGAGGAAAATTTGCTGGGCCTCGGTTGGTGGTTGTTCAGTCGCTAAGTCGTATCCGACTCTCTTGCGATCCCATGGACTGTAGCCTGCATCTCTGTCCATGGGATTCCCCCAGGCAAGAATACTGGAGTGGGGTGCCATTTCCTTCTCCAGGGGATCTTTGCAAGCCTGGGATCGGACCTGCATCTCCTGCCCTGGCAGGTGGATTCTTTACCTCTGAGCCACCAGGGCAGTCTGGGCCCTCGGTTTACCCATCTGTAAAATAGGGCCAAGGATACTTTCCTCACCGTATTGCTGGGAGGCCCAGCATGTGGAACTCCGGATTCATGTCCACCAAGAGAGCCCATCGTTATAGACTCCCAGGTTCTGGCCACAAGGGTGCACGGGTCAGGGTTTTCCCAGGTCGCCCTCTCTCTGGACCTCCATTTCACTACTGTGTATCTCAGAGATGGGTCAGGGGACCCTTTGCAGTCTCCTCCCATCCCGCCTTTACTCTGTGCTCGCCAGGCTCCTCTCTCCCAAGTGAATTTGCGTGGAGCCAAGTGGCTACTGAAAAGCCCAGGGAACTGAAATCAAGGGAACAAGAGTAACACAAAGGACACGGGGCTGGGGGGAGGGTGGGGGCTGAGGGCAGCTGGTTCCGTGTCCATAAGGAGGAACACAGCCCTTCCCCCACCTCCCACTGCCCAGCCCCCACTTTAAGCCCCACCAGCAAGAAGACCCAAGGACTTTTTACATGAGGCCGAGTCAGACACTGGGCTTGCAATCTTGCTCTGCTTTTGCAACGGAGATGCCCAACGAGCTGGGGGGATAGTCCTGGGGTGGGGGAGGGTGGGGGAGGGGGTAGAAGGTGGGAAAGACAGCGTTCAGCAAATCTGAATCTCTGATCCTACCAGGAGGTCTTCTTCTAGTGTGCTATGCTGGCAAGGCACCCAGCCTTTTTGAGCCTGGGATCCTACCTGAAAAACAGATCCTAGAGGACCCTAAGCGTGCAGGGGTCATAGGCTTAGATGGAGATCACACTGCCCACCCCTAGCGCAGTGCTTGGCTCATCTGGGTCTATCTAGGGGCGCGCCCCCTGCGGCTGGCAGGAGAGGGTGGGGCTTTCGCCCATCTTTCCTCTCGTCCTCCCATCCCCGCTTTCTCTGCGTCTGCATAGGCCGCCACCCTGAGTTTTCTGCGCCTGGAGGGAAAATAAGAGTTTAGCGACCCCTCTTGGCGAATCCATGTTGCAGCTGTGCATTCCGAGAGGTCCCGGGGCAGATGGTGGGAAACCGAGGAGGTTCAGGGAAAGGAGGGTTTTCCTCTGGAAACGTCCTCATTCCACTGTCAGCAGTCAGCGGTGACTACAACTGATTGACTCGTTCCTTCATTCCCGTCCTCGGTCCCTCATCAAATAGTTACCAATAATCGTCAACAAACACTAGAGAACCCCCTCTGTGCCTTCAAAACTAAGAAGACTAACTGTCCAGAAGCGGACCCAGAACTTAGATAATTGTATTAATATTATGGTACTCTTCATTCGTTCCTTTGTCCATTCATCCACTCATTCATTCATCCACTGTCTCATTCATTCGTAAATATTGTTGAGCTCCCCTATGGGTCAAGTACCTGTTCTTTACATTTGAGAAACAGTTAAAAAAAAAAAAGCAATCAAAGACACTTGCTCTCCTGAAGTTTATATTTTAGAAGGGGGGTACTGAAAATAGTGTGCCTAACAAATAAGTATACAGTACATTTGAAGGAGAAAAGAACTATAAAAGGTGAAAGATAGAATGGGGGGGATCACTGCAGTGTGGTGGGAGCAGGTGGCAGAATGAGGTAGGTGATCACAGTTGGCCTCCGAGAGAAGGTGATATCTGAGCAAAGATGTGTAGGAGGTGAGGAGTGGGCAGGGGTCTCCAGGAAACAGAGATCCAGGTACTGGTAACCAGCTAGCGCAAAGGCTAGGAGGCACTGCTGTGTTTTGCTCAGCTCAGTTCAGTTGCTCAGTCATGTCCAGCTCTTTGCAACCCCATGGACTGCAGCACGCCAGGCCTTCCTGTCCATCACCAACTCCCGGAGTTTACCCAGACTTATGTCCTTCGAGTCGGTGATGCCATCCAACCATCTCATCCTCTGTGTTTCGTACTGTAGGCATAAGCAGAGAGGACGAGGATGCAGGCTGGGGCCCCTAGGCCTGCCTAAGTCAGGGAGGAAGTGTCCTTAGAAGAGGTGACACGCAGGTGTTGCTGGCCAGAATCTTGGCTTTCTCTGCCCATCGAAGCCGACTAAAAAATATGGAGACAGAGTTTGGAGGAAACTGAAAGGTGGCTTTAATTCTCAGCCGGAGGAGAGGGGAGCCCGGTAGGCTCATGCCGCAAGAACTGTGCCGCCCCCCGCCCCCCACCAGTTGTGAGGAGTCTAGGGGCTTATATAAGTCAGGAGTCGGTGATGAGGAACAAAGGCGATAGGATCTTGATTTCTTCCTCTTGCGTTGTTTCAAAGGCAGTCATAGCCTGGTGTCAGTAACCCAATAATTGAGCCACCAGGCAGTTCGGTGGCTCTATGGCCTTCTTTCTGATACAAAACTACAAGGGGAAGGATGTTGAAAGGGTAAGCACCAGATACAGGATATATTTAGTACAGAGTCAAGAGAAAAAATGTGAATTGTGGCTCTTGCAGAGCTATGGGGCAGAAAAGCAAGCTTCGTTCTAGACACGCAGAGTTAGGAGCAATTAAAGTAAAAAAACTAGGAATGTTCAAACCTGCTCACTGTTCTATTTTCTTTGTTCTCTGGAAAGGGAAAGAGAAAAACTCATTCCTCTTTTTTCATTTTCACTGTAACACAGGCACAGACTTGAAGGAGAAACAGAAGTCTGCCAAGTGGGCGGGTCTGTGAGTGCTTTCTGAGCGGAGGGAACAGCATGTGCGAAGGCCTAGAGGAATGAGAGATGGTGGTGAGTGAGCCGGGAGAGTTACAGGAGGCTCAGCTTTTAGCTTTGCTTCTGGTTGTCGACCCTCAGAGAAGGCCAACCAGGAGCTCCAAATGTGTGGAGCTCATTCAAGTACACTATTCCCATCCATCACCCTTCATGAGGTCGGTTTCCTCTCCCTTCGACAAAGAGAAACCGAAGACCAGAAAGGCTTGGGTGGGTTTACCAAGGATACACAGGCAGGCAGGGCTGAGAAGATTGAAACCAGCAACCCCTCACCCCCGGTCATCACTCCAGAGCTTCCTCCTCAAGCTGTCTGTCCTGCCGTTGGTTAACTCACTGCAGCCTGCTCGCAATTGTGGCTTCAAAGGTTAGTAGCTCATTTGTGCTTTAATTGAGATTTGCTTGCTGACGTTGCCAAGTATTTAAAGCACCTGGCAGTCCTGAGGGGTCTACCCAGGCTCAGACCCTCGCCCACTTCCCAGAGCCCCCTCCTCCTTACGAGCTCTCCAGGTGACGCCGATGCCTCCAGAGACTGAGGACCACAGCCCCAAAGTGTGGTTCTCGCAGGCGTGGGGGCTGCTGGGCCTCTCTCCATAATAGTTCAAAGAAAGGCCATGTTATTCTCAATTTTTGAAGGAATCTGCATGCCGTTTCTCATTGTGGCTGCTCCAATTTACACTCCACTTCTGGGTTTATTCAAGGAAAATGAAAACAATAATTCATAAAGATACACGAATGTTCATTGCAGGATTACATACAATAGGCAAGATATGGAAGCAACCTAAGTTCCGTCAATGGATGAATAGGTAAAGAAAATGTGGTACACACACACACACACACACACACACACACACACACACCAGAATACTACTCGGCCATAAAAAAGATGAAATCTGTCCATTTTCAACAACACGGATGGACCTTAGGGGCTTCCTAGGAGGCACAGTGGTAAAGAATCTGCCTGCTAATGCAGAAAACACAAGAGATGCGCGTTCGATCCCTGGGTCAGGAATGTCCTCTGGAGGAGGACACTCCAGTATTCTTGCCTGGAAAATCCCATGGCCAGAGGAGCCTGGCGGTCTACAGTCCAAGGGGCTCACAAAAGAGTCAGACATGGCTTAGCAATGGAGCGCACATGAACATGGATGGATCTTGAGGGTATCACGTGAAGTGAAATAGATGGAAAAAGACAAATACTGTATGATTTCACTCATAGGTGGAATATTAGAAACAACCAAAAAACAAAATATATGAACAAAACCAAACCAAATGAAACAAACGTGTAGATACAGAGAACAGACTAAAGGTTATTAGATGGGAGTGGGGTGTGAGTAAAGGTTATCAACTGTGTGGTGATGGATGGAAACCAAACTTTTGGTGGAGTGCACACAGTAAGTGTATACAGAAATTGAAATATAATGTTGTACATGTGAAACTTAAATAATGTTATAAATTAATGTCACCTCAATTTAAAGCAAATAAATAATTTAAAAAATTTTGTAAAAAGAAAGGCCGTTTTAGGTAATTAAGAGCACCTGAGGGAGATCCCCTTGGAAAGGACAAGGTGGATGTTGTTGCCCTTGAAACCATCTGCGTGCTTAAAAGCAGAGCGCTCAGGCCCCAAGCAGTAAGCAAGCTTCCTGAGAGGAGGATGTGGTGGAGCGGTCTCTGAGGCCCCCAGTGATTAAAGACAGTCTCACTGGACTTCAGGCTTTTGACCAGAGCAGAAATGAGTGGAAACGAGGACAGCGGTAAGTGCATGGTGGTTGGGTTGGGAGCCACGGACGTGGACTGAGACGGGGCTTCACCTGGACCCCCCAGTGGGGTGGGGCCAACGATGGACTCTGGGGCTTATGGATTCCTGATAGAGAGTGCCAGGCTTTGAGGGTGTGCGTACCCTTCCGGCAAGCAGCCTCGGGAAGGGGTGGTTAAGAGGGCAGCGGGGCCTGGGGTTCACAGCCTTGGATTTCAAGCCCCCCTTTCCCGTCCTACTGGTTTGAGTTAACCTCCTGCCTTTAATCCTCCTGTTTTGTCGCCTGTAAAGTGAGCCTAAGGGTGGAACCCTCCTCATTTGTTATTTTTGTTAGTTACTCAGTTGTGTCCAAGTCTTTGTGACCCCATGGATTGTAGCAACCAGGCTCCTCTGTCCATGGAACTCTCCAGGCAGGAATACTGGAGTGGGTTGCCATTCCCTTCTCCAGAGGATCTTCCAGATCCAGGCATTGAACCCAGGTCTCCTGCGTTGTAGGTAGATTCTTTCCCCTCCTAATAGAGCCACTGTGAGGATTAAATCAGGCGGTGTATACAAAGAACCCAGACAATAGCCTGGCTCAAGGCAGTACCCAGTCAGTGTAAACTGTGGTTGATAATGTTGTGGTTTCGAAGGGTCTGTGACCCCTCCCAAAATCTTACACCATTCGTACTCAGGCTGGGTATATTAGGGGATTGTGTTAA
This sequence comes from Cervus elaphus, assembly GCF_910594005.1. Classification (NCBI taxonomy): domain Eukaryota; kingdom Metazoa; phylum Chordata; class Mammalia; order Artiodactyla; family Cervidae; genus Cervus; species Cervus elaphus. The sequence goes on from NC_057815.1 coordinate 86,856,625, forward strand.
ATTCAACAGGCTATTATAAATTATGTCCTTATTCACTCAATCTGCAAATTGTGGATAACTCTCACCTCCTAGCAGCCAGGATTAAGTGAAAATAAAGCTGCATGTGGTTGGGGCTTCTGGGAAGTCACTAAGCTCTCTAATTAGGTAAGTGACCTGTGTTGAAAACGCTGGTCTAAGGTCATCTTATTTTGGTGCTTGCGCTTTCTCTTTTTTTCCTTGGCTAAGTTAGCTCTGCTTGCATCTCTTAAGAACTGTCTCTTCATTTTCTTCTAGTATAGTCTACCAAAGTTTAGCCAGTGTATGTGCCACATGGGTGTAGCTGTGTTCCAATAAACCTTTATTTACAAAAAGATGAACTGGGGGTACTTCCCTGGCTCAATGGTTAAGGCTTCACGCTTCCACTGCAGGGGTCATGGGTTCGATCCCTGCATGCTAAACAGTCAAAGGGGGAAAAAAAAAAAAAGATGAAATGGGGTCCTAGTCTATAACTATACTAAATTCTCTTGTAAAGCATCTGTTAATTCTTTTGTGTCTTCCAAGTAGACATTAGTAATCTGTGGATAGTGTTAACTCAAATTTCCTATTTTTAATTCTAATTCCTTTCTTTGCCTAATATTTTTGGCTGGGACCTCTGGTGAAATGTTAGGTATTTTACAGTGACCATGGGCAACCTTATCTCTTGTTTAGGATTTCAAACCCTTCTGTTCCTCAGCTAAGTTGGAGGCTGGCTTTTTGGCTGAGAGATGTCTTATGTTAAAGAGGTGGCCATTCATTGTATTAAGTTGTTTAAATCAAGAATGGGTGTCTAATTTTGTCAGACGTCTTTATAGCATCTGTAGATCAAGTGACTTTTATTCCCTTAAGATCTACTAATGAAAAGTTAATAGAAGTCATAGAATTGAACTTCCATTCTCAATATGACCCCACTTGGTTGAAAGGTTATTTTATTATGTTGATGGATTCTGCTTGCTAGGTGCTATTCAGTTTTAAGTATTGATAATCTAATCATTTGTCCATAGATTTGTCCGTAGTTCTTCATATAAAATTCATCAAGTCTAGATATCATTGTTTATTTGATTATGAAATGCAGATTTTCCTTTTCTCTAGTTTAATAGCACTGGGATAATATACTCCTTTATATGTATGAAAGAATTTCCTTATGAGACCCTCTGGGCCAGATATTCTTCAAGAGACCTAACTCTTTGATAATGTCTATGGAAACTGATTTGCTTAGATTTTATTTCTTATCTGGGACTATGAATAATTAACTACATTTTTAAATTAGATTATCCATTTTTTCCAGACTTAATCATATCCATTAGAATAGTGCAAAATAGTCTTTAGTTCATTTTAGTTTATTTCAGTGCACGTGCTTTCTCTCATTTTTCTTGACTAAGTTAGCGATGCTTGTCTCTCAAGAACCGTCGCTTTGTTTTTTTATACTATAAATTAATCATGCAAATATCCCTCTGCATAGTTGGGGCCTATTCCCATAGTGATCTTTACACTGGAAGGGCTCGCATTGGAGATAAACTTATTTAGCTATTTATAATCTAATAGAGCCTTAAATTGGGCTTCCCAGATGGCTCAGTGGTAAAGAAACTGCCTGTAATGCAGGAGACTTGGATCTGACCCCTGAGTTGGGAAGATCCCCTAGAGAAGGAAATGGCCACCGGCTCCAGTATTCTTGCCTGGGGAATCCCATGGACAGAGGAATCTGATGGACTATAGTCCATGGAGTTGCAGGATCAGACACAACTTAGTGACCAAACGGCAACAACAAAGCCTTAAATTAGCTATACCTGCATCTTAAAAACCTCCTTAAATATAGCAAAATTCATGAGTACACCTTGAGCTTTGACATATGGTTACAGCCATGTAAGCGTCACCCTATTAAGATATGTTCATATCATCTCCCCAGGAAGTTTCCTGCATCCCATTACAGTCAATTTCCCAACCTCCTCTCCAGGGAGCTACTGTTCTGACTTCTGTCATTACCAATTACTTTTAGTTGCCCCATAAGTAGAACTGTACGGTATGGACCTTGTCTGGTTTCTTTCTCTCAGTTGGCTTTAGCTTTTAAAGGTGAACCTATTTGCTCTGATTAGTAGTGTCTGTCCTCTTCCACTTCTCACTACTTGCTCTGATTAGAAGGTCCTCTGTAGTAAGTCCAGCCCCTCTAGTGGGAGAAATTGGTACTGCCGGTCGAAGCGGAGATGTGTGATGGCTACAAGATTCCAGATTGGGAGTTATTTCCTTTCAGTATGTTGAAAATAGCATGTCACTAACTTCAGGTTTCCGCTGTTGCTAATATCAGCTTTTGGTCTGTGATTCCTTTTAAGATAACTTTTTTTCTTGGCTGCTTTTGAAATGTTTCTTTGTCTTGTATTTTTTGTAGCTTCAAAAAGAAGCTATATATATATATATATATATATATATATATATATATATATAAAATTATATAATTTATCCTAATTTGCATTTTTTTTTACCTCCTTGGTGCCTGGTTATTTGGCACTGATGAAACATCCTGTTCAAATTGCTTCTCTCCCCATTTTCTCTTCCTTTGGGACTCCAAATGAGTATGTATATGTGTATGTGTGCTTTAGATTTTATATCTTTTATGTTTCTTCTGTGTCTTCATTCCACCTTCTAGAAAGTTTCTCCAGCCTCTCTTTCCAGGTCACTAACTTTCTCTTTAGTTGTATCTAATATGCCACTAAGCCTCTTCCACTGAGGCTTTAAATTTTCAGTGATTGTGTTTTAACAACAGGTGATCTAGAATCTCCTGTTTTCTTTAGATCTATCATTTTAACAACTTCTAATTTTTGCCAGGTTTTGGGCTTGGGTTTTCTCTCCTTGAACAGAAAGGCAATGTTTTCACAGGTGACTCCTAGCACCTCACGTCTAGCTGGTCTTCGCTGTCTCTGCTGGTTTTAGCTCATGCTGTTGATTCATGTGTCTAGATTTTCTGTGTGCTGGATGCTGTATTTGAAAAATCATCCTCTTGAGAAATCTAAAATCTCAGGCATACTGCTCCCAGAGCACTTGTTTTCTTCTGTCCAGGGACTTTGAGTCACCAACAGTACAAGATGACAGTACTGTTGGATGAAGTTAATCCAGCTTCAGAATTTGGGACTTCTAGGGCACATTATGTGATGTGAATATGCACAGAACCAGGCTGAAGTCTGTGCTAGGGCTGGTTTTATGCCAGTTCACTCTCTTCCCAGGAGTTCTGGGCTAACATCAGAGGGCTGAAGTGTAAATCTTGGTTTTACTATGGGACACTCGAAGTTCCTTGCCTTCACTGAGTTTCAATTTTACCTCTATTTGAGGTGAGTATCAGGATTCCCCGGTAGCTGACCTGGTAACGAATCCACCTGCAATGTGGGAGACCTGGATTTGATCCCTGGGTTGGGAAGAGCCTCTGGAGAAGGGAACAGCTACCCATTCCAGTATTCTGGCCTGAAGAATTCCATGGACTGCATAGTCATGGGGTTGCAAAGAGCCGGACACAAAGAGCAACTTTCTCACCTGATATGAGTCACTGATGCTCAGACAGGAGACAGAATTCTTCCAACATCCTACAGTTGGTGAGTGGTAACAGAATCTAGACTTCTCAAGGCTGCTTTTACCTGAGTTTTACAACTTGTATTTAGGGATCTATACTCCCGAAACACCTTGCTTCATGGGAAGACATAAAGAAGACTTGACAGTCTTTATCATTATATAGTAATTATTGTGTAGTAATCTTAATTACTACATTGAGAAGGAAGAATCTCAATTAGGTTAGGGTACTGAGAGACCAGGGATGGCTGGTGTGTGGCAAGGGGAAGGAAGGCCAGATGGCAGATCAAACTAGAAGGGCTTGTAGGGTACTAAAGAAAGAGGCAAAAGTATCCTGGTATAAATGGTATACCCATGTACTGGCATCCCAAATGAACAGGAGACTAGCTTGTTCCTAGTTCATTCCCCATATTCATTCCCTGTTCTTGGTTTTTACTGTTTAAGATCTGTCTTTCAGCTCTTATCAGAGGGCACCAGCTGGACTTGTTCTGAGATACTGCTTTTATAGAAGTCCCCTGTGTATGCTTTGGGAGGAAAATGGTTTAAAGCTGAGAAATATTGAAACCACGGGTGTAGCCAAGAAGACTTGAGAGTTTGTGTATCCCAACACTAGACAATTTAGGGCTGAGATTTAGGGACATGATGGCCTTCGTGGAACAATGTCAGTCACAATAGGCTTTTCTTATAGAAAAGGTAAGTCTTGGTGGAAGTCTGACTTCTTGGTTTTCCCTCAGCCTTGCTGCATACTCACTACCTTATCAGAAAATACATTTGCCAGGAAAATATACTTTCTGCAGTTACTTGCCTTGGCCTCTGCCTGAAGAGCTCTAATTGCAGCCAGTCTCCCTCCTCCAGTGGCTTGTTGGGCCACACTGACCTCCAGTTTCCTGCCCCAGCCTGATCCCTGTTTCCTGTGAACCTGAGGTCGATGACTGAGGGCTGGGTGGATGGAAGGACACTGAAGGCTACCCAAGTTCCTGGAGGACAGTGTGACCTTCTCACCCCCAGGGTTGAGAGCCCCATTGCAATGACCCTGTTACTTCTAGGGGATGGAGCTTTGGCCAGAGCAAAGCTTTTGCTTGTGAAACAAGTGTTAGTCCAGGAATAAGAAAAACTTGTTCAATTTCTATCTAAACATTATGTTTCTCATAGCGGTGAGAGAAGTTCTCTGTATCACTGATGAAAGGTTGGCTTCCTAAGTCAAGACTTGGTACCTGTTTGTCCCGTGGCTTCATCCAACTGTCACTCCATCTTCCATAGGTCACAGTCTCCAGTCATGGCCTATCTCTTCACTGAGTCAGCTACGTCCCTATGGCTGTGCCTCTCCTGCTAGTTACCTGTATGCCAGACACTGTGCTAAGGATGTAATGATGAAGGCTGACCCGGGCAGATACTGAACAAGTAACAAAATGAAGTGTCATTACAGAGAAGTATAGGTTGTTATGGGAATATCACAAGCAGACTAAAGATGGTTTAGAGAGGTTGGGCAGAGTAGTCCAGTATTTTGAAATGCTGGTCCCACAAACTGTAAAAGAAGTAAAAAGGTTTAGCATATGTGGAGGGGATATAATGTAGAAAAACTTAGAAGATGGCATTTGGTGGAAAGTGTGTAAGTCTAGATTCTTAGAAAAAGAGATTTCAGTGACTGAGGATATGAGGATTATTTTACAATGAATAAGAGGCAGTGGTCAGCCTCACATTTTCATATCTCCTGGCTTCTTAATGTCTGATTTTTTTTTTTTTTATTCTTTGAGGCTTTACAAAGGTGTACAAAGTCTTATCCAGCATTTAGACTTCTTTTTAGACAGAAGGTTGGGCTGAATAGAGGTTCAGAACGTATAGTCCTAGGAACTTTGTTAGAACTGCAATTACTCAGGCTCCACCCCAAAACCCCTGAAAGAAAGTCCAGTGATGAGGACTAGCATTGCGTCTTTACAAACCCTGTAAGTGATTCTGGTGGACTTTAAAATTCGAGAACCATGTATCTTGCCCATGGTTACTGGTGATGGATGTCCAAGGCAGCTGGCACTGTGAGCAGGTTGAAGGTGTTTATAAGAAGTGGTACAAAGTAGGAGGATGAAAGAACTGAGTTTTGAACATCTGGTATGACCAACTTGGGGGGAAAATGGAAAAATAAAAGGAATGATGTTCTAGAACAAGCCTTGGCAAACTTTTTCTGTAACAGGCCAGATAGTAGCCATATTAGGCCCTGTGAGCCAGGCGGTCTGTGTTACGACTATTCAACTCTGCTGTTAAGGTACAAAGGCAGACATAGATAACACACAAACAAGTGACCATGACTATGCTCCAATAAAACTTTATTTACAAAGGCAAATGGAAGGCTGGTTTGGTCCCTGGGCAGTAGTTTCCTTTCCCCTAGTCTAGCAGAATGATTTAGGCTTTTGGTTTGTTGTTTTTATTTTTGGTTTTTGTTTTTAGCAGCAGAATCCCTTTTCTTCCTTAGAGCTGTATAAAGCAGGAATCACTCTGATTGAAGAATGCATGGCCTACCTCTTCAATTTCTCCTTTTTCTTGAAGTGGACCCTAAGGTTCTTCCTAAGAATACATATTAACGACACTTAAGTCCAGTGCTCCAATGTCTGAGCTTGGGGCCACTTAGGCATTGCCCTTGAATGAGTAGATAGCCCTTCCTCAACCAGTTTGGACCTGTAACCAAGGTGCAGAGGTAGAAGGAACTGGTGGCCAGCCTGAGGTCACACCTGGGCCTGAGGTTCAGGAAGTCTCCTTTGCTGTAGTGCGTGGTCTCTCTCTGCAGGTTCCAGCCAGCCTGGTGAGGCCAGTGGGAACACCCAGGGCACGAGTGGCCCATCACATACCCCCCACACGCCCTGTGTCCCGATGAGGGACCAGGCCCTCAGATACCGCAGCATCCACACCCAGCTGATGGAGATGGTGCTGACCTTGCGACAGACTGTGGAGGATCACATCATGCAGCTGACAACCAGACCTCAGCAGCAGGACGGTCAGGCCATCAGGGAGCAGGAGGCTCTCCTGGGTCGCTTATTGTTCCAGATCATCAGTTTCCTGCCGGCTGGGGCTCAGAGCTTCCAGCCACCTTGCACATCCACGGACTCCAGAGGTGATGTTGGAGGTGGGCAGCCGGTCCAAACATCTAGGCAGACGGGCCAGATGTTCTACCAAGAGAGTGATTTTGAAAATACAGTAATCAGCTATGACCTGTCCAACCGTGGGATTGACATCTCTGCCTTATACGACTTGAGCTTCCGGGACTACGACACCTACCAAGGAAACAAATACCACAAGGACAAGAACACCTTGGTGAGGATGGGGGGATACACTCGAGGGCCCCCATCACTAGGATTTACTGAGTCCTGTGCCAAGAACTGTGCATTCTCAGTGATTTTTTTCCCCAGTCCCATGGAGTAGGTGCTATCGTCCCCTGAAGGTGAGGGGGTGGGCACAGGAAAGTTGACAAGCTGGGCCTGGTTTCCCCTCCTGTCCTAGCTCTTATCCACCGGGAATCACTGTGGTCACTATAGTAAGTGAACCTACCCTTGTGGAACTCAGTCTAGTAACAGATATCAATCAGTCATTGGGGAAACAGATGTGAAGAGTGTTCCCAAGAGCACTAAGGGGCTGCCTGCTTTGGGTGGTCAGGGAGGATGGTTTAAAGGTCGAATCAGTCAGTCAAGTGATGGGGGTAAGGTAGGGGTCCTCCAGGAACAGCATGGGTGAAAGCTTCAAGGTGAGAAGAGCTTGGAGTGATTGGGAAAAGAGGCCTGTGTGGCTTGAGGAGAGATGGTGAGGCTGTGACAGAGGTATGGATGGGATTGGGCCATTGTAAGATGTTGGGATGTTATCCCAATGGTGATGGGATCAAGAAAAGGCTTCCAGCAAGGGAGGGTCCCAACAGCTCTCCATTCAGAGGACAGAGGGCCACAGTAGCCTCACCTTTCGTTCTGTTTCCACCCAAGGGATGTGTGGCCAATGGCCATCTGCTTTTCTGGGGCTCAAATGAGTTGGGTATCCTGATCAGCCTCTGAGGGGCCATGCTTCTTCCAGGAACTTGAAGGGGCCCTTCCATGGAGGTGGAGATGGCAGGGGTGATATGGGCAGGGCCTGGGTAAGGAGCCAGGCTCTGGGGCCAATCAGGTGAGATGCTGCTCACCACCAAGATCATGTGGCTAGTGTAGTTTATTCAACCTTTCTGAGCTTTACTCTCTTTGAGCAGAGATCAGAGCATTTTCTCAGGAGTTGTGAGAATTAAGGCAATTGACATGAACCACTTAGTCTAATGTCTAGAATATAGGAGCTCAGTGAATGATGGCTGGTACATAATATAACTATTATTACTTATCTAGTGGGTTGGCCAAAAAGTTCATTCAGTTTTGAATAAAAATAAGACACTTTTCATTTTCACCGAGAACTTTATTGGAACAACATACTCATTAACTGAATGGTCTTTTTGGCCAACCCAATATATGGCTCTAAAAAGGGAAGTTTGCAAGCTGTAAGATTTGGGAGAATTTGTGGAAATTTTTCTAATATTAAGATTGTCAAACATGGATTTTATTTGCTTCATGAAGCAAGGAGACCTCCATTTGGGCTCATCCAGATGAGTAATTATGACCTGTTTAAAGGGGTCCATGGTGGGCAGGGCAAGAGGACTGACCTTCGATTCCATCTGTCTCCAGGGCTACATCAACCTTGGTACCAGTGAGAACAAGCTCTGTACTGATCTGCTGGCTGAGAGGGTAAGCCACGTTCCAGACTGTGCTGGGACCCACCTTCAGGCCCAGGTCCCCCAAGAATGGTCTTTTAGCACATGGTAGACACAGGAATAAGACTTAGGAGTTTGAGGAAGGGAGTGGGGAAATAGCTTCTAGAATAGCACATCTAACCTGCTGACTGGCCTTGCTGTGTTGGGAAGTTTTCTCCGGATGGGTATGTGGTGGGTAAGCTGCCAAGGGAGCGTCTAGATCAAATGTGGGGTTGGGGAGGTTGTCAGACACGTCCCAGGGGAGATCTAGTTGTATCATCTTTGACACGAAGACTGAAGCCTCTGTTCATCAGGGAGCATGTAGCATATAGGCCCATTTCCCTCTGGGAGGTTTGCCCTACACCCATGGGCATCCTAGGAGTAGGATGAAGCCTCTTGGGCATCCCTGGTCTGGCCGTGCTCACACTCTATTTGTCCACAGTTGAGTCAGAGTGACATGACCTACATTGATGAAGATCTACTGCAGTACTCTGATTGGAGAGGGCACCCATTGTAAGTAGCCCTGGACCTGGGGTCTTCTGGTCTACCGGCACCCATCCTCATCCAGGGAAAGACTTCCAGGGTCTCTGCTGGGTGCCTACCTATTTTGGGGGGTAATGACTTCTAGAAAATGCCTAGTGCAGACTATCATAGCAGGCAAGCTGGTGTGGTAGAAATAGCACTGCTCTATCATTCAAGAGACCCAAGTTTTTGTCCCTACTCTTCATGTCTGTGTCTCCTGGGGAGCTGAAAGCCTCAGTCCCCTGTTCACCCTGTAAGGACCCCGAGGTTGCACGCTTTGCTCTCATGAAAAGACTGAAGCCTAGGCTGTGGGGAAAGCCCAGGGCCAATCCTGGGAACCACCGGTCTGTCTGGGTCTGTCCACAGCCTGCGGAAAGAAGTGGCCCGGTTCCTGACCTTCTACTGTAAGACACCTGAATTCCTTGACCCAGAAAATGTGAGTCTCTTTCTAGCCTTCCTGACACCCTGGTGGAGGACCATATTCTTGGGGACCTCTGCATTTCCAGAAGAGCCCCTCAGAGTCAGGGCTGAGTGAAGGCCAGGGGGTCCTTGCTGAGGAGACTCCTTATGTCTGTCTGCCCAGCGAGGAGGGAGACGGGGGACCGATCCCTCTTACACGAGGATTGGTTTTCAGCTTCTGCCTTCTGTGTATCTTCTTCAGGTGGTTATTCTAAATGGCTGCTCTGCTGTCTTCTCTGCACTGGCCATGGTTCTGTGTGATCCAGGTGGTAAGTCAGCAGACTCTGCGCTCCCTCAGGGACATAGCCCCACGTGGGCAGGCGTGCATGGGCCCTGGGCCTTGAGGGAGTAGAGGGTCTTGACTGAAGACCTTTCTCCTGAAGTGCTGGGGTGCCTCCTGCACCGATTAGAGCATCTTCCTACTATTTCTGCAGGATTGAGGGATTTGAATTCCCATTTAATATGGGCATGTTACAGGCCTCCAGTCTGCCCCAGGAATGGTGACATCTGGAGCCAACTCTGTCTAGTATTAGTTGGACTTTTGGTCTCACCCCCATACAGAGAGCCCTAATCAATTGGCTTAGACAATACAGATGTTCTATCTCTTCAACACACAGCAGGTTGTGTGTCTGTGGAGTTTCCCAGGTGGTGCTAATGGTAAAGAACCCACCTGCCAGTACAGGAGACTTCAGAGACTTGGGTTCAATCCCTGGGTTGGGAAGATCCCCTGGAGAAGGAAATGGCAACCCACTCCAGTCTTCTTGTATGGAGAATTCCATGGACAGAGGAGCCTGGTGGGCTACAGTCCATGGGGTTGCACAGTTGGACATGACTGATTGACTGACACTTACACTTATGTATACAGAGCCTGTGCTGCGAAGCACTCACCCCCAAGTAGGAGGGATTACAGAGGAAACCTTCTCTGAGAGCTGCGTTGCTGCTGATCTGGGGGTCCTGCATGTTCTCACTGGGAGACTCTGACCTAACAGCGCTGTCTCTCTGCTTCCAGAGGCCTTTCTAGTCCCCACCCCCTTCTATGGGGGCTTCGCCTTTAGTACCCACCTGTATTCGAAAGTCAAGCTGATTCCTGTCCACCTGGAGAGTCAGGTCAGTGTGGGCCTCCTTCCCCTGCTCAACCGACCCAGGCAACGGGACAGTCTAGGCATTGCCAAGGTGGAGGTTGGTCTTGCTTTTCTCCCATATAAGTTATGGGAGAAGGATGGAGAAATTGGGCCAAAAGGGCACGTGGGACTAGTCCCTGGGTATGAAGGGAGAGGATTGTTCAGGGTTTCTAGGAATGAGGAATCCAGGCCTGGAAGCTTCCAGATAGGTGGTTCTCAGGCTGGGTCTGTCTTCCAGGTCACTGAAGCGAACGGCTATCCCTTCCAGCTCACTGTGGACAAGCTGGAGCAAGCCCTGCTCGGGGCTAAGATTGAGGTGAGGTGGGAACCGGGTCTTCAGGGTGGGCACTGCTGCTCCGGAAAGGGGCTGAATATGGAGACAGTGGGATAACTTGTTCACCAAGACAGTGTGGGCGCCTTCTTCAAAAGAGGCAGCATCCCAGGGCACATACCCCCAGGAGCCCTGAGCCCTGGGTGTGGCCCCCAGAGCTCCATCTTGTTCCCCTCTGCGGGCACCATGGTACTTGCTCCTCCAATTGCCCACCGAGGCCTTGATGAGGTGTCCGATCCTACTCGGCACCCTGGCCTTGACCTTCAGCAGAACTTGATGTAGAGGTGAAGGGTTTGTGTTCACTTGATTATGCTTGGTTCTTTTCAGGGGAAAAAGGTCAGAGGTCTTGTGCTAATCAACCCTCAGAATCCTCTGGGAGACGTCTACTCCCAAGACTCCATGATGGAATATCTGGAATTTGCCAAGAAGTATGACTTCCTCCCCCTTGAGATGAAGTCCATAAGAAGGGTTCCCATCACTCACAGTCAAGGAGTCAGAACCGGAAATAATACACCGTAAACACTCTCACTGCGTAGTGAGCTCTGCAGTTATGGGCAACTAACTGAAATGGACACGAAGGAAAAGGCAGCCACATGCTCCCTGCTTTAGACTTTGCCACTTCCTGTCCAGCCTTTGCCTGTGTGCACATACCCACCTGACAGTCATATCCCCCTGTTATTTCCCACCCCTCGTAGCATAAGCTCTTCCTGCATCCATTTCCCAAACTCCTTGGCTTGAGGTGCCGAGGAAGGTGAGTCTCTCTAGAATTTCCCGGCCCCTGTTTCTAAGAACATGTTAACATCAGTTATTAATATCTCTGAAGTCTGGAAATAGCCTTCTTAGGGAAGATGATCTTCCACGGTCAAGAAGAAACGTGTAGTCAAACTTCATAATGAATCCAGACCAGCTAATGGCAGCACGCGGGGACAAGAGGAAGAGTGCTGGGGTGCGCTCCATGCTAGCTCTAGCATGTGCTAGGGGAGGGATTAACTTTCTGTCTCAGAAACCAGTTTCTTCCTGTGAAATAGAGGTAACAGTACAGCTTCAGAACACTGCTGGGATAATAAAGGAGGAGAGGCAGGTGTGCACTTAGCCCACTTCATACCCCTATTTGAACCAGACCCTAGGTGGGAACTCTTTTACAAATTATTTATTTATTTATTTAATGCACCAGGTCTTAGTTGCAGTGCACAGGATCCAGTTTTCTGACCAGGGATTGAATCTGAGCCCCTTGCATTGGGAGCATGGAGTCTTAGCCACTGGACTGCCAGGAAGTCCTGGGAGCTCCTGACTAGACCAGAGGAGATGTCTCTGGGACACCCAGCCCCTACCACTAGTCTCTATTTGATGGTTGAAGTGTGGGATCGGATTTTCTGATGTATGTCCCTCAGGTCCTGTTCCTTTCTAGTACCCCCAAGTCAGGGTGGAAGTTCCCCTCCGGTGAAGGAGAGACCCCCCTTCTACCTTACCACACCTCTTGGAAAGTTTGAATGGGCTTCTGGGACCTTAGGAGTGTCTGATCTGTGTTCAGAGAAGCCTGACAAATGAAGTGTGTGTAACGATTAGAGACAGGCTAGATAATTGTTCTCTCTCACCCAACCTGCAGGTACAACCTCCACGTGATTGTAGATGAGATGTACATGCTGTCTGTATTTGATGAAGCCATCACATTCCACAGTGTTCTGAGCATGAAGAGGTGGGTTGGTCTCAGCGGGAGTTGGGAACGAGAACCATGAAGTTCCTGCTTTTGCAGGGTGAATCCATGGGCAGTAAACTCCTTTGGCTGAGAGCCAAGAACTGAGCTTAGAGCCTTCTGGAGTGTGAAAGTGAGCAAAGCCTCCTCTGTCCTCCAAAATGTCTTCTCTAAATGCCATTTTGTACAGGAGATAGCTTAAGAAGAAGGTAGAATGGTCAAAAGTCAAGGTGAAGCCCTACAGGGAGTCAGGGTAGGAAGTTCTTGATGAGCAGTGCACAGGGAAAGAAGAGAAATAGAGGAGAACTTTCTTAAGGGTTGGTATTTGGCCCTAGGATAGGATCCAGCAGGCAAAGCAAGAGAAGAGCATGCCTGGTGGAAGGAGCAGCTTCATCAAAGGTGGGGCAGAAAGAAATAGGTGAACACATTTCAGAAATGTTTGGAAAGTCTAGAAATGGTGGTCCACTTGTATGAGGCGCCAACTGCCAAGAAGGTGGCTTTGGACTCGCTGTAGGAAGACCCCGAGCCGGGCTGCGAGTCCTTGACTATGTTCAGTGGGCACTTGAGAGCTCTCCCATCTAATGCCACAAGGATACCTTTTGTTGACTTCCTGGCTTAACTGGGGCAACTGTGTCTTGAACTTTGGGTCCCCAGGTTCTTCTGTCTAGGAAGGCCTTCAAGGCCACTTTCATCTTCCCTTCATAGACTGCATGTCATCATCCTTCAAGTATTTCTCCATCATCTTGACTGTATGCTTTCCTTTCCAGTTTGCCTGACCCCAACAAGACCCACGTGATCTGGGGCACTAGTAAGGTGAGCCCCAGCTGCCTGTCCTTGGGTAGGGAAGGAAGTGGAGCCAGGAGCAGAAGGCAGACTAACTGGGTATTCCCTTCCCTTCTCTTCCTCTAGGATTTCTGCATCTCTGGCTTCCGCTTTGGCGCTCTGTATACCCACAACAGAGAGGTGGCCTCTGCCATGAGCTCCTTTGGCTACCTCCACAGCATCTCTGGCATCGCCCAGTACAAGCTGCGTCAGCTGCTTCAGGACAGAGGTACTGAGCCCCATCCCAGGCTGGACCTCATGGCCACCGGGAGTTTCTGGGTCTGCATGGGCCTCTGACATGCCTTCAGTACACTGAGACCCTGTTCACTGTGTTGGGTTTAACAGTGGTAGGACAGGACATTTATAGGAGGGCAGATGCAGTCGGGTACAGAAAGAAGATGGAGGTGCGGGTCTAAAATACTGACCATCTGGTAGCTTGTGCTCTGTCTGGAAAAGGGATAGTCAATTGTACTCTAGGACTTGAAGGTGGGAATTTCAGAGATTGGTCTTTATGTGAAGGTCAATTTTTCCTCCCGTTCAGGTGGTGCAGTTGGTGAAGAATTTGCCTGCCAACGAAGGAGATGCAGGTTGGATTTCTGTGTCTGGAAGATCCCCTGGAGGAAGAAATAGCAACTCACTCCTGTATTCTTGCCTGGAAAATTCCATGGACAGAGGAGCATGGTGGGCTACAGTCCATGGGGTCACAAAGAGCTGGATACGACTGAACACTGAGCACAAACCTGGCTTACTTCAGGCAAAGATTACCAAAGAACACCCTGACTCTTCAAATATGATTTAACTTCATCTTCCAGGGTGGCCAAAGGAGAGGCTGTTTGGGCAAGCTGGTGCTGCTACATCTATGGCACCTGAATTTACCTTCCCTCTTGGATCTTAAGTGAATGCTGGCTTCAGAGGGAATTTCCCACTTTTAATGCCATGGTTCAAACTTAGATAAGGGCTCCTTTTTTAAAATTTCCTGTCATAGAGCAGATGCCAGGCCCAGGGATTTAAATTGAGAGCAGGAATACATGAAAAAAAAAAGTTATCACATAATCTGGTTTAGAAAACAATCTGCTTTCAGTTTAGGGTGGAGAAAATAGTAGATAGGAGAAATCCAACTGGATGCCTCCCTGCATGGTGCCAAGCCCTCTGATCTTTGGTAGAAACCAGATTCCCAGCTTCTTGAACCCTGGTTCTCAATCTTGGATGCACATGAGAATTACCTGGAGAGTTTAAATACCAATTTGTAGGGAATTTAGTCATTCAGTCATGTCCAGCTTTTTGCGACCCCATGGATTGTAGCCTGCCAGGCTTCTCTGCCCATGGATTTTCCAGGCAAGGATACTGGAGTGGGTTACTCTTTACTTCTCCAGGGGATCTTTCCAACCCAGGGATCGAACCCTAGGTCTCCTGCATTGCAGACAGGTGCTTTACCATCTGAGCTGCTAGGGAAGCCCAATATGTAGGCTGCATCCACAAAGATTCTGAGTTAGATGTCTGGGGATATAACCTGGTCCATTAGGCCTTTTAAAAGCTCCCCAGGTGGTTCTAAAGTGCTTGCAGTGCTGAAAATGGTTGTGCTAGGATCATCCCCAAGCATAATGAGGTTCTTCACAGTCCATTTGTTAGCTCCCTCACCTTCTGCTTTAGGCCCTATGAGTAGCAGCTACTTGCCCGGTTGAAAACAGCAGTATCAACCCCATTTAGGGGATGCCTCAACTTCTTGCCTCAAGGGTGTAAATTCAAACATAACTTTACTACACAACTATTGAGAAGCCTAGTGTCCCCAACTCGGACTATGGAAGTGGTGTCATGGGTGGTGGTGTTTAGTTGCTAATTGTGTCCGGCTCTTTGTGACCCCATGGACTGTAGCCCGCCAGGCTCCTCTGCCCATGGGATTCTCCAGGCAAGAATACTGGAGTGGGTAGCCATTCCATTCTCCAGGGCATCTTCCCTACCCAGGAAACAAACCCACGCCTCCTGCATTGGCAGGCGGGTTCTTTACCACTGATCCACCAGGGAAGCCCATGTGTTGGGTATGATAAGCTCAAATACGATACAGTCAGGGTTGGATAGAATCAGCAGGCATGAAGCCCAGGGAGGGAGCATTTGGTCAGGAGCCCTCTGGCAGATCTCAGCCCTGAAATATGTAACAGCTCTCTTCCTCCATCCACTCAGAATGGATTGACAATATATACCTGCCCAGTTATCACTTGCAGCTGCAGGAGGCTCACAGGTATGTCACTCACAAGCTGAAGGCATTCAAGGTCCCTTTCCTCAATCGTGGCTCCGGCCTCTATGTCTGGATCAACTTGAAACAGGTGAGCTCTGGGAGTGAAGATGGGCGTTAAAGGGCAGATTTGCCGGCTGGGTCTTGAGCTTAGCTCTGTCCGTCTCTCCTCCCCAGTACTTGGACCCATGCACGTTTGAGGAAGAGCTGCTCCTCCATCGCCGCTTCCTGGACCACAAGCTGATCTTGTCCCCGGGCAAGACCTTCATGTGTAAGGAGCCTGGCTGGTTCCGTCTCATCTTTGCAGCCAGGCCCCACCTGCTAAGAATCGGTGAGTGGAGCTGACCTGCCAGTCCTGGCATCCTTCACAGATGCCCCAGCCACTCCTCTGTAACCTAATAGTGGAGTCGTCCCTTATTCACCTTTAGCAGCCTATATAGCTCCAGTTCTTCTAGGCCCTCTGTTTCGCGACTTTCATACCTTTAAGTGAAAGTCGCTCAGTCATGTCCGATTCTTTGCGACCCCATGCACTGTAGTCCATGGAATTCTCCAGGCCAGAATACTGGAGTGGGTAGCCTTTCCCTTCTCCAGGGGTTCTTCCCAACCCAGGGATTGAACCCAGGTCCCCCACATTGCAAACAGATTATTTACCAGAAGGGAAGCCCATATCTTTAAGCTCCTTTGCAAACAAGGAACTGTTAGGCACTTGAAGTATATTATGCTTTTGGTGTGTCGGGTCTGTGTCTGTCATTGAAGAGGCACTGGGACTGTGAGCTACCCAGAAATGGAGCTCTGCCCATGCAGAGCTTGCTGGCTACTAGGTGAGATAGATGGGGTGTGACCTAGAAGGCCCTGTATGCTATACTGCGGAGTTGGGATTCTCCTCTGAAGGTTACAGAAACTGACATTCATTTTATCTATTGCATCTCAACACATGCAGGTCACTGTTCTACCTGCTGGGAACATAGCAATGAATATTTATGTTATGTATCTTCTGGGTTAATGTAGAAAATAGACTGAGTGAAAGGCCACGAGAGGCAGACAGAAAATAATGGGGCCAAGGCTAGAAGCTAGGTGACAGGATTTGATCTTGAGTCATGAAGGTAATCTGGCAGGCAGGGGCTGTGACAGTGAAGACAAAAAGAGCCACAGGGAATGTGGCAGGAAGACTTGGAAATCTATCCCCCAAAAGGGAAGGCTCAAGTTCAGCATCCCTGAACCAAAGGTTCTGTGGTGGTCTGCTAGGACCTGCAAGTACCAGGGGCCCATGTGCACACCCCTAAGTATTTCTCTGTCTCCATTTGGACCCTCTAGCCATGCGTCGGTTCCAGCAGGTGCTAGTGGAGCAGGAGCAGGAGCGTAGAGTGAAGCAGCTGGAGGATGCAATGAAGGAGGAAGTGTCTGCCTCCCAGCCAGAGACTCCAGCCAGCCCCGCCCTCAGGAAGTCCTGATGTCAGCCTCGGATCTGGAAGGCTGGGTGCTAGCCTGGAGCTGTGACCAAACAAACAGTGGGCTCCTCCAGGCATGAGTGGGTTTGACCTCACCATCAGCCCCCTTAAGCATCTGTCATTCTGGAAGCTTTACATCTTCTTAGTCTCTATGAGCCATTGCGTGTGTGCAAAATGTTTTTATGGGGATTCTGGTGAGAAAGCCTGGTGGAGGAATAAAGTGAGCTCTCTGGGTCCCTGTTTGGGTGGGTTAGTTTTTATATTCTGTATCTAATAAACTCCACATTCTTTAAATTGCAGGCCTGTTTTATTTCACATTCTTCATATGACCTTTTGGGAGCTAGATGATTTTTAAGCTTAATTTTTAATTAAATTTAAATTAAATATTAAATTCAGTTTTGAAATAGTAAAGCAGGTAAAGCAGGTTATATGTGAAGAATACTTTCTAGGACAGGCCAGAAAGGAAGGGAAACCATGATCCCTAATTGGCAGAGCATTTTCTAGGTGTTGGATGCTGTGTCCCATAGGATCCTTACCCGATCACACCCACCTTACACATGTGTGGCTACGTGGCTGGTTGAGAGTATAGTTTCAAATGTTTCTGGTTCCAAATGTGAGTTCTTTCCATTTTTGCCTTTTTGAAAGGCTTTTAAAATGAATCTCTGGTGACAAGTCTGAAGCCTTCCATTTTCATGTCTAGGGTTTCTAGCTCTTCAAATCATACCTCCTGAGCATTTCTCTGCAAAGCCTTTGCACATCTGAGGTTTAGTCTAAGCATCAGAGCAGTAAAATGGGCAGAGTGGGGACTACCACCATTTTATAGATGTTGGAAGAATTATTAGCAGCCACTGATGGCTTTGATCAGTCACTTGGGTTTGGGATCATCCTCACTCTCTTGGGCAGCTTTGCAGCCCACCAACAAATCCTGATTCTTCAAGACTTTTTGACACAAGGCAAGTTTCTTTAGAAATAAACTTGACTAGTAGACACAGGAAAAGAATTCATTGGCTGCATGAGGGGATTCATGGGACCAGAAGAGATGATTTTCCTTCTTTTCAATATTTATGTCTCTTATTTTTCTGTTCTAATTTCATGGCCTAGACCTCAAGAACAGAGTTAAATAAAATAGTAAGAACATACTTGCCTTGTTCTCAATCTTAACAGGATTGAGTTTGGTCTCTCATTCCTAAGTATAATGTTACTGGAAATATTTTTCATACTGCCATTACCAGATAGAAGAATTTCCTTCAATTCCTAGTTTGATGAAAGTGTTACCATAAATGTGGGTTCAGTTTTTACCAGATGTTTTTGCCTATACCTCTAGAGATAATTCTTAGTTATTCATGTGATAAAATTATATTGATTAAAAAATGTTACAGCAATATCATACTCCTGCAATAGCCCCATAGAGTCATGATGCATCACCTTTCATATATCATTGGATTTGGCTTGATATTAGATGTAAAATTCTTATTTTCATGAAGGATATTGTGTTATAATTTTCTTTCTTGATATTTAAATGAATTTTTTGATCAGTTAATCTAAATGTTTATCAATTGTATTAATATTTTCCAAGACCCAACTTTTAGTTTCATTGATTTCTTTTTTTCCCCTATACGTTTCTCTTCTGTTTCATTTCTACTCTTTATTTCCTTTTCTTAACTTTGGGTTCAATTTGTTCTTTTTCTAGCTTTTTAGGAGGGAAGATTAGACCAAATGTTTTAAGCTATTTTTTCTAAATGTAAGCATTTAAGGTTATTGATTTCTTTCCAAGCACTGCTTTAGCAACATCTCATAAATTTTGATAAGCTGGGTTCTTATGATCATTCAATTTTCTACTTTTCCTTGTGATTTCTTCAGTTTTGTCGCTCAGTTGTATCCAACTCTATAATTTATTTAGTAAATATTTACTTTCCAAATATTTGGGGTCTTTCAGCTATCTTTGTTAATGATTTTTAGTTTAAGTTCCTTTGTGATTAGAGAACAGAAACTACAATTTCAGTCCTTTGAAACGGAGACATTTTAGGGCCAAGTATATAGGGGCTTTCACCCATGGTGGCTCAATGGTAGAGTCCGCCTGTAATGCATGAGACTTGGGCTTGATCCCTGGGTTGGGAAGATCCCCAGGAGAAGGGAATGGCAACCCACTCCAGTATTCTTGCCTGGAGAATCCCAAGGATTGAGGAGCCTGGTGGGCTAGTCTATGGTGTCACAAAGAGTTGTGTATATATATATATGTATATATACACACACTGTATTGACGGGTCCTGCTTTTTTGTTTTTTTTTTTTTTCATGGGAAAAGGAGACTTTTACTATTCAAGGCTCTGCACTGGCCCGGGTCCTGGGTCTAGGTCATTTCCAAAGTCCCAGAATGTACAGGGGATGGACCGGGAGGCCTGGCGTGCTGCAGTCCATGGGGTTGCAAAGAGTCGGTCACGATTAAGCAACTGAACTCAAGGTAAAAAGTTCAACAAGTGTTCTGTAGCAGGAAAGGAGGAGGAGAAAAGACAAACTCAGGTCAGAAGCGCTTTCAGTAGAAGGATGTTTTAAGGATGCACACGCCTTAATCCGAAAAGGCTTTTCCATAGGTCCCAATCAGGCACACATTTGCCCGGTAACCCTGGTAACTGCCTTAAAATGGGTAAGCTAAGGCCTGGCGGCAGAGGGAGGCGCCCGCGTGTGTCGGGGCGGGGAGACCCGGCCGGGAACGCGGTCAGCGCGCCACGGTGGCAGCTGGCGGCCCGCCCCTTCCTGGACCGGCTCAGGCCGCGGGCCGCCTGCCCTTCCCCGGCTTCCCGTCCGGCTTGGGCGGCCAAAGGTGGGAGTCGGTCTCAGGGAGACAGGCTCTGGGGGGCCCCAGCCTCGCGGTGTGGCCCCTCGTGTGCCTGGGCCCGGGTGCGCCGCGCGCGCAGCGGCGGAAGACGCGTCCGGGCGAGGACTCGGACAGAGACCGCGCGTCCCCGGAGTCTCGGGTGCCGGTGCCTCCAGCTCCGCCAAGGAGGTGCGATCCCCGCTTTGCAGAGCAGGGGGGGCCCGCGGGGGCTCGGGCTCGAGGTCTCTCTGCACAAGTCCCGGCCCTTCCGTCTCGCAGCCCTCGGCTCCAATTCTCACTTCCTCCCGGAGACCAGGAGCTGGCTCTTCCCGCGGGCGCTTGCTGTCCTGCAGGGGCCTTGCGCTCTGCCACCCGCCCTAGCCGCGAGATCCTCTCGCGGATCTCGGAGGCCGGCCACGTGGGTGTCCGGCTCTGAACTCTCCGCCGTCCAAGGCTGCGGGGAGGGGGATTAAGGGGGATGGGGTGGGGGGTCGTGAACCGATTTAAGGCTCTGGAGGCCCAGTCAGTTGGGGGAGGACCTAGAAATGACTTCATGGAGCAAAATTTAACCCGGGCAGCCCCGCTGTGTTTCTGAGCCGCTGATTGGTCCCCCGTCATCGGGTGTTGTGAGGCTTGGGCATCAGGACTAGGGAAATTGGCAGGGAGTTTTATAATAACAATAAATATAAACATAATTTACTGAACTTCGGCCATGAGTCAGGATTTGTCCTAGGCCATTTACACTAACTCATGTTTATGTCCTCACCAGGGCTACCCTATGAGATAGTTACGGTTACACCCACTTTGCCCGAGAGGACACTGGCTTAGAAAGTGGAGTTCACATCAGAGCTCAGGATCAGACCAGCCTCTTCCTGAGGCCAGAGTTGCCCCACTTTGGGAGTGAAGATGGAATTCTAGGCGCTGCCTTGGGTCCCTGCACTTGCAGAGACCCCCATTTCCGTCCTCTCAGGCCTCATCCATTGTCTGCTCCAAGTCACCAAGTAATCTCATCCTATCCTTTACTCCTCTTCACATCAGTCACCGCAAGACCCATGGACTCCAGGCCCTTTCTGCTCTAAGTCAGAAAATTTTAACTTTTTTTTTTTTTAGTTGAGATCAGCAAGAAGGGAAAAAAGAAGCTGGTGACACTTTAGTCTGCAGAATCAAAGACTTCTCCCAAAGTAAAGCAAGCAGAAGCGGCCATTAGTTAAAGTTGTAGACAGTAACACATAAACCCTCTGCCTGTAAATCCTTAGTAGTGTTGATGCCTTGAAGCGATTGCACACATGGTTACAACTAGTAGGGGACACAGGAAGTGATAACTATATAAACTTAAAGGAAGGGGAGGTAGAGAAGGGGGAGGGCCCCATGACCCCCAGTTCATTTTTTTAAAGATTTTTTGTATTTGATGTGGACCACTTTTTAAGTCTTTATTGAACTTGTTATATTATTATTTTTTGTTAAAGTTTTGGTTTCTTAAACCACACGGCATGTGGAATCTTAGCCCCCCCCCCTCACCTCCCTGCTCTGGAAAGTGAAGTCTTCACTGCTGGACCTCCAGGGAAGTCCCCCCAGTTCATTTTTGATGCTTGGTGCTATGGAAGGTCCTTGATCAGATCAGAGATTGAATGCTTTTGTTTTTCTGCAGATGTCCACCCTCCCTCAGAAGGAATCCAGGATGACTACCGCCTGTCCAGGTTCAGACTCCATACAGGGCCTGCCCGGTAACAAGGGAGATGGTCTGGAAAGAGAATGCTCCAGAAAACCAGACCAGAAGCCACTGAAGTTCTATGGGGTGGGTGACCCCACTGCCATGTTCTCCTCCGGCAGCCCCTACCTGTCCTCTAGAGGAAGCGTCATTAAATGGTTCTGGGATTCAGCTGAGGAGGGCTACAGGACCTACCACATGGACGAATATGATGAGGATAAGAACCCTAGTGTGAGTGATGCCCCCCTCCCCACTGGGACCCAAGACAGAACTGGGGAAGGGTACACCACCTTGAACGATAAGGCAACACCCAGCTTGCTCTTGTCAGGTTAGAGTTATGGACTTCTGACTTCCAACGGGGTTTGCAGTGTTGCTTAGAGAGGTCCCAAAATATTACCTGAATCAGAAAATGGTCCACTTATAATTAAGGGAAACTTGATTTGTGGGGGAGGAATTAAAAAACCATGGCATGCTCTTATATGGCTTCTGATCCACAGCCCAACTATTCAGCTTTAGAGCTGGGACAGAACTAGGGTTCAAGCTGAAACTGTTTCACTTTCAAGTTGTATATTCTTGAGCTAACTACTTAAAGTCTTTGAACGTCAGTTCATCTCTATATTGGGGTAATAATACCTGCTATATTCTGTACTGTCACAACTAAATGTTATCAGGTATATCAATTATTAGCACAGTGCTTCACTTTGAGCATTCAATAAGTGGTAGTTGCTATTATTACTAATGTATTATTATAACAACACAATAATTGCATATTATAATAACACATTATTAATTATAATTTAATTATTATTAATTATAATAATAGATATAATTAATGATCACTAGTAATAATTTATAACAATAAAATCATACTATTATAATAAAATTATTATAACAATTATAATAAATTATAATAAAATTATTATAACAATATTAATATAATTTATTATAGTATAATTTATAATGTTATTATTTAATATAACATGTATAATATTACATATAATATAACATATGATATAATGTATTAATATATAATATATAATATAATGTATATATATTTATAGTATATATATTGCTATACAATATATATAATATTATTACTGCTTATATATAATATAATATCTATAGTATACTATATAATGTATATATAATATATATTATATATAACACATATAACATAATATATATAATATAATATATTCTAATGTATATTATATATTACATAATTTTATATATTATATATTAATAATTCATATATTATATTATAAATATCATATAATTATATAATATATAATACAATATATAATATAATATATAATATTAATATATATAAAATTTATATTATATATTATATATATACTAGTAATACCTAGTAATATAATATATAATATATACCTAGTAATATATATATATTATACATATATACATATAGTATATATGTATACACTAGCATACATGTATACATATACATGTGTATAGATACAGTATATATATATGCTAATATTGGTTACCTCTTGCTGTGTAACAATGTGTTTCAGATCTTAGCAGTTTAAAAGAAACAGTTCACAGTTTCTGGAATTCAGGAATCAGGGTGGTGCTTCAGGCTGAAGATCTGGGAAGTTGCAATGAAGCTGGGGCTGTGGTCTCATCTGTAGACTTGGTGGGGCAGGGAAATCGTCCATTTCCAGGCTCACTCACATGATTACAGAGTGGGCAGGAGGACAATCCCTTTCCAAGCTCACTCACATGGGTATCGGCAGGCCTCGGTTCCTCCCCACGTGGTCTTCTCCATGGGGCTGCTTCGTGACACAGCGGCTGGCTTTCCCTGGGGCAAGCGACCCACGAGAGGAAGAGAGAATGAGAGGTCAGGAGTGCCCAAGATGGGAGCCACAGACTCTTTGTAACCTAGTCTGGGAAGTGACATCCCGTCACGTCTGCATGTTCTGTTCATTAGAAGCAGGTCACTCGGTCTACCCACACTCAAGGAGAAGGGATTATGCAAGGCCCTGCACACCAGGAGGTAGGGGTCACTGAGGGCCATCTTGGGGGCTGCCTGTCACAGGGAGTGAGCTTTGTAGGTATCTGGGGGAAAAGCATTCCAGGCAGAGGGAACAGCCAGTGCAAAGTCCCCAGAGCAGTTCAAGGGACAGCAGAGGGGCTTACTGGCTGGAGGCTGGCATGAGGTCAGAGAGGAAATGGGGGCAGGGGTGATACTAGAGCTGTAGGGTCTCATGGGACATGGTGAGGCTTCTGATTTTAGACTAAATGGGATGGAACGGGTTCAAAGGAAGAGCAATGGGATCTGATTTTTCTTTTAAAAAGATGGCTTAGACTCAGACTGCAGTATGGAGGTTCAGCTCGGGCAGAATGGGGATGAGGGAATGATCAGGAAAGGAAGGAGGGAAGCTATTGCAATAATGTAGACAAGAGAGACTGGTGGCTTGGGCCAGGGTCTTAGCAGTGGAGGAGAACTGCTTGGACTGTGCCTGCATCTGCAGGCACAGGTGACAGGATTCGGTCATGGATTGGTTGTGGGGAAGATCCTATAGGTTTGTTCCCCAGGGCGTGAAGAAGCACTGCCTTTTGGTTTTCATAACCTGAGCCCACTGAAGCTCTACTTTTTCATTCTCCCTCCTTCCCCATCCCCTCTAATAACTTAGGGGTCAGGAATTAGCTGTGCTTGAGTCTTTTCAGGGACTCTATAAGGGGCAACTCGAGCTGCACCTGCCCTCCTCCTTGTCCTATGAAAACAGTGCCTTACATGTTTGGAATCTGGATGCTGTATAATGTGGCATGGGTCCCCACCCCAGGGAGAATTTCCACCAGCCCAGGGCCTCTTCTTATTGTATATTCACCCTCTTCCTGTTCCTGCCAGAGCACTAGTTTATTGTGAACACATTCTCTCATCTTGTGAACTGAGCCTCGTGAGAGATTCAGTGTGTGTCTTGGGCATGTGGTGTCTTCAGGGACCTGCCCATCTTGTAGGGGAGACAAAGCCTGTACATCAGTCTTTGTGACCTGGGGTGGAAGCTGACCAGTGATCTCAAGGGGGACAGCTAAAGCGCTTTGGGGTCCCGAAGTAGAAAAGATCCCCATGCGGGTGGGATTTTAAGGAGGGCTTCCTGGAGGAGAAGGCATTTGCACAGAGCTTCAGAAATGGGGAGATACGATCAGGGAACCCTACGGAGGGCAGCGCTTGAGCAAAGACCGGGTGGGGTGGTGGGAAGGTCGAGGTTGCAGAGCTCCACTTCGCTGCCTCGTGCGCTCCTGGAGCCTTCTGCTGGCACCCTCTGCTGTGCTTACGTGGCTCTGTATGTCTCACCTCCAGGGCATCATTAACTTGGGCACCAGTGAGAACAAACTCTGCTTTGACCTGCTGTCCAGACGGGTAAGTCCCAGTGCACCTCTGAGTGGCATCCCCAGCTCCGAGGGGCTGCCTTCCCTGGGATTCCCTCCAGGGGAATACTCCCCCCGGAGAGCTGGCTGCTTGCCTCGGTTGCCCTGGCCTTAGAGTCAGGAGGCCCCACTCTGCCCTGGGGACCACGTTCTCTGCCATCTGGGGCGAGTTACTTCCTGACTCTGATTCTGCTGCTTCTCCGCTTCTGGCTGCTTCCCGCCTCAGCCCCTCCTGCTGGCTGGGTCTCTGCTCTCAGGCGGAGACACTCAGTGATGTGTGGTCAGTATTTAACAACTGGCTCTGGGGCAGGAGAAGTCCTGATCTGTAGCTTTTGCGGAGTCCCATAGTGTACATACCCCACTGTGGCTGATTCAGGGTCGTGCGTGCTATCACTGCACGCAGAACTGGGAAGAGAGGTGCAGGGCACATCACGTGGTCCCACCTCACAGACAACCTGGATGTAAAGAACCCCCGGAGCTCAGATGAGAGCGAAATGGAATAATGTCGACCATAAGCAGTATTGTTTGAGTACCTTTTCCCTTTGTTTTTACTATGATTTGATTTACTATGATTTTTACTTATGTTTTTACTATGACTGACTTACATAATTTCTAGGTAGTTTATATAATTTCATTTTTGAAAACGACTGGTTTTTAGCACACTTTGAAAAATTGCTGAAAATGTAATAATCAGATTATTTTATTTGTTTAAGTTGAAGTGTAATTGCTATACAGTATTATTTAAGTTATAGGTATATAACAGTGACGCACAATTTTTTTAATATTTAAAAAAATTTTTAATTTCATTTTAATATTAAGAAAATTTTTAAAGATTATGCTCCATCTATAGCTACTATAAAATATTGACTATATTCCCCATATTGTACAGTATATCCTTGTAGCGTATTTTATACCTAGTAGTTTGGACCTCTTAATCCCTTACCCTTATTTTGCCTCTTCCCCTTTCCCTCCCTGCCCACTCACGTATAGACAGAATAATCAGATTTCTTGAGCTAGTGAGAGCCATCTCTAGCAAACGATTGGAACTACCTGTCTCTCAAGGCCTAGGAGTCAGAGTCTGGGGCTATGGAGAGAGCGAACTTAACCCAAAGGAACATGTTTCCAAAGGGGAACATCTGAGCCATGATAGGAGAGGGGTATAGGGAGTGGACCTGAAAAGCCTGTTCTACCCAAAGATATCTCCTCACTCTAAGGCAGCTCAGCGCCATCCAGGATAAATAAAATGTGAGCCACATATACAATTAAAATTTTTCTGTTAAACAAGTATAAAGAAACTGGTAACATTCATTTTCACCATATATTTTATGCAGCCCAATATATCTAAGATGTGGCCATTTCAACATGTAATCAATATAAAAATTATTAATGAGATATTTTACATGTCGCTATTGTTGTTGTTTAGTCGCTAAGTTGTATCTGACTCTTTTGCAACCCCATGGACTGTAGCCTGCCAGGCTCCTCTGTCCCTGGGATTCCCCAGGCAAGAACACTGGAGCGGGTTGCCATTTCCTTCTCCAGGGAACCTTCCCGACCCAGGGTTCGAGCTCGAACATTGGCAGGCGGGTCGTTTACCATGGAGACACCTGGGTAGCCCCATATTTTACATACTTACTTCATAGAAGTCTTCAGAATCCAGTGTCTCAGTTCAGGAGAGCCGCACGTAAGGAGCCAGGAGCCACAGTGGCCAGCGGCCTCTGTATTGGACAGCATGGCTCTCAGGAAAGAGGGAGAAAGGGCAGAGGGTGGCCTTATGGACACATGGCTGATTCCCTCTGTCCCTTTTTGTTCCACCTCCCATGACTCCTGCCTTTCTTGACTTTGTGGGCATGATGCCGTGGGAGTCCCTAACCCAGCACTGGGGCAGTGGAGGTGATCTGCAAATGGCTGCATTTTCCAAAGTGTGAGGTTGAGCTGAGGCTGCAGGAGGGCAGTGGCCTGAGTCCCTCCAGGACTCAGAACCAAGACCAAAACTGGGCACCCAGTTCTGGGGCCTTTTCGGTCACCCCACAGAGGAACGGAGGATTGAGGTCTCCTCCACTGCCTCCGCAAATCCACCCTCTGGTTTTGTCAGGTGGCGTATTGTATAAAGAGCACTGGACTAGGGGTCAGAAATTCTGTTTCGTCTCAGCTCTGCCACTTGCTAGTACTGTCCCATTGCCTAGCCACCTGACTTTTTTGGCCACGCTGCATGACTTGTAAGATCTTAGTTTCCCAATCAGGGATGGAATTTTGTGCCTGCTGCAGTGAAAGCCAGGAGTCCTAACCACTGGACTGCCAGGGAATTCCCACAGCTGACATTTTTAAGCCTCAGTTTCCTCATCTGCAAGATGGGCGTGAGAATGCTATCCCTGGGCTGCCCCCGTCCTGGCTTCTCTGATGAGCAGCCCTTGGATTGAGAAGCCCTGGTGCTGTGTGGATAGGGGTGCCCATGAGGTGTGCGGCGCTTAATCCTGCTCTCCCCTCTCTGTCCCCAGCTGAGTCAGAGCGACATGCTGCAGGTGGAGCCGTCCCTGTTGCAGTACCCCGACTGGAGGGGACATCTGTTGTAAGTAGGACCTGTGGGCCAGTGGTTCTCACCTTCAGGGCGGTTTTGCTTCCCAGGAGACATGTGGCAACATCCGGAAACATTTTTGGTTGTTGTAACTTGGGGGAGGGGGTGCCGCTGACTTTTACTGCGTAGAGGTCAGAGATGCTGCTAGACTTCCTACGATGCCTGCCCCCATGGCAAGGAATGATCTGGCCCCAAACATCAACATTGTTGGGTTGAGAAAGCCTGCCCTGAGCTGAGGCCTGGTCCAGGAGAGTGGGTGGTCACGGGGTCTCGTGGAGCATCTGCAGAGACCTGGTGCCTCCTGCCTGTCCCACCCCCGCTCAGGGGCCCCCAGGCTTGGTCTCTCTGAGTCTGAAGCACGGGGAAGGCCTTCAGGTCAGGAGTCTTTGTTCCCAGCTTCTCAGTAGCTTTAGAGGAGCCACAATCAGCTTGGAGACTTCTGCTGCTGGTAAAATGGGAGATGATAAATGAAATAAGCCCTTATATTTGTTGAGCACTTGCTAGGGCCCAGATGCTGTCCTAAGGATTTATTGCTGGAGCAGGACTTGATTCCAAGGGTGATAACAAGGGTAATTCCAAGGCACCCACTCTTGTAATAACGAGGATGGTGGCCCTAGAGTCACCCAGGCACCCAGAATAATTCCTGGGCTTGAGTGTGGACTCTGCCACTAATCGGCACATGACCTAATTCCTTCAAGCCTCAGTTTCTTTGTCTGTAAAATGGGAATAATAATAGTAGTTACAGGAGTTTTATGAAGATTAAGGAAAATTCTCTAACATCTGCATAAGGTAGATGCTTGTAAATGTTAGCAATAACTCTGATAATAGTTATTGTTATAATAATTATTTGTTATGCATTATATATTTTATTATGATAATGTGTTATTATTATGATTACTATTAGCTAGATCTACATAGAGAGTGTTACTTGTGATATTCCTACAGTCTGCTGATTAGGTAGGTCAGGTGTCCTAGAACTACTGGAATGAAAGTTTCGATGCATGTGGATAGTGTTGGGGCCAAGGAGGGAGGTGGGTGCCAAGGAGTGGAGACAGATACTGATTGTATTCCCCTCATGGGAAGCTGAAAAGGGTGATGGCAGCTGCCTGAAGATGCACTAGAGGAGCTTTGGGATGGACGGGGTCGGGGAGGAGTTCAAGCCCCTCTGATAAGCACTGCCATCTGTCTGTCTAATCTCCAGCCTCCGGGAGGAAGTGGCCAGGTTCCTGTCTTTCTACTGCAGAAGCCCTGCACCCCTTAAACCGGAGAACGTGAGTTACTCCCCTCCTCTGCTCTTTCCTCCTCTTCTGCTCCCTCCCCATTTTTTGGCTGGCCAGGGCTCAGGTGGGGTCACTTAGTTTTGTTATAGAAATTAGGAAGACCCCCCTCCCTTCTTTCCCCTCATCCTAGATATTCAGAGTTTGGGTATAATTTCTGTAGGACTTCCCAGGTGGTTCAGTGGTCATGAACCCGCCTGCCAGGCAGGAGACGCTTCCAGATCCCTGGGTCAGGAAGATCCCCTGGAGGAGGGCATGGCAACCCACTCCAGTATTCTTGCTTGGGAAATCCCATGGACAGAGGAGCTTGGTGGGCTGTAGTCCATGGAGTCACAAAAAAGTCAGACGTGACTTAGCAATTAAACAGCAGCAGTAGTGTAACTTCTGCCCTGCTCTGTCCTGCGGCCCCTCTGCCCCCACACCTTCGGGCCGGACTCTCTGAGTGACCAGCTCCCTCTTGCTTGCTCAGTGGATCTGTAACAGGGTCCCCACGAGTGAGCCACACAGATGGACTTGGCTGTTGTCAGGAGGGGCCTGCGGGGACCCCCGTGGCTTTGCTGGGGCAGTGCCCAGGAGGGCCCCCCGCGTTCCCCTGCCTCTGTGCCCTCTGGGATGCAGGCTGCAGGCCCGCGCTCCCTCCCGCATGGACTCATCTTGGTCCTGGGGATGTGTTGCCCCCAGGTGGTTGTTCTGAACGGCTGTGCCTCTCTCTTCTCTGCTCTGGCCACGGTGCTGTGTGAGGCGGGGGGTGAGTAGACCTTAGCCCTGGGCCCGCAGTCCCTTTCCCCGCCTCCCCAACCCCGGCTGCTGGGCCTGGAGGGCTGCATCAGATGCTTTTACCCTAATAAACTGTTAGACCACGGGGGGCTGAACTAAGTGCCCTGACAAGACAGCAGGGCTTGGCAGTTCCAGGGGAAATCAAGGTGATGCCAGGCTTCTGGGCTGTGCCTCTGTGACGACCTTGGCTTTTCCTCCTGCTCACCGATGGCACTCACGGCCTCATGTCACAGCATGTCCGGAAGTAGGAAGAGAGGGAGGCTGTGCTTTGCTTGTCTCTTTCTTGAGGGGAGGGAGGAAATGGGCCTACTCTTTTCCAGGAGAGTCCCTTTCATCTGTCTGGCCAGAATGGACTCACAAACCCATTCCCAAAGCAGTCCCTGGCGAAGGGTAGGAGAACCCTGGTTGGTTTAAACTGAACTTGCTTCATCCCCAGGGTCTGGGGGAAGGTCCACTTTCCTTGGATTTTTTGCTGGTCATCGCTGAAAAATCTGTGTGCTCTCTTAGGAATGGATGTCAACTGGCTAGCCAGCAGCACCTGCTGCAATAGCCACGGTCATTTCCAGGACATGTTGACCACAGTTATGGGCAGGGTTGTTGGCTGCCAGGAACAGAGGCCCGCTCACACTAGTGTAACTTCTAAACTACTATTAGTAACATTTATTGACCACATGCTATGTTTCAGGCACTGGTCTAAGGCTAGGCACAGTCTGTCATTTAATCCCCACTGTAACCTCAATGAGATAGGTTCTGGGCTTGTTCCCATTTAACAGATGAGGAGATTAAGGCCCAAGGGGTGAGATAGGTTCTGGGCTTTTATTCCCATTTAACAGATGAGGAGATTAAGGCCCACGGGGTTGAGTTACTTGTCAGAATCACACAGAAAGATGTAATATTTTGAACCTAAAAGGGAGCTTCATCGCAAGGATGTAACAGGCAATTTCCCACCCTTTTGAGAACAAGCAAGAGTTGGAGAAGCGCACACTCTCTGTCTGCCCCTGATGTGTGCGGTCCCCCTCCCTCTTCTTCTGGACCGTCCTCAGCTCTGTAGGGCCCCAGGTTGCTGGCCCAGCTCTGACTGCATGACCTGTGCTTTCAAGTGCTCATTCTCATCTCACAAGGGTCTTTGCTTCTTGGAGCAAAGTCTTGAGACAGAGAGAATGTGATGGGTGTCTGGGCCAGCTGGTGCATTGGCTCCTGGGGTCATTTGTCTACCTCTGGTCCAGTCCCTGTGGCCAGTGGAGGGGACATGTAGGACAGAGGCCACCCCTTCCAGAGCTGGGAGCTGTGGTGGGGGGGTGGGTTGTGCTGAAAGCCGAGGAGCTCAGCCTGACCGATGTGACCGCTGCAGAACCGGGGCAAGTGCCTTCACCTCTGCGTTGGAGCAGACCTTGGACATCATCTCATCAAGCCCCGTCCACAGTGAGAGTCTTCTGCGTGACACCCCCTCCCGCCCTAGTGGTCACAGACTTTGGTGTCAGTGCCCCCAGGGGTGGAGCAGTCACCCCTCCAGAAGCAGCATGTTCTGTCTCTGGGCGGTTCTAGCCATCCTCAAGTTTTTCCATTTGTTAAACCCAGATCATCGCCCTGTAGCTTCGACTCCTGGGGCCAAGTCTGTCCTCAGAGTAACCCCGCATGTCCTGTGCTTCTGAAGGACCTAAGCTTCAGTTTGCTCATCAGTAAAGTTAAGATAATAACAGAGTGGCTGTGATGATCAAATGAGATTAAAAAATGTTTAGCACAGATCCCCACACAGAGTAAGTGCTCAATAAATGTTAGCTAATTATTTTTGGAAAAGGGACTGATCTCAGTGGATCCAAGCTTTAGAAAGCATTTTGGGAGCTGAGAGAGGAAGCATATTCCCTAAGGACACTGAAGACTTGGAGAGGGGTGGAGAGGCTTGGAGAGGTCAGTGGATGGGGGCTCCGGGCATCCTGGCCAGAGGGTGACAGGCCCTGGCTCACTCCTGCCCCCAGAGGCTTTCCTGATCCCTGCGCCTTACTATGGAGCCATCACGCAGCACGTGTATCTCTATGGCAACGTCCGACTGGTCTATGTCTATCTGGACAGTGAGGTAAGAGTTCCTGGGACCCCCGGTGGGCCTGGACCTTCCTGTAGGCCAGGATGTTCCTGCTTCTGAATTTGATGGTGGTCATGAGAGGAAGTCCATGCCGCGGGCTCTGGGGTTATGGCCAGGAGGAGAATGGGGTCTCCCGTTGGCCATGGCTGCCCTTGCCTGGGTGCCCTGGGGACATCTGATCTTCCAGCTCTGAGATCCCTGGGGTCCATGTAGAAGCCAAGGGCATCCCAGGGAGACCACGCAGAAGTGGTGCGCTGAGAACAGGGCAGAGCACACCTCCACATGGAAGCCCAGGGACCCCAATCAGAGGACCTCAGGGGGCTTTTCTCCAAACCCAAGAGCTGTGAGGCTGCCCTGATGTGATGTGTGAGTGGCAGTGAGAAGGGAGTGACCCCGCACACCCTGTGTTTTCTGAGATTGTCCAAGAGGAGGCTGGAGGTGTCAGCGGGGAGGTGAGACCCCAGAGTTCAGGTCTGGAGTGGGGTGACTGAATCTGGCTGGTGGCTTTTGTGGATCTTTTTCAGGTCACTGGGCTGGAAACACGCCCCTTCCAGCTCACAGTGGAGAAGCTGGAGATGGCCCTGCAGGGAGCTAATTCTGAGGTCTGGGGATCAAAATAAACCTAAGGCTGGAAGTGGGTGGGTCTGAGCAGGGCAGGGACCCCCTTCCTGTGGACCGATCTCCTAGGGAGAAGGGTTGGGACTCTATGTGGGGGATGGGGATAGGGTGGTAGCATGGAACCATTCTGGGGGTCAAGAAGGAGCCTGCCCATAGAGGTCTTCCCACTAGAGAAAAACCCTGAGACTCTCGGTGTACAATCAATCAATCAAGTGATTGAAAACACTACCCACCACTCGGCCTGATTTTGATTCAGTGGGTCAAGCATGGAGCTTACAAGTCTGTGGTTCAGTGATCTCTCTGGTGATTTGAATAGGTAGCCCCCTCGTTCTGAGGGGATCTGAGGCCTCCTGAAGAATGACAAAGACCAGTGGTTCCTGTCCAGTCCCCTTTTCAGAAATCTATCAATCTATCTTTTTTTAAAACCTTGCTCATAAAAGTCATACATGACCACTGTGGGAATTTTAAAAGCACAACCCCCCCCCCCATATTTCTACCAACAAAGGCAACCTCTGTTGGTGTTTGCACATATTTCCCTCTGAGCTTTGGTCTCTGCATTTGTTTTCTTTTATAACTGATACAATGCTGCAGATGTAATTCTTTGCCCTTCTTCATTTCATGTTGGGTGGTGAACACATTTCCCCAGCATCCCGCCTGGTGCCCGGCTGGTCCGGTGGGACTCTGTGGCCTCGGGGAGGAGCTGAGGGTCTCCTGCCCTGCTGGTGTTGCAGGGTGTGAAGGTCAAAGGCCTCATCCTCATCAACCCCCAGAATCCTCTGGGTGACGTCTACTCCCCAGCGGAGCTGCAGGAGTACCTGGAGTTTGCCAAGAGGTGAGGTGCCCCACACTCACCCCTAAAGCCTGTGACAGGTTAGGGTTCTGATGTGAGCTTTGGTGTAGTGCCTGCTGCCCTCTGGACCCCACTGTAGGTTTCTGTCTGCTTCCACCCTTCCTGGCAGGAGAGTCGGGGGTGGGGGCGGGGAGCAGCTCTCTGGTGGGACGGGA